>NC_058133.1:429402070-429434510 GCF_016433145.1 Gracilinanus agilis | reverse complement strand
GGTGGACATGACTGAGGGTGTAGACTCGAAACTACCACACCAATGCAACTACCAACAATTTGGAAATTGGTCTTGTTCAAGGACACATGACAAAACTAGTGGAAACGCGCATCGGCCAAGGGTGGGGGGGTGCGGGTGGGGGGGTTGAAGGGGAAAGGTGGAGCATGAATCATGTAACCATGTTAAAATTGAATATTAATAAATGTTAAAAAAATAAATAAAAAAAAAGAAAAGAAAAAGGGAGGGAGAATAGAAGATGGCATTAAAATAAAGTAGAAGGAATAAGAAAAATAGGATAATCTATACCACACAAGTGACATATGGGAAGGGGAGGGGAAGAAAACTATTATAAGAAGGAGAGGAAGAGAGTGTTAATAGGTAATACTTAAACCTTACTCTCAGAGGAATCAATCCTGAGAGGGAAGAGCAGCTAGATTCATTGTGATACCAAATTCTATCTTACCCTACAGGGAAAGTCAGAAGGGTAAAATCAAGGGAGGGAGTGGGGCAGGAAATACATAAAGGGAGGGAAAGTGAGGGCGAGGGAATTTAATAGACCCTAAAATGAACAAAAAAACAATTAAATAAATAAATGAGAAGGGAACAAAAAGGGAGGGGTGAAAATGGTAGTAAAATAAGTGTGGGGATTAGTTAGACTGATTAAAAGCAAACCACTTGTTAAAAAGGAAATAACAAAAGAAGAAAAGGCTGAATTAAGAGAGGATTTCAAAATGTTGGGGAATACACAGATGACAATCATAACACTGAATGTGAATGGGATGAACTCATCCATAAAATAGAAGCAAATAGCAGAGTGGATTAGAAACCAAAATCCTACCATATGTTGTCTACAAGAAACACACATGAGGCAGGTAGACACACACGGGGTAAAGGTGAAAGGAGGGAACAAAATCTATTGGGCTTCAACTGAGAAAAAGAAGGCAGGAGTTATAATCATGATATCTGATGAAGTCAAAATAAAAATAGAACTGATCAAAAGAGATAGGGAAGGTAATTATATCCTGATAAAAGGCAATATCAGTACTAAACATATATGCACCAAATGGTATAACATCCAAATTTCTAAAGGAGAAACTGGCAGAACTCAAGGAAGAAATAGATAATAAAATTATACTAGTGAGAGGCTTGAACCTCCCACTATCAAATCTAGGTAAATCAAACCAAAAAATAAATAAGAAAGATTTAAGAGAGGTGGCTGTAATCCTAGATAAATTAGAGTAAATAGATATATGGAGAAAAATAAATAGGGATAAAAAGGAATACACTGTCTTTTATGCAACACATGGTACATTCTCAAAGATTGACCATGCATTAGGGCATGGAAAAATGGCAAACAAATTCAAAAGAGCAGAAATAATAAATGCAACCTTTTCAGATCATAATGCAATAAAAATAATAATTATTAAGGGTATATGGATAGGTAAATCAAAAATCAATTGGAAATTAAATAATATGATTCTCCAAAATCAATGAAAGAACAAATTACAGAAACAATTAATAATTTTATTGAAGAGAATAAAAATGAGGAGACATCCTACCAAAATCTGTGGGATGCAGCAAAAGCAGTACTCAGGGGGAAATTTATATCATTGAGTACATATATTAACAAATTAGGGAGGGGAAATATCAATAAATTGGGCAGGCAAATAAAAAAAAAAAACTAGAAAGAAAACAAATTAAAAATCCCGATGAAGCCTAAATTAGAGATCATAAAAATTAAAGGACAAATTAATAAAATTGAAAGTATTATAGGAAAATAGGATATAAGAGTAGGATTTAGCCAGGCAGGCTGGCAGGAGCTTGAACATTCTAAACCTGGAATGCAGCTGAGGGACATCACATAGAGGACTCTCTCTAATGGCAGTTGGTTTGGAGGCGTTGGAGTTATAACCACTGACTGAAGACCCTGTGGATTTGGGTTATCTCTGTGCTTTCTGAAGCATCTGCAAGATCATCATAACATCTAGCAAGCTCAAGAAATTCAGGCTGAGATTAGCTGTCTTATATGGTGGATACATTTTTCTCCCTGATTTCCCAGTGGATTTATTGGATGTTTACCTGTGTTCCTTTGTTCCTGGGACAAGCTGATATATCTGCTCAACAGCCCAAGGACATCTTCATATGAAACCCTTTTCCCTTGTGTCCTGGCTGTCTGCTATAGTGTTAGTGTAGTGAATCCCAGACCTCCAGCCCAGGGTTTATCCCATAGTTATTAATTGTAGCTTGACTCTCTCTCATATCACCTTCCCTCAATTTACAACATAAACTGTTTCTACCGACTTCCTGTTGCCTTCCTTAACACCCAGGACCCACAAAAGGGAATAATCTTCCCCAGTAACTGCCAATTGTCATCTTACCAGCTAGTGTGTTTCACCTACTTCCCACATCCCTTGTGCAGGTCCCCACTTAACCTGTGTCACTCCTGTCACTTGTGGGTGTGTGGGTGTGCCCTTGTTGTGATTATCACCCTATATAGGCAGTTACCTATTTCAAAGTAAAAGAATTATTGAATTAATAAATTAGGCTAGAAACTGGTATTTTGAATAAACAAATAAAATTGACAAAGTACTGGTCAATCAAATAAAAAAGAGGAAGAAGAAAATCAAATTAACAGTATCAAAGATGAAAAAGGAAACCTCATCTCTAATGAAGAGGAAATCAAGGCAATAATTAAAAACTATTTTGCCCAATTATATGGGAATAAATATTGCAATCTAGGTGATATGGATGAATATTTACAAAAAATATAAATTGCCTAGATTAACAGCAGAAGAAATAGAATACCTAAATAATCCCATATCAGAAAAACAAATTGACTAAGCTGTCAAAGAACTCACTAAGAAAAAATTCCCAGGACCTGATGGATTCACAAGTGAATTCTATCAAACCTTCAAAGAGCAACTAATTCCAATTGGGTTCCGGGTTAAGATGGTGGCAGATTAAAAAGTAGCTGCTTGAACTCTCCTAACCCACGCATATAGGACTCTTCAAGAAGATATAAAAAGAAATTTAGAGGAAAGAAGGGACCCCACAACAGGGCACAGCATCAAAGGTACGTGGAATCGGGGCATTTCCATGCTATAAAGGAGTAAAACAGCTCTCACGAAAACTTGCACTCTAAGCAGCACCCTCCCCCACCCCACACCACCTACAACGCCAAAGCCAGAGCACCAGAGTCAGAGCAAGTTTGGGGCACCCATTGAGTGACTGGCAGCTCACCAGGACTTGTTCCTGGGAGCAGCAAGACTTAAGACCCCCAAGAGGATAAAGAACTCACAGACTCTGAACACAGACACTGAGCCCAGGCCCAGGTGAAGGGGCTGACACAGGCGCGGGCTAAGGCGTGGAAATAGGGGCTGATTCTAAGTGCAGGAGCGGACCTTGAGTGGGGATCCAGTGCAGAGAGGTGCTTGACTGCGGAAGCAGCTCCCTGAGACTGTTAAAGGACCTTCAGGCAGAAGAACGAGCAAGGAGACCACCAGGAAACTTGACCCAGAACAATTAGACTTGAGATCTCAGGAGTCTAAAGAGTGCAGACCGATCCTGGGCACAAGCATAAAGCTGAGAGGGCACCCAGCTTAAAATGGCAAGCCAGAATCATCAGGAAAACCAGAAGAGAAAGATGAAGAAGAAAAAAACTTTAACACTAATCAACCTGGAGAGGGAAGAGTACCTATATCCATTGGGATATAAAACTCTACCTAACCCTTCTGAGAAAGTCAGAAGGGATAAACCAAGGGGAGCAGGGTAGTGGGGAAGTCAAAAAAGGGAGGGGAGAAGAAGGGGGAGGAATTCATTAGGCCTTAAAAATAAAAAGAGGGGAATAATAAGGGAGGGGGTAAAAAGGGAAGTAAATCAAGGGAGGGGACAAGGGTTACTGGCTTAAAGCAAACCACTGGTTTAAAAGGAAATAGTTAAGAAGAAGGAATAGAACTAGGGGAGGATACCAAAATGTTGGGGAATACACAACTGATAATTATAACTCTGAATGTGAATGGGATGAACTCACCCATTAAACAGAAGCAAATAGCAGAGTGGATTAGAAACCAAAATCTTAAAATATGTTGTCTACAAGAAACACATATGAGGCTGGTGGATATACACAAGTTTAAAATAAAGGGCTTCAGCAAAATCTTTTGGGCTACAAATGAGAAAAAAAAAAGGCAGGAGTGGCTATTGTGATTTCTGACAAAGCCAAAGAAAAAATAGATATGATTAAAAAAGACAGGGAAGGTCATTACGTCCTGATAAAAGGCAATATAAAAAATGAGGAAATAACACTGCTCAATACTTACGCACCAAGTGGTATAGTATCCAAATTCATAAAGGAGAAACTGACAGAACTCAAGAAGGAAATAGATAGTAAAACCATAATAGTAGGAGATCTAAATATTCCTCTTTCAGATCTAGATAAATCAAATGAAAAAATAAATAAGAAAGAGGTAAGAGAGGTGAATGAAGTCCTAGAAAAATTAGATTTAATTGATATGTGGAGAAAAATAAATAGGGACAAAAAGGAATACACCTTCTTTTCAGCTGCACATGGTACATTCAAAAGATTGACCATGTAATAGGGCATAGAAACATTACAAACAAATGCAAAAGAGCAGAAAGTATGGATGCAACCTTCTCAGATCATAATGCAATAAAAATAATAATTATTAAGGGCACCTGGACAGGCAAATCAAAAAACCAATTGGAAATTAAAAAATATTATTCTCCAAAACCAATTTGTCAAAGAAGAAATCATAGAAACAATCAACAATTTCATTGAAGAAAATGACAATGATGAGATATCCTACCAAATTCTGTGGGATGCAGCCAAGGCAGTACTCAGGGGGAAATTTATATTCTTGAGTGCATATATTAACAAATTAAGGAGGGCAGAGATTAATGAATTGGACATGCAACTCAAAAAACTAGAAAGCGAGCAAATTAAAAATCTCCAGATGAAAACAAAATTAGAAATACTAAAAATCAAGGAAGAAATTAATAAAATCAAAAGTAAAAGAACTATTGAATTAATAAATAAGATTAGAAGCTGGTATTTTGAAAAAACAGATAAAATAGACAAAGTACTGGTCAATCTAATAAAAAAAGGAAAGAAGTAAACCAAATTGACAGTACAAAGATGAAAAGGGAGACCTCACCTCTAATGAAGGGGAAATTAAGGCAATCATTAAAAACTATTTTGCCCAATTATATGGCAATAAATATAGCAATCTAGGTGATATGGTCGAATATTTACAAAAATATAAATTGCCTAGATTAACAGCAGAAGGAATAGAATACCTAAATAATCCTATATCAGAAAAAGAAATTGAACAAGCCATCAAAGAAATCCCCAAGAAAAAATTGCCAGGGCCTGATGGATTCACAAGTGAATTCTATCAGACATTCAAAAGAGCAACTAATCCCAATACTATACAAATTATTTGATATGATAAGCAAAGAAGGAGTCCTACCAAATTCCTTTTACAACACAAATATGGTACTGATTCCAAAGCCAGGTAGATCAAAAACAGAGAAAAAAAACTACAGACCAATCTCCCTAAATAACATAGATGCAAAAATCTTAAATAGAATACTAGCAAGGAGACTCCAGCAAGTGATCAAGAGAATTATCCATCATGATCAGGTGGGATTTATATCAGGAATGCAAGAATGGTTCAACATTAGGAAAACCATTCACATAATTGACCATATCAACAATCTAACAAACAAAAATCACATGATTATCTCAATAGATGCTGAAAAAGCCTTTGACAAAATACAGCACCCATTCCTATTGAAAACCCTGTAAAGTATAGGAATAGAAGGACCTTTCCTAAAAACAATAAAAAGTATATACCTAAAACCATCAACAAGCATCATATGCAATGGGGATAAATTAGAAGCAGAAGCCTTCCCAATAACATCAGGAGTGAAACAAGGATGCCCATTATCTGCTCTATTATTTAACATTGTACTAGAAACACTAGCAGTAGCAATTAGAGAAGAAAAAGAAATTGAAGGTATTAAAATAGGCAAAGAGGAGACTAAGCTATCACTCTTTGCAGATGATATGATGATCTACTTAAAAAATCCTAGAGAATCAACTAAGAAGCTTGTAGAAATAATCAACAACATTAGCAAAGTGGCAGGATACAAAATAAATGCAAATAAATCATTAGCATTGCTATATATTTCCAACACATCACAGCAGCTAGAGGTAGAAAGTGAAACAGCATTTAAAATCACCCTAGATAATATAAAATACTTAGGGATCTATCTACCAAAACAAACACAAGAATTATACGAAAACAACTACAAAACACTTTTCAAACAATTAAAACTAGATCTAAACAATTGGAAAGCCATTGATTGCTCATGGGTAGGACGAGCTAACATAATAAAAATGACCATTCTACCCAAATTAATTTACCTATTTAGTGCCAAACGTATCAAACTACCTAAAATCTTTTCACTGAATTAGGAAAAACTATAACAAATTTCATTTGGAATAACAAAAGATCAAGAATATCAAGGGAAATAATGAAAAAAATGTGAAGGAAGGGGGCCTAGCAGTACCAGATATTAAACTATACTATAAAGCAGCAGTCATCAAAACAATATGGTACTGGCTAAGAGACAGAAGGGAGGATCAGTGGAATAGACTTGGGTTAAGTGACGTCAGCAAGACAGTATATGATAAACCTAAAGAGCCCAATTTTGGGGACAAAAATTCACTATTTGACAAAAATTGCTGGGAAATTTGGAAAACAATATGGGAGAGATTAGGTTTAGATCAACATCTCACACCCTACAGCAGGATAAATTCAGAATGGGTGAATGACTTGAATATAAAGAGGGAAACTATAAATAAGTTAAGTGAACACAGAATAGTATACTTGTCAGATCTCTGGGAAAGGAAAGATTTTAAAACCAAGCAAGAGTTAGAGAAAATTACAAAATGTAAAATAAATTATTTTGATTTATATAAAACTAAAAAGCTTTTGAACAAAGCAAAACAATGTAGTCAAAATCAGAAGGGAAACAACAAACTGAGAAAAAAAATCTTTATAACACAAAACTCTGACATGGGTCTAATTACTCAAATATACAAGGAGTTAAATCAATTGTATAAAAAATCAAGCTATTCCCCAATTGATAAATGGGCAAGAGACATGAATAGGTAATCTTCGAGTAAAGAAATCAAAAGTGTCAATAAGCACATGAGAAAGTGTTCTAAATCTCTAATAATTAGAGAAATGCAAATCAAAACAACTCTGAGGTATCACCTCACACCTAGCAGATTGGCTAAAATGAAAGAAGGGGAGAGTAATGAATGTTGGAGGGGATGTGGCAAAATTGGGACATTAATGCATTGCTGGTGGAGTTGTGAATTGATCCAACCATTGTGGCTGGCAATTTGGAACTATGATCAAAAGGCTATAAAAAAATGCCTGCCCTTTGATCCAGACATACCATTTTTGGGATTGTAGCCCAAAGAGATCATAGATAAACAGACTTGCACGAAAATATTTATAGCCATGCTTTTTGTGGTGGCAAAAAACTGGAAAATGAGGGCATGCCCTTCAATTGGGGAATGGTTGAACATACTGTGGTATATGCTGGTGATGGAATACTATTGTGCTAAAAGGAATAATAAGCTGGAGGATTTCCATGTGAACTGGAATGACCTCCAGGAACTGATGGAGAGTGAGAGGAGCAGAGCCAAAAGAACATTGTACACAGAGACTAATATACTGTGGTAAAATAGAATGTAATGGACTTCTGTACTAGCAGCAATGCAATGACCCAAGACACAGAAGAAAAACAACTGCTTGAACACATGGACTGATGGGGATATTAATGGGGATATAGACACTGAATGATAACTCTAGTCCAACTATTAATAATATGGAATTAGGTCTTGATCAATGATACATGTAAAACCCAGTGGAATTGTGAGTTGGCCAAGGGGCTTAAGGGGATTTGTGGGAGAGGGAAAGAACATGAAATATGTAACTATGGGAAAATATTCAAAATTAAAATGAAAAAGAAAACAGCCTGCTGTACTATTCGGTGCATATACGTTAAGTATTGATATTTCTTCATTATTTATACTGTCATTCATCAAGATGTAATTATCTTCCTTATCTCTATATCTCTATGTTTTAGCTTTGTCTGAGATCATAATTGCTACACCTGCCTTCTTTGGCTCAATTACAGCCCAATATATTCTACACCACCCTTTTACCTTTACCCTGTATATATCTACCTGCCTCAGGTTTGTTTCTTGTAGACAGTATATGGTAGGATTCTGGTTTTAATCCATTCTGTTATCTGCTTCCTTTTTATTGGTGAGTTCATCTCATTCACATTAACAGTGATGATTACTGTCTGTGTATTTCCCTCCATTTTGATTTCTTCCTTAGATTCTACCTTTTCTTTTATCCCATTTAGTCTTCTGCCCAACTTTTCATTTTTAGTCAGTTTCTCCCGTTTCTCCTCCCTAATGTTACTCCCCTTCCCAGTACTTCCCCTCATTGATTCCCCTCTTACTATAGTGACTTTTTAACTACCCTCTCCCCATTCCCTCTCTTGTATTGCTTCCCTCCCCACCATTCTGTTTATTACCCTTCTACTTCTCTTTAGAGCATGATACAATTCTCTTCCCCAATGGATCTGATTGTTCTTCCTTCTTTGACTCAATTTTAATTAGGGTAAAAATTAAGTATTACCTGTCTCCAGCCTTTTTTCCTCTTCCATTGATTTCGTCTTCCCCCTACTCCCCTCATGTGCTTCCTTATTAAATATAAATTTATCTCATTTATTTATTTTCCCATTTCTCTTACTATTATCCTCTTTTCTTTACCCCTAGCTTCAAATTACATACATACATATATATATATAAAATTTCATCCTATACAGTTTGTCACTGTTCCCTCTAAGTATATTTCTTCTAGCTACCCTGATGATAATCACAATTTTTAGGAGTTACCAATATCTTTTCTTATAGGAATACAAATCATTTGAACTTATTGGGTCTCTTTAAAAAAGTTGTTTTTGACCTCCTTTCTTAATTATGTTTTGGTGATTCTCTTGAGTTCTTTGGGCATCAAATTTTCTGTTTAAGTCTGGTCTTTTCTTTAGGAATGCTTGGAAGTCTCCTATTTTATTAAAAGAACGTGTGTGTGTGTGTGTGTGTGTGTGTGTGTGTGTGTGTGAATAATGTTAGAAATAAACACATCTATCAGAGAGAAGATAAAATCATCAAAAGAAAATAATTGCAAAGAAAAGAAGTGTACCCAGGACACTTTTGGAGGACATCCAGGCTCAGAGCATGGAAAATAACTTATGGTTAAACAAAGGGGACTAAGAAGGAACAGTTAGGAAGAGAACCAGGAGAGAATAATATCATGAAAGTACAGAGAAAAGAGAATCTCCAGGAGAATGGAGTCATTATTAGTTTCAAGACCTGGATAATGAAAGTTGAGGAATGAGTGTTGAACATATAATAGATTTTCAACAATATTTTGATTGATTTTATAATCCAAGAACCCCTCCTCCAGTGGAATATAAGAGTTTGAAGTAATTCATGGAAAAGATAATTTTGAAGCACTAAATTAGAAGTCAGAATACCTGGGTTCTAGTCATAGCTCTGCTATTTCTTGTGTCTATGACTTTAGTCAAATCACACGACTTCAATAAAGATCATTTCTCTGGTCAATCAATCAATAAACATTTACTAAGTGTCTATTAGGGGGCAGCTGGGTGGCTCAGTGGATTGAGAGCCAGGCCTAGAGACTGGAGGTCCTAGGTTCAAGTCTGGCCTCGGACACTTCCAGCTGTGTGACCTTGGGCAAGTCACTTGACCCCTATTGCCCACCCTTACCACTCCTGGGCCAAGGACGGTCCCTAGCCCGGATGAAAAAGGAGGAGGGTTGGGCGTGGGGCTAGCAACCCCACCCTGTAAAAACTACATCTGCTAAAGAAACTGCAACCTTAAGTAGGGGCAGCTGGGCTAGCTCAGTGGATTGAGAGCCAGGCCTAGAGATGAAAGGTCCTAGGTTCAAATCCGGGCTCAGACACTTCCTAGCTGGGTGACCCTGAGCAACAGTGTGACCCACTGCCTACTGGTTGTGGCCCTATGCTCCTAGAATGGAGTCCCAGGATTAAAAAAAAAAGTGTCTATAATGTATAAGGCACTGAGCTCAGATGACGGACATAAATATCAATTAAAACATTTCCCTTCCCTCAAAGAGCTTACAATCTAGTGGAAGACAACAATACACAAGAAGAAATTTTAAAAGGCAGAAAAGAGGGGAGGGGAGGAGAGGGGAAGAAGGAAGGGAGAAAATGCCTGGGGCAGGGTTATATTGGAGAATTCCAGAGAAGTCCAAATGCAATATAGCTTGAGTGATAATGAATGTGAAAAAAAGAAGAGATAGATAGATAAGAAGTTATGAGAATAATTATACATTTCACATATACCTTATAGGAACATTGTGACAACAAAATGTTTTGTCAAAATATAAATTTCTATGTATTCAATGTATAATTTTAAAGAAAGGCTTCAAGAGAAAAAATGATCCAGAAAGCTGGATATGGGTAACAGAATTTAGTCTTTTCACAACAATGACATTTTTCAAGTTATCTTCTTATCATGTCTTTTCATTGTATAAAATGAAAGGTCCAGACCTTTTCACTTAGCCTTGATAAATCCTTGGTGTGTACTTGTACATATATAGCACAGACATATATACACACACAGCCACATACATACAACCTTTTTTTAAACCTTTCTGGATCTTAGTAAAAGTTGTAAAGAAAAGATGACCTAGAACTCTAAAACCCTAAATTAGGAGCTAAAAACAGCTCATATATTGAAAAGAAGATTCTATAAACTTTTCAAAAGGTTTTGCAGCTGCACTATGAAGGATCTATGGAAGTACCAAAGGGAGAAAATTAAGCTGCTGCATCCAATCATTATTTGGACCTTCTGTTCCATGTTCACAGTCTTAGTGTTTATCGTAGCTTATTTTAATGACTTATTCTGCTTTGAGTTAATGGAATGTCTTACGGTGATTGTAGCAAAAATTACTATATCTATGAGTCTTAATTGTACTACACCAGAACTGAATAAATACCCTGCATAACATTATACTTGAAATTTTATGCACACAAGCTTAATTCATAGGATGTTAAAAGCTAACTCAACTAAATCCTTAGAGAAAGATAGTGGCAGAAAAAGGGTCTCCACAGTCAGTGTATTAATGTTGGCAATATTATTTTTCTGACCAAGTACAAAATGTATATAATTAATATTCATGATGCTAAATAACCCAAAGTTTAGTTTCCTTTTTCTTCTGTTTTCTGGCTTGAAAATACTCTCATTCTACCTCTCATTCTATCTAGTCTCTTTCTTTAGTTGGCATTCTATAGGCATTTGTTAATTCTCTTCCAGGCTGCAGCTTGGCACTGATATCTTGACACTTTAGATTTGGGTTGACTGACAGTATATATATATATATATATATATATATATATATATATATATATATATATATATATATATATATATTCACAATGTCAAACATCTTTCATATAGAAAGCAAAGTTGTGCAAAAATAAAGAAAACTCCTTGGGTAACAGTAAACAAGAAGCAGGAAGAATTATGCCCCTGGGTTGTCATACATTCAGTTAACTTAGGAAAAGAGAATGAGAGTTTCTTTAGTGTTAGTTTGTTGTTGAGGTATAGAGTTAAATTGCCAAATTTATTCTGCTTAGATACACACTCAAAAGGGCCTTCTTTCTCATGGTAAAAGGTGGCTCATACTTCTTTTGCAGGAACTTGAGTTATTCCTAAATGTATTTGATGGTGTCTCAAGTGAAAATGGCTCATCCATTAGAAAGAAAATCATGGGACAGGTTGATAGAAGTGATGAACTTTAAATTCTGATTTTATTAGTAATTTCCCATGTGTCCTTGAAACCATCTCTTAGCCTCTGTGCCTAAAATACCAATCTCTCTTGTAAGTTCACAAAATGATTAGCTGGGTGAAGAACTGGATGAAAGGGCAAATTCAAAGGATAGTTGTCTTTTCACATCAGTTTAGGGGTTGATTGGGGTAAAGTAACTCAAGTTATAGTTCTCATGATGATATGATTTAATGTTTCCATTGGTTGGAATGAAATTAGCATGAGGAACTTTCTTTAGCAATACAAATAAGGCCTTCTCTCAAAATTTTAACCTTGGTGAGTAGCCTGGGATATAAAAAGCTAAATTACTATCTCTGGGTTACAGAGACAATATACCTCAGAGGCAAGACTCTAACCAAATTCATCATGAATCCAAGGACAATTTTCTATTCACTAAGTATCCTCTCTAGTTTTTTTTTTCCATCATTGGAAATTGTCATAGGAAATAAAAAGTGTCTCAAATTTCCTTAAATTCCAGCCTGATGGACATCTTAGAGCATCTACATAGAGCACTTTGGTATTTATATTTGAATTTTGTGTATTTAGTCCTTGTATCACCAGTGCTTACCGTAAAGGCCAGGCACATAGGGAACAATTATTAATGAACTTCAGTTCATTGATCACCATATTGCACAAATCATAGCTTCTCTAGGTCTGATTTCCCCTTCCTATAAAAAATAAGTTTGAACTAGTTTGAATTACTCAAATTTTTAATTAATCGAGGTCCTTTCTGTATTTGTGATCAAGTTCCTAAATTGAAAAAGGAATAGATGTTGGACTTAACAAGCATTTTTCAAGCTCTTACTATGTGTCATGAAGTCTACTAAGTTTTATAATATTTTATCAATTTATGCTACTAATAACCCTAGATATAGGTGTTCCTATTACTATCTCCATTTTACAAATGAGGAAATTAAGGCAGATAGATGGAATTTATGTGACTTTCCCTTTGTGACTTAAGGGACACACACTTAGTAAGTGTCTGAGGCCAAATTTGAACCCAAATCTTCCTGCCTCCAATCCTGGGTTGTATCCACTATGCATGCTGTCCATTAAGGAGATTAAACATAGGTTTAATAGGGCAAGTTTAGGTAGTACAATGGTTATAGCAATGGTTATAGCAATCAGGAAGATTCATCTTCATGTGTTCAAATATGGACTCAGACACTTACTGGCAGTGTGACCTTGGGCCAATCCCTTGGTCTTGGTTGCTTTAGTTCCTCATGAGTAAAATGAGCTAGAAAAGGAAAAGGCAAACCATTCTAGGATCTTTGCCAAGAAAACCCCAAAATGGGGTCATGAATAGTCAGACATGACTGAAACAACTAAACTACTGTAAGTTTAGTCAAGCAAGAGATCAAATCTATGAAGCCAACGTGGTGAGAGACCAATTGTGAAAAGCATGTTAGGCAAAAATGCCTGCAGGTTCTTTTGGACTACAAACTAAATCAGTTTGGTATATTTATGATGTGATTGTTTTCAAATCAGCCTTGGCTACTAGGAAGTAGAAATAGGAATTTTTCTGAAAGGAATGGTAATCTTCCCTCAAAGATCAAGTCATTATTCACATGATATTTCTAATTTTGGACTCCTCATTTTTAGCGATTGATATACATTGGAATTAGTGTTCCTGATATCTGATGTGGAGCCATGAGAATTCTGAAAAATCAAGATCCTTCTTTCCTCTATTTCTCTTCTGAGTTGCTTTGTCTATTATTCCATGCCATTCACTTATGTGACAAAGGACCAAGATCAGTCACAGTGGATGAATAAGAAAAGAAAAATTCAAAAATGTTGATATTCAAAACTATAATAATACAATGAATTCTTGAATATCACCCAAGAATAACTAACTATACAGTTGACTGGATCTCCTCTAAATGGTTTGATGACCCTGATGAAGTCACTCCCTGTTTTTAAAGCCTTCAAGAATGGCAAGAAAAATGATGAAGGGAAAAAAAGTCAAAAGGAATAGAAAATACTTACCTTGCAAAACAAGGATTTAGGAGGAAAAAGTATTCATTATTTAAAACAAACAAGCAAACAAACAAACCAAAAAAACAAAACAAAACAAAAAAACCTCTCACTTTCCATGTTAGAAACAAGTGATAAGGGCTAGGCAATTGGAGTTGGGTGACTTTCCCAGGGTCACATAGCTTGGAAGTGTCTGAGGCCAGATTTTAACCCAAGACCTTGCATCTCTACACTTGGCTCTCTATTCAGTGAGCTACTAAAGTGCCCCAATATTCATTACTTTTAAAAATTTATTTTTAATTAGGATCTTAAAAAATAGCAACAAAGATGAACATTTCATTAAACAATGAACTTTTATGTTTGAAATTGGACATCTGTTACATTTAATTTGTTTTTTAAAGTATATATTCAATTTAACATGATAATAAAACAAAACCAAAAATTTTCCTGTTTGTCTGTGACCCCTTCTATACTTAAGTACTTACCTTTTAGATCATTATTTTCTCTTACAACTTAACTTTGATGATTAATGACATATTATTTCTTCTCCACTGGATGTTCCAGTCAAACTGAGTTACTCTTTCCCATACATGCCATTCTGACTCTATGTTTTTTGCGTATAATGACCTCTTTCCTCACCTTTGACAACTGGAAGAATTTCTGACTTCCTTTTAAACATAACCTTGGTGCTATCTCCTAAGTTGTGTTTTTTTTAATTCTCCCCAGTTATTAATATTCTTCCTGAAATTATTTTGTGTTCATTTGCATGTGTAGATTTTGTGTAAGTATTCTTGGGTTATATTTATTTCTCCGGTTTTATGTTGCTTTTTCCCAGTAGAAACTAAACACCTTAAAAACAAGGAGGGAGGAAGTAGGGTTCAATAGTTAGAGAGTCAGGACTGGAGACAGGAGGTCTTGGGGTCAAATGTGGCCTCAGATACTTCCTAGCTGTGTAACCCTGGGCATATCACTTCACCCAGCTTGCTTAGCCCTTACCACTCTTTTGCCTTGGAACCAATACTTAGTATTGATTCTAAGGCAGAATGTAAAGGGTTTTATTTTTTTAAAAAAAGGGCAAAGAGTATATATCATGTTTGTAGACCTAGAACTGAGCACCACATTTGACATACTGATTAATTGATTTGAATCCTTCACCAGAAAGGCACATTAAAAGTATAGAACATGGTTGATAAAGCCAAGGAACTAAAAAGTAAACTGACCTACCTTAAACATTTTAGCAGCCTTTGGGGGGCTTACAACCTAATTGGGGGTGAAGGCAAACATTCATAAACAAGATAGTGGGAGACATAAATTGAGAATTGAAATTAGGACCTTCAAAACTCCAAGGCTTCTATTTAGCCTATTAGATTATTAGTACAGTTTTACCTTATCCTCTGTAGTGCTTAAGTCAATCTCTAATAATAAGCTTAGGTGCTTAAGGAGATACAAGAACATTTTTGGCCTACTTAGCTAATTATTGGAGTTCTTAAGACTTGCATATCTTAATCAGAAAGACATGAAAAAAACACAGAAAAGGCATAACTCAAAGGAACATGGATGAATGTCAATTGCAGACAGTAAGTTTCTGATGCAAATCAATAATATTAATAATAATTTTATTTTTATAATGCCTACTATGAGTCAGGAACCTGTGCTAAATGATTTACAAAGATGTTTTTTTATTATTATTTTCACAATATGGGAGGGTAGTTGCTATAATTATCAACATTTTATAGATTAAAAAATTGAGGCTGAGATAAAATGATTTACCCAAGGTCATAGAACTAATAATGGGGCTGAATTTGAACCCCACTGACCCAATGTTCTATCTACTGAGTTACTGAGCTTTGATGAAAGATCTTTCCTCAGTTGGCAATGGAGGTTTGTAGTTTTTTTTTTTTTCTTCAGTATATGGGGGAGGGGTGTTGGTGTTTCCCTGCCCTCTGAAGACTTCTTGTGTGTCCAACTGATGTGATTAAGCCTATATTGATTGGATGAGTATATATTGCTTAATGTGCCCTGAGGCTAAAACCTCAAGAGGACAAAAGGAAAAAAAAAGAGTGGGGGGACAAGATGGAGTCTTTTGGCTGAGCTGTCTAGCAGTAGGGTCCTCCTGCTCTGTCCTGCTGTTTCCTGGTTTTCTTTCTTCTTGAAGCCGTTTGTTCTCTGTCTCGGTTTGATAAAGCCAGGAGGTCTGAGGTTTGGCTCTATCTAAGTAGCCATCTTCTGAGTGTTTTTGCTGTGTTTCTCTGGCTTTCTCCTTCATTCACCTCCCCAGTGCCTGTGTTCAACTTCTCCAGTCTGGGCCAACAAGGCCCTCTCTCCAGGCTGGTGTGCCTACTGGTCAGGAGATTTCAGGGGCTGCTGGAGACTCCACACAGCACATTTTTGAGGGGTCCTGGGACTCCCCTTCTATACCCTCAGACCCTCATATATACTATATATATATACCATAACCTCAGTTCAAGAATTCAAGCCTAATTAATAATGTAATGATTGACATCACATGAGATTCATAAGGGACTGCTTCATGAAGGAAGAGTAATTCAGCTAAGGTTTTGGAAGACTGGAAGGACTTGGGGTCTTGGAGAAAACCATGTGAAATTAATACATATGAAGGCATGATGTGAGAGAGTTAAGTAAGTCATGTATAATAATAATAATCAGTTAATTTATAAGTATTTACTATATTCTCATCTGCTAACCACTGTGCTGATGCCTGAGGATGGAAATAAAGGAAAAATAGGGTCCCTGTCTTCAAAGAGCTCATATTCTATTGGGCAGAACATATAGTAACAACTATATGTGTACATGATTCATGCAGTGTAAATTGAAGACAATTTCAGAGGGAAGGTACTAGCATTGATGTCGATCACTAAAGTCTTCATACAGAAGATGGTATTCCAGCTTTATCTTGAAGGAGGAAGAAATAAGAAGACTGAATGTTTCAAGAATGGTGCCAGTCTGACAGAAGTCATGTGAGGAACAACATGTAAGAAACAATATGTGAGGAACAAGTAGTAGGAAGTCACTGGCTTGGTGCAATAGTAGAGGATACTAGTAATATATGAGGAGAAAAAGTACTTATTGGACGATCTTGGGCCATTTTAAGATACTTGACATTTTCATTACTGGCTAAGTAGGGAAGCAAGATAGATTTCTGACCTAGATATGATAATGATAATTTCTGACCTAGATAATGACCAAAATGGTGTTTGATTGCTACAACAGTGCCTCCAGGCTGGATTGAAAGTAAAAGAGTTTGGAAAAACTAAGGTCACCTAATAATAGGTGAGGCAATGTACACTAGTGGAAAAATTAAGAGGCAACTGGGTAGTGTAGCAAATAGAGTGCCAGACTTTTTGTCACACAAACTGGGTTCAAATCCTGTTTCTGATACTTAGGAGCTGGGGCATTGCTTAATCTCTCTGAGCCTCAGGTTCTTTATCTATATACTGAAACTGCTTAGCTCAATGTCCTATAAGTGCCCTCCCAGCTCTTTAACTATGATCTAATTTGTTTTATTCATTGGTGGCAAGTTTATAAGAGTACAATTGCTAATGCATTTTTTTAGTCTTATGTTATCATTTCTCTAATTTCTTACATTTCTACAAATTAATAATTCCAATATAATTTATGATTTTATATACTTCCCTGAGAACATTTATAGGCCCATGGTCAAATAAGTCCTCCTGAGTCCAAGATGAACCTGCTGGTACCAGAAAAATAAAGCAGAAAATAATCTTAAAGAATTACATTGAAACATTAATAAGTGGAGAAGCATTTATTAAATACTGACTACATGACAGGTACAATGCTAACCTTTGGGGATAAGAAATATTAATGAAAAATACCATTCCTTCTCTCAAGAAACTAATATCCAAATGAAATGAAAATATGGAACTAGCATGGCATATACAGGATATATAAAGGAAAGGGGTGAATAGCTAGGCATCTCAGTGGATTGAGAGCCAGGTCTGGAGATGAGAGATACTGGATTAAAATCTGAACTCAGGTACTGCCTCACTATATGAACATGGGCAAATCACTTTACCTCCATTGGCTAACCCTTAACACTCTTCTGTCTTGAAATCAATAAACAGTATTGATCCTAAAACAGAAAGTAAAGACCATTGAGGTTTTTTTTTTAAAAGTAGATGGGAGACAACATACCAAAATTTTGGAAACACAGTCAAAGCAGTACTTAGTGGACAATTTATATTTCTAGATGCTTACCATCATTAAAGCAGAGAAAAAGCAAATCAGTGAATTGGGTATGGAACTAAAAAACTAGGCAAAGAACAAATTAGCTCCCCTAATTAAACACCAAATTTGAAATCCTAAAAATCAAAGCATGGATTAACAATATCAAAAGGAAACCATTGCACTAATAAAAAAGATAAGGAGTTGATTTTATAAAAAATTATCAATAAAATATATAAACCATTGGTTAATTTGGTAAAAATACCAACAAATTATGACTATTAAAAAAGAACATGTTGAGATTACAACTAATGAATAGGAAATTAAAGCTATTATTAAGTTATTTTGCCTAATTATATAACAATAAATCTGATCATATAAATGAAATAGGTGGACCTTTAAAGAAATATGAATTGCCCAAATTAACAAAGAGGAAATGTAACACTTAAACAATCCCACTATAGAAAAAAATGTTTTTTTGGGTTTTAAATATTTTTGCAAAACATTTAATGAATTATTCAATAAAATTGCTGAGGAACAAGCTATTTTTTTAAAATTTTAAACATTTATTAATATTCATTTTTAACATGGTTACATGATTCATGCTCCTACTTTCCCCTTCACCCCCCACGTTCCCCCCACCCATGGCCAACCCACATTTCCACTGGTTTTATCATGTGTCCTTGATCAAGAACTATTTCCAAATTTTTCGTAGTTGCATTGGTGTGGTAGTTTCGAGTCCACATCCTCAGTCATGTCCACCCCAGCCCATGCGTTCAAGCAGCTGTTTTTCTTATATGTTTCCTCTTCTGCAGTCCTTCCTCTGGATGTGGGTAGCGTTCTTTACCATAAATCCCTCAGAATTGTCCTGGGTTTTTGTATTGCAACTGGTACAGAGGTCCATTACATTCTATTTTACCATAGTATATCAGTCTCTGTGTACAATGTTCTTTTGGCTCTGCTCCTCTCACTCTGCATCAGTTCCTGGAGGTCTTTCCAGTTCACCTGGAACTTCTCCAGTTTGTTATTCCTTTTAGCACAATAGTATTCCATCACAAGCATATACCATAATTTGTTCAGCCATTCCCCAATTGAAGGGCATACCCTCCTTTTCCAGTTTTTTGCCACCACAAAAACCACAGCTATAAATATTTTCATACAAGTCTGTTTATCATTGATCTCTTTGAGGTACAAACCCAACAATGGTATAGCTGGATCAAAGGGTAGGCAGTCTTTTATAGCCCTTTGAGCATAGTTCCAAATTGCCAGCCAGAATGGTTGGATCATTTCACAACTCTACCAGCAATGCATTAATGTCCCAATTTTGCCACATCCCCTCCAACATTCATTACTCTCCCCTTCTTTCATTTTAGCCAATCTGCTAGATGTGAGGTGATACCTCAGAGTTGTTTTGATTTGCATTTCTCTAATTATTAGAGATTTAGAACACTTTCTCATGTGCTTATTGACACTTTTGATTTCTTTACCTGAAAATTACCTATTCATGTCTCTTGCCCATTTATCAATTGGGGAATGGCTTGATTTTTTATACAATTGATTTAACTCCTTGTATATTTGAGTAATTAGACCCCTGTCAGAGTTTTTTGTTATAAAGATTTTTTCCCAATTTGTTGTTTCCCTTCTGATTTTGACTACATTGTTTTTGTTTGTACAAAAGCTTTTTAGTTTAATATAATCAAAACCATTTAATTTACATTTTGTAATTTTCTCTATCTCTTATTTGGTTTTAAAGTCTTTCCTTTCCCAAAGATCTGACAAGTATACTATTCTGTGTTCACTTAACTTATTTATAGTTTCCCTCTTTATATTCAAGTCATTCACCCATTCTGAATTTATCTTGGTGTAGGGTGTGAGATGTTGATTTAAACATAATCTCTCCCATATTGTTTTCCAAATTTCCCAGCAATTTTTGTCAAATAGTGTATTCATGTCCCAAAAGTTGGGCTCTTTGGGTTTATCATACACTGTCTTGCTGATGTCATTAACCCCAAGTCTATTCCACTGATCCTTCCCTCTGTCTCTTAGCCAGTACCATATTGTTTTGATGACTGCTGCTTTATAGTATAGTTTAATATCTGGTACTGCCAGGCCCCCTTCCTTCACATTTTTTTCATTATTTCCCTTGATATTCTTGATCTTTTGTTATTCCAAATGAAATTTGTTATAGTTTTTTCTAATTCAGTAAAGAAGTTTTTTGGTACTTTGATAGGTATGGCGCTAAATAGGTAAATTAATTTGGGTAGGATGGTCATTTTTATTGTTAGCCCGTCCTACCCATGAGCAAACAATGGCTTTCCAGTTGTTTAGATCCAGTTTTATTTGTTTGGAAAGTGTTTTGTAGTTGTTTTCGTATAATTTCTGTGTTTGTTTTGGTAGATAGATTCCCAAGTATTTTATATTGTCTAGGGTAATTTTAAATGGTGTTTCTCTTTCTACCTCTTGCTGCTCTAATGTGTTGGAAATGTATAGAAATGCTGATGATTTATGTGCATTTATTTTATATCCTGCAACTTTGCTAAAGTTGTTGATTATTTCTACAAGCTTCTTAGTTGATTCTCTAGGATTTTTTAAGTAGACCATCATATCATCTGCAAAGAGTGATAGCTTAGTCTCCTCATTGCCTATTTTGATACGTTCGATTTCTTTTTCTTCTCTAATTGCTACTGGTAGTGTTTCTAGTACTATGTTGAATAATAGAGGTGAGAATGGACATCCTTGTTTCACACCTGATCTTATTGGGAAGGCTTCTAATTTATCTCCATTGCATATAATGCTTGTTGATGGTTTTAGGTATATAAAGTTTATTATTTTTAGGAAAGGTCTTTCTATTCCTATACTTTTCAGTGTTTTCAATAGGAATGGATGCTGTATTTTGGCAAAGGCTTTTTCATCATCTATTGAGACAATCATGTAATTTTTGTTTGATAGACTATTGATATGGTCCATTATGTGGATGGTTTTCCTAATGTTGAACCATCCTTGCATTCCTGGTATAAATTCCACCTGATCATGGTGTATGATCTTCTTAATTACATGCTGGAGTCTCTTTGCTAGTATTCTATTTAAGATTTTTACATCTATGTTCATTAGGGAGATTGGTCTGTAGTTTTCTTTCTCTGTTTTTGATCTAACTGGCTTTGGAATCAGTACCATATTTGTGTCATAAAAGGAATTTGGTAGGACTCCTTCTTTGCTTATCATATCAAATAATTTGTATAGTATCGGGATTAGTTGCTCTTTGAATGTCTGATAGAATTCACTTGTGAATCCATCAGGCCCTGGCGATTTTTTCTTGGGGATTTCTTTGATGGCTTGTTCAATTTCTTTTTCTGAAATAGGATTATTTAGGTATTCTATTTCTTCTGCTGTTAATCTAGGCAGTTTATATTTTTGTAAATATTCATCCATATCTCCTAAATTGTTATGTTTATTGCCATATAATTGGGCAAAATAGTTTTTAATGATTGCCTTAATTCCCCTTCATTAGAGGCGAGGTCTCCCTTTTCATCTTTGATATTGTCTATTTGGTTTTCTTCTTATTTTTTTATTAGATTGACCAGTACTTTGTCTATTTTATCTGTTTTTTCAAAGTACCAGCTTCTAGTCTCATTTATTAATTCAATAGTTCTTTTACTTTTGATTTTTTTGATTTCTCCCTTGATTTTTAGTGTTTCAAATTTAATTTTCATCTGGGGATTTTTAATTTGCTCGCTTTCTAATTTTTTGAGTTGCATGTCCAATTCATTAATCTCTGCCCTCCTTAATTTGTTAATATATGCACTCAAGAATATAAATTTCCCCCTGAGTACTGCCTTGGCTGCATCCCACAGAGTTTGGTAGGATGTCTCATCATTGTCATTTTCTTCAATGAAATTGTTGATTGTTTCTATGATTTCTTCTTTGACTAATTGGTTTTGGAGAATCATATTATTTAATTTCCAATTAGTTTTTGATTTGCCTGTCCAGGTGCCCTTAATAATTATTATTTTTATTGCATTATGATCTGAGAAGGTTGCATCCATACTTTCTGCTCTTTTGCATTTGTTTGCAATGATTTAATGCCCTATTACATGGTCAATCTTTGTGAATGTACCATGTGCAGCTGAAAAGAAGGTGTATTCCTTTTTGTCCCTATTTATTTTTCTCCACATGTCAATTAAATCTAATTTTTCTTGGACTTCATTCACCTCTCTTACCTCTTTCTTATTTATTTTTTAATTTGATTTATCTAGATCTGAAAGAGGAATATTTAGATCTCCCACTATTATGGTTTTACTATCTATTTCCTTCTTGAGCTCTTCCAGTTTCTCCTTTATGAATTTGGATGCTATGCCACTTGGTGTATACATATTGAGCAGTGTTATTTCCTCATTGTTTATACTGCCTTTAATCAGGATGTAATGACCTTCCCTGTCTTTTTTAATTATATCTATTTTTACTTTGGCTTTGTCAGAAATCACAATAGCCACTCCTGCCTTCTTTTTCTCATTTGACACCGAAAAGAGTTAAAGTGTTAAAGATTTCTTTTTCTTCTTGTTAATTTTTCTCTCTTTCTTCTGGACTTCTGGATCTGGGTAGCCATCATTAGCCCAGCAGCTTCTCAGCTTTATCCTCGCACTCAGGGTCTGTCTGCAGTCTTTTGGCTCCTGTCATCTGAGGTCTGGTGTTTTCCAAGGTCAAGCCCCCTGGTGGACCCTCTTGCTTGATCCTTTGCAGGAGGCTCCTTTACAAGTCTCAGGGCACTGCTTCCATGGTCGTATACCCGTCTGCACTGGTTCCCCACTCAGAGTTTCTGAGCCTTCGCTCCTGCCTGTGTCTGCCTCCACCTGCGTCTCCACCCACGCCTGTGCTCTGCATCCGCACTCAGAGTCCGTGTGCGTTCCTCAGCTTTTTGGGGTCCTAAATCTTGCTGTTCTCAGACAGGCCCTGGAGATGCCAATGACTCGATGGGTGCCCTATTTGCTCTATTTCTTTTGACCTGGCTTTGGTGCTGCAGGTGGTGTGTGTGTGTGGAGGGGGTTGTTTGGTGGTGGTTGCTCAGCCCGCGATTTAGTGAGAGCTGTTTCACCCCTTTATGCCCTGATTCCATGTACCTTCCACACTGCACCCTGTTGTGGGGTCCCTCAGTTCAACTGGGTTTGTTTTTATGCCCCCTTGAGAAGTCCTGTTTGTTTCGGTCAGGAGAGGTTAAGCACTGCTTTTTACTCTGCCGCCATCTTAACCTGGAAACTCTGAGGAACAAACTCTTAAAAAATTCCTTTTATGATACAAATATGGTGTTGATCCCTAAAACAAGAAGGACAAAAACAGAGAAAGGTATTGACTGACATTCCTAATGAATATTGATGCAAAAATCTTAAACAAAGTACAAGAAGAATATCCCATCCTTACATATGGCAACATACCATACACTATGAACAGTTAGGTTTAACCAAGGATACAGGGATAGTTTAATATTAGTAAAACTGCCATCATAATTGACCCTATCAGTATCAAAACCAACTGAAACATATGATTATTATAATAAACACAAAAAACTTGACAAAATAGAACACTCATTCCTATTAAAATGCTAGAGAACATTGGAATAAATGGAACATTCCTGAAAATTATAAATACCATCCATCTAAAACCATCAGCAAACATTATATGTAAATGACGATAAACTAGAAGCCTTTCCAGTAAGATTAGGATGGAAACAAGGATGCCCATTATCATATTATCACTACTACTACTCAATACTATACTAGAAATGCCAGGTATAACAATATGAAAAGAATAAATTGAAGGAATATGAGCAGGTAGTAAGGAAATAAAGCTAATCACTCCTCAGGAATGATAAGATAGTTTACCTAGAAAATCCGAAGTAATCAAACCCAAAATTAATCAAAACAATTAAAAAATTTAGCAAAATTTCTGGATATAAAATAAATCCACAAAATCGTTAACATTTTCTTATACTACCAATAAAGCCCCAATGCTAAAGATAGAAAGAGAAATACCATTTTAAAAATTGTAGATAATATAAAGATGGGGGTAGGGTGCAGTTAGGTAAATTAAAAAAGTGAATTAAAAGCCAGGAGGTCCTGAGTTCTAATTTGATTTTAGACACTTCCTAACTGTGTCATACTGAGCAAGCCACTTAACCCCTATTACCTTGACCATGCCACTCTTCTGCCTTGGAACCAAAACACAGTATTGATTCTAAGACAGAAGTTAAGGCTTAAAAAGAAAGAGTAGGTAGGTCATAATATCAGAGAGGAGGACATAAGCAGCTCAATGGTAGAGCACAAAAGAAGCAAGGAAAGTGGGATTTGAACAGGAAATTCAAAGTGGAAAAATACATATTCACATTTGTATGGATTGTTCTTCTTTCTTAGCTCCTCCTCCTCCTAACTTCCTTCTTTTAATTCTGTTTTAATTTTAGATTGATAGATATAGATATTTAAACATAGATATAGTTATCTATATAGAGAATTTAAATGTACCATCTGGTGCAAAACCACCTTTTGGTTTTAAACATACATATAATATATATCTATAAATTACATATATATATAATTTTTGAGGTTATAGTATGTATGTAGATAGATAAAATCATAAAGGTGGCTTTGTATCAGAAAGTACATTAGTAAAATTTACTAATATGATAAGTTTATCAAATATCTATAAAACTATATCTCTCCTGACAATCCATTCATGAAAATCAAAAAATTGCTCAAAAGTTTATTATTTTGTATTCTCTTTTTTAAAAGGCATAACATTTTTGTTGTTGTTCCATAAAACTTGACTGAATTATCTTTTTTATGACTGAAGATAGCAGCACAATGTTGATGAAGGCAGGCAGATAGATATCCAGTGGCCTGTTTAAAACTTAAAGCAACACTGCTTGACTCCATACAATATTTAAATCAAAACATAAAGCTCATATACATGTGTGCATATTTATGATCACCTGAGCAAATTAGCAAGTGTTTACCTTGCCTGTGCTTAAAAGCAATGAAGTATCAGGGCTAAGGTAAGAAACTAAGTAATAAAAAGGAGCAGTTAAGGTTATTAAATCTAAGTTTCATGGGAATGTATATCTGTGGGAGACTATGAATATATTTATTTCCTAAGGGCAGATGCTTATACACTCTTGAAAGGGAAGAAGGGAGGAGGAGAGGAGAGGTGGGTGGAGGAAGAGAGAGAGAGAGAGAGAGAGAGAGAGAGACAGAGAGACAGAGAGAGAGTGAGGGAGAGGAAGAGGGAGACAGAGAGAGACAGAAAGACAAAGGGAGGGAGAGGGAGAGAGAGAGAGACAGAGAGGGAGAGAGGGAAAGGGAGGGAGAGAGAGAGGGAGAGGAAGAAGGGGAAAAGGAGGGAGAGAGCAGAGGAAGAAGGAGAAAAGGAGGGAGAGAGGGAAAGGGAGGGAGAGAGAGAGGGAGAGGAAGAAGGGGAAAAGGATGGAGAGAGGGAGAGCGGGACAGGGAGGGAAAGAGAGAGGGAGAGGAAGAGGAAGAGAGAGAGAGGGAGAAGAAATCTGAAACAGGGTTGGAAAAAAGAAGGTACATGTGGGAAAGATAGGAAATTATGATTAGGAGAAATGCTTATTTTGCCAGTTTTTATCTAACATTCTTATATCATTTGGATCTTTCATGTTTCAAATTTCCCACCATCAGTGGGGCATACATGCAGATGCCCTGGTAAGGGCATATATTTACGGACCTCATTGGTAAATCTACTGCTTCCTCTCACACAAAGTGAAAAAAAAATCTAAAATCACTAGTGCTCAGGAGAAGTAAACCCTTTGATTTCTACCAATAATAATTAATTAATTATCATGATGATAGCCTCATCTACTACAGGATGATAGCCTCATCGCAAAGATTCTTTGATTAAATTCCTAAAAGATGAGCCTGACTCCCAATAATTTCTTTCAATGCTACAACTCTATCATTTATCCATTTGAGCAACAATTCACTTAATCCTAAATATGAAGCAGTAACAGGATAGCAAATTGCCCTAGGATCATTTATATCTGAACTCTATCCAACATAAAGACAGGAATAAAATTATTACTGTTCTCATTAACACATTTGTATATAGTACTGTGAGGTTTACAAAACCCTTTGCATACATTATCACATCTGAAGGACCAAACAGACAGCAGTAAGTGAATAAGGACTCAAATAGCAACAGCACTTTTTCAAGCATTATTGGATTATCGATTTTGTTTCTCATCCTGGTTTATTCTGGGGATGTGTCTTAAACCTATGACCACTGGGGAAAGGAGGTGGGGTTATTTATTTCATATAATAAAAAAAAAAGAATGTGGACAATTTATGCAGCTATCCTTTAGAGCCACACTCACTCCAGCAAAACCGGCCATAGGAAGGCTGTCATACTGAACTTTATATGAACCACAAAGAATGTTGAGTTAATTTACATTTCATTATGTGCAGGCTATTCCCCCAACACAATATAAGCTGGCTTCGGAATGAGCAACAGTATGTAACCCAGAAGCTGCTGCCAGCCTTCATGACCAACAGGCCTGAAACTCTAACCAGAAGGGTCAAAACTGGATTACTTAATCAATAGCACTCTACAGTTTTGAAGAGAGAGTGAGAGCGATTCTGCCACAGAAAGGAATTTTTCAAAATCAAATTACGGAGGCCTTCCTACTTCAATGGAGAAAAATAGTTTCCCTTCTTGTGGGCTATCAGAAAGATAGAATTTGGACTAATTCATGATCACTTTTTTTCAAAGAGATTCTTTAGAGGACGGGTCAAAAACCAACCAAAAATTAAACCCGGTACTACATATACCTGAAAGCTTGAATGTTACCTTCCAGACCTTTGGATGCATTTGATAAGAGCCCTGTTGAGCAATATGGATTGGATGGAATTGCTTGCCAACTCTGGAAGAGGGAGATCATTTGGATCATGTAACTTTGATAAATTTATGCGGAAATTTGTTATTATGTGTAATCGACAAGATAAAATATCTTTAGTGTTTGGGGACGAGGGAAGAGTCCTATTGAGAATTAGCACTGTGACTCCGGGGATTTTGTTCTAACTTTTCTAACACGCAGAATGCTGGCCTCCTCCTCACCCCGGGAACATCCAAATTAGGGGATGACATTCGGGAGTGAGGAAAGCAATTACTGCTCAGTCTTAGCGTAGTAAATTGACAAACAGTCTATAAGTCAGCTACAGATGCGGAATCACTCCGTGAGCTATTGACCAGAGGAGCTATCACGGCAGGTCCCCCCATTTCTGGACGACCCTGGGGCTCAGAGTCTGTGGCCGGAGTTGTCTTAAGTTCTTAATGTCTGTTTCCAACCGATTAGGGAATCAAGATTTTTTTTTGCATAAACACTTCTGACTTTTCTTAAATAGCCTGGGATCTCTTTGCTTGTCCTCCCGGGTCTGTGATAAGAAGTGGCGGCTGGAGCAAATGGTGGTGATTTCTTCAAAATGGACAGCAGCAGCTCTACTGAAAATCAATGTCACCCTGATAGAGGGCGACTCGGATGCCCCCAGCTATGTCACTTGTAACACCAGCTGTGGCCAATTCAGTAAACAGTTCGTGCCTGATAATCCCCCTGGCGCTTGAACCAAGAAATTTGGGCCATCAGTTACAAATAGTTTGCTTTCCCAGCCGCTAAGAGTTGATTTTGGCTATGTATGTCATCAGCAACTTGAATCAAAAAACTCCAAATCGAGGGAGAGACCTGACTCTTCCTTCAAACTTAATTCAACCTTAGTGAAGGTAGATGAAAAATCAGACCTGATTAGAGCCATTACAGAGTGGCCAGGGTCACCGTCTTGGCAGCCCTGCTTCTAAATTTTGTTTAGTCGCTCTTAACGGCTCCGATCACATCCTGAGGTCTTTACTGCCTTTTCAGAAATAGCAATCTGACAAGGAAAATACATGGGACAGAATTAGGACTATAAAATACCAGTTCAAATCTCTGGAGCAGCATTAAAAAATTAGGTAGTTAGCCAGGTAGTGAAATGGAAATCTAGATTAAATATCTTTATCTGTGTCTATTTTTAAATCTATCCTTTTATAATCATTTTATTTCTTACAGATGTTTGTATTTATCATAGATTCATAGAGAGATACACACCTGCATCTATATTCTTTTACTCAGAATTTTAGGGAACTGTGGACTTTGTCTGGTTTTCTTTGCTTATATAGAGATCATTCCTTTTAGCTAGAGGACATTTGGGGAGCCCTGGACACAACTCTTGCTGTTCTCAATGGCTGTTAGTTACCATTCAGGTCAGACGTTTTCAGCTTTGAAATATGAGTCTTTACTAAATCCAGGCTTCGGGCAGCAATTTAAAATGAGTAGTTTGGAGTTAGATTTAAGTTTTCCTTGAAGTCCCTACCGGTAGACTATCAGGATCCAACAGTTCCCTGTCCAGAACAATTAACCAGGTTCTCCTCAAGGAGGCAACACTTCTCATTTTAAGAAGACTAGCTCTGTAGCAGAAGCAGAGGGCGAAGCTTAGGTACTTCATCACCCCCAACCTCCATAGGTGTATCGAGGTGAATGGTCGTGCCACAGGTGAACATCCTTTGGTGGTAACTCCCAGGGAGTAGAATTCCTTTTTTTATTCCAGTGGCATGTCCTGTGCAGATCCCTATCATTGGTCCTGGTGGGGAGGAAAGGGCTTTAAGCATGACACTCATGATTTCATTGGCATGGGGATTTCTTGGTGATGAGATTCCCTGGACCAAGATAAAACATGAAAGATCCGGTTTCACAGAGTTGGTTGGAGCGCTGAGAAATTCTGTGACTTCTCCTAGATGGTGTTGTCAGTACATGATAATCAAGATTTGAACCCAGATTTTGTTTATTTCTCCTTTGTCACCTAATCCTCTGCCATACAGGACCCCCACTTCCTTTTTAAGATTCGCCTCCTATTAATCCCATATATATCCCCCTGCATTCTCTCACCTTTAGACATTTATTAATTCTCCCCAGTTCCTTTTGGGTTTTCCTACTGTTCTCCACCTATTCAGCTTTCAAGGCCAAACTAGAATTTAATCTCCTCTAATGAAACTATCCCTGAACATTCCAGTTGGAAGTTTTCTCTTAATTTCTGTAGCATTCAAATCTGCAAGATTTCCCTTGGAAATTAGGGGAAAAGTAGGTTCTTTTCCTTCTTTATTCAGCTAGGGGTATAGGGAATAGATTTTCAGGCCTGGAGTCAGGAAGATCTGACTTCAAATCTGGCCTCAGATATTTCCTGGCTGTGTGATCCTGGGCAAGTCACTTAATTCTCTTTGCTTCCGTTTCCTCATTTGTAAAATAAGATGGAGAAGGAAATGTCAAAGCACTTCGGTATTCTTTGCCAAGAAAACCCTACAAGGCATCATGTCAAGTAGGAAAAGAAAGAAACAGTTGAACAACAATAGCAAAAGGTTCATTTCATTGTTAATGACTTTTGTATATGATATCCCCTTCCTCACCTCCATCCAGCTACACTATAAATTCCTGGAGGTTAGTGACAGTCATACATAACCATTCCTTTTTTATACTTGGTGCTCATTTCACTCTCCTCCCAGGTTATCTTGGGCAGTTAGGTGGCAGAGTGGAGTTAGGAAACCTTTGTTATTCAGTTGTTTAAGTCATGTGTGACTCTCTGTGACCCCATGTGAGATTTTCTTGGCAAAGATACTGGTGTGGCTTGTTTTTTACTTCTCCAGTTTATTTTACAAATGAGGAACTGAGGCAAACAGAATTAAGTGACTTGTTCAAGGTCACATAGCCAATAAGGATCTGATGTCAGATTTGAACCCATGAAAATGAGTCTTCTTGATTCCAAGCCCAATACTCTATTCACCATATTACCTAACCATCATGGAGACAGGAAGACCTGAGTTCAAATCTAGCCTGACACTTACTGTATGACCCTTGTCTAGTCACTCCACTCTGCCTCAGTCTTAACTCAGTCAGACTTAAGCTCTCTCCAGAAGAAAGAGATGTTCATATACTTCTCTTTCTTCTGGAGAGAGCTTAAGTCTTTTTTTTAAACCCTTACCTTCCGTCTTGGAGTCAACACTGTGTATTGGCTCCAAGGCAGAAGAGTGTTAAGGGCTAGGCAATAGGGGTCTGTCAAGTGACTTGCTTAGGGTCACATAGCTGGGAAGTGTCTGAGATCAGATTTGAACCTAGGACCTCCTGTCTCTAGACCTGACTCTCAATCCACTGAGCTACCCAGCTGCCCCCAAGAGAGCTTAAGTCTTGACTGTTATCTGTTTTATCCATCCTTCATTCCTGCTTTTATTTCTATTCCACTATATGATGCAAGCCCAACAGAGATGATTAATCGTCATATTATTTCATAAAGATTTTATGATCCTAAAAAAATCCTAACATTAATTAAAGAATAGCTAGCATTTCTTTATTACTTTAAGGTTTACAAAGTACTTTACTTTATCTCATTTTAGTTTCACAAAAATCCTTGAAGATAAAAGCTATTCCCTGCCCCCCCCCATTTTATAGACGAGAAAACTGAAGCAGCAAAGGTTAAGTGACTTGCTCAAGGTCACACAACTAGTTACTAAGGCTGGATTTGAACTCTTCCTGATCCCAGGTCTAGTGCTCTATGCCCTATGCCATTTAGGTATCTCACTATCCTAGGTAGATACACCTGGATCAGTCCCTCCTACACCTTGCCTCCAGAATCCATATCCCCAGGTCCTTGAGAAATTAATCCACTCTGCTTTGGAAAGCCTGCCTGGAAGCTAAGCTATCTTTGTGAATGAGTTCACTCACTAACTTCAGATCAGATTAGCCTTCCTTCCTATCTTATCCATTCATCTAAGCCATCTTTCTATCTTTACTGTTTTTGTCTTGCAGAGTTCTCAGTAATCAAATTAATAATACCATTTCTTCCAAAATAGATAAATCAACTGACTGTTCTGTGGATCAACTGATTCTTTTTAGTCTCTAAATTTAATTCCCCATCCCTAGCTACCTCTAACCTCTATATGTAACCTTCAAGGATTAGCATATAAGTTCCTTGTGGGCAGGAACTATCTCCCAATACCAATAATTTTATAAATACTTGGCACATAGTAAGAACTTCTGTTATTAATTTATCCAAATGGTGCTCAATTATTAAAATTCCAGACTCCAAACTAATTTCATGTTCTTATCCATTAAACTAAGCCCTCCTATGAAGCTGATTGAAGAGTTTCTGGGTTATGCCTCAAATACTCCATTCATTCATATCAAAGGACTCCTGTGAAGACTTCCCTCAAGGTAACCCTATTGAAACTGGTAAACCATCAATTTGGAAAGAACACGAGAATATAAGCAGTGATTTGTCCCTAGCTATTTTAGTCTGGTCAAGGTAAAATTAACCTAGGAGACTAAAACATGTCTAAATACATTCTAACAGAGGAACTCATCCTTTTATCCAGCAAAAGCATTGTTTTTGTTTTTGTTTTACAAAACCACACAAAAGGAAGGAGGAGTATAATATCATAACATACTAGTCATTCTTGTATACAAGTTTACCTAAACATTTTTAATACAAATCTCACATTTAGCCACAGTAGCCTACCAGCATCAGAGCTTCTTTAGGACTGCTGCTTATTTACTAGATGAGAGATGAGTGCCATCTGAGCCCCCTCATTCACCCACTGCTATCACAGCTGGGTGAAGGAAACTTGGCTGTTTATCTTTAAGCTTCTGGGAAAGAAGGATGGCAGAAACTCTACCCTTGACCAGCAACCTCAAAGTAGAGATGTGGGATCCAGACTGATGAAGACTTGGGTGCCAGTCTATACACTATCTATTAATCCCATTGGAGGTTGGGAATGGGAAAGGGACATTTTGAACTTTAGAATGTAGATTTGATATGCTCTAATATATAGTCAGGAACTCAAGCTGAAACTGAGAATAATTCTTTCCCACATTTCAGGTTAGAGTTTGCTAAGGCAAAAGACAGGTCCTGATATAGTGAAAAGGTTTAATGTCTGTTTGTGATGTTTGCATGTTCTTTATAATGGAAGCATTAATTGAACAGGTATTGTGTCAGCATGGAACAACTGTTATCCATTTTTCATAAGTGAAGGTCACTGGCTAGTCTCCAGCAAATTTCAAGTAACTTGAAAGGGCATGAAAGTGGTTCTTTTGCTACCATTAAGAAAGTGGGGAGAACTAAGGAAACTACATTAAAAAATAAAATAAAATTGTGTGTGTATATATATCTGTATATATATATATATATATATATACACCTATATAT
>NC_058133.1:429306260-429397288 GCF_016433145.1 Gracilinanus agilis | reverse complement strand
TTCCTTCCTTCCTTCCTTCCTCAAAACAACTCTGAGGTACCACCTCACACCTAGCAGATTGGCTAAAATGATTCTTTCTTTCTTTCTTTCTTTCTTTCTTTCTTTCTTCCTTCCTTCCTTCCTTCCTTCCTTTCTTTCTTTCTTTCTTAACTAAATTATGGAAAGTTTTACTTTTCTTGTAGTGCTCTAATGGAGGGCCAGAATTGGTATTAAATATGTAAGCATTGGAGCCAGAGTTAACAACAGAAAAGGGTGAATAGACCAAAGAGAAAAGCTCATCTCTTAAAAATATGTAATGCTTGGCACCTCTTCTAGAAATTCTTAGACCCTAAGATGGATTGCTAGGGGAAAATAATGGCACTTTTAACAACTTGCTTTGAAATCATTCAGCATAGGAGATAATTATGATAATGTACACAACAGCTTTTTCTTCAGCAAAGTCTCTTTTTCATCAATCTCTCTATTCTTTTACTGGGCAACATTAAAAGTACCAATGAGAGGCCCCAAATCTCCCTTTTCTTTTTTTCCCCTTTTTTCTCCTTACTCTTTTTTAATAACATTAATGTTCATTGAACCGCATTTAATTAAGGGAATGTATATTGACATGCAGAACATAATCAGGTCAGGGACTAGAGCTGAAATTGATTGAGGACAGCTCTTTCACACTTATTTCAATTTATGAATGCTCAGATGCAGACGGATAGTGAAAAGGTTTAATTTCTGTCTGTGTTGTTTGCACATTCTTTATAATGTAAGCATTAATTGAACATGCTCTGTGTCAGCACAGGGCAATCAAGCATGTCCATTTTTCATAAGCGAAGGTCACAGGTCAATCTTGAGCAAGGTCCAAGTAATCTAGTTATAGAAATGTATTTACATTTGATCAAGTATGATATGAAAGACTATAAAGCTGGAAAATTAGCACCAAGAGAATAATAGGAGAAGAGTTATAATACTAAATTCTGGATACTGAAGGCCTTTAGGCACCAGAGTCATGTGCTTCAAAGCATGCCTTCATTTCTCCTTTCTAAGCCTTTTAAAAATTTTTCTTTTGCTCTCCATGAATGAAAATTTCAGCTTAAATTGTCTTCCCCCATTTCTCTAAGTGTGACCTCACTTCTTGCAGTTGGATCTGGCATTTCTAAAATAACCTTGATTTTGCTTTTTAAAAAATACATATAATTTACAAAAAAAGTTTCCATCTTTAAAATAATATTTGCCATCCATCCAAGTATGGTAATATAATGAGATGTGATCGGGTGTGGTATAGATAGTTAATGAGAGTCTTTAAAAACCTTATTTTTTTGAGGGTGGGAATGAGAACTTGAATTCAAATAAAGGTCTTTATTACTCATTTTTCTTAATCATTTTCCACATTACTCATTTGTGTAAATATTCTTCCTATTTGAATTTTTATTTTTCCCTGTGACAAATTTTAAAATATTTATTATTCATATCAATAAATGTAAGTCAATTAATGATTAGTTACTGTGTTTTGTTCTCAAATACTGTGATTGATTTGCTAAGGGACATGCCACTAAGATCTACTTCTCATTTCTAATTTTCAAATCTCATAAAGTCTTATTCATCAGTTGCCACAAGGAATTCTCTGTGTCATGTTAAATGTCTTCTTGTCCCACAGGTCTTTTTTTTTTTGACCTAGAAAAAATATTTTTTCGACCTAGAAAAAATAGGAATGTATTAAGGTCAGGAAAAGTAATCATTTAGTTTGACTTCCTATTCATTATCTCCTCTAGTAAGAGAAACTAATTATGATTTTAAAGGTAAATATGTATAAAATGAGGTAACAGACATAACTAAACCTTTTTAATACCCAAGAGTTTTTATTCCTCTTAATTTGAAACGACTGATTGAACCATTCAGCATACTATCAGGAAAGTAAATTCTTGTCTATACATTTGTAGAAGAATTAGAAAAAAAATGATAACATGATGAGTTCAAGTATTATGGGCAGTGATCACTGAGGAAGATAAAAGTGAAGACTTTAGATATTTCAACTCTATCCCCTATGCCAAGACATAAGTGAGAAGGGTAAAACTCTTTATAATTCTTTGTAAGTAGATATGAGTTTCAGAATGAGAAGACATGCTTCCCTGAGGGAAAGGGACTAGTATTTGTACTTCCATTCTCTGGGTGACCTCTGACAAGACAATCCATATGTTCGTGCCTAACTATACAAGTAATTCAACAATTTTTTACCTACATGCCTCAAAAAGATTTTTAAATGAATTAATCTTTGTGAAATATTTTTGTAATTCTTAGATGAAAAATGTGGTCACTCATGTCCGTTGGATTTTTGTTTATATACTTATTGTCAAGGGGAAGCAAAATAAATAAAGTGGAATTAAGCCATATAGTCAGGAAAGAGATAGATGACCTAAATGTCCAATCTCAAAGAGAAATAGAAATATATGTCAGGAACAGTCCTATAGTCTGTCAGCCTGAAATTTTTGCCCTTGGGAAATGAGAAGAAATTCTCAAGCTGACAGATTTTGGTAAAAAGACAGTTACAAACTCTAATTAGAAGAGAAGTGATGGTGAAAAAAATGACCTCTGAACATTTAGGGAGATTGAGGGTTAGGGATGTTGCAAATAGTGTCAAAGTCGCAAATTGGGAAAAGTGTTCTATATATAAGCTAGAGCATGAGTGATTAACTGCATCCAGGTACTACTGCTTTCTGATTTGGTAAAATGACTCTGCAAATATCAAATTTATATGGAAATTAGTCTAAGGAGTAATCAGCTATTATTCACATATCTACGAGATAATCATTTTGGAATGAAGTTTAATAAGATGGCTAATTGTTACCTATTTAAAATGTATAATTAACATTTTCCCCATCCAATCAGAGAGAAGACTTTAAAAAGTGATATGTGAGTAATATGTGTGCATGCACATACATCCACACACATATTATATATGCACAGTACTATATTATGTTCGTATAAATAAATATATAATTTATATGGCATGAGATGGCCTATTATAAGCAATTCATTCTTTGAACCACATTATTCCCATGTTTTTATTTTTCTTTCCAGGATATAGATAGAGGGAAAATTTAATGTTTGTATTTAATTCTACTTCCCAGAATTGTTGTGAAACTCATATGAAAGCATGAATGAAAGTATGTAAAGCATTTGCTAATGTTTATACTGTTACACAAATATGATATTGAAATGTTAATTTTATTCTTTGCCCTGCTTTGTATCCTTAACTTTCTGCTTTCAATTGCTGATTAAATAATGTGGAATTTCTAGCATAATTTTATTTTTTGGATTCTATTCCACATAAATATTTTTGAAATGTCTTTCAGTTGGCCAATATAGTTGTCAAATTTTCTAGTGCATGTACCAGTTATGTATTGATGTCATCTCTAAGGCCTTTGTAGGTCATCAATAATATGCAATTTCTTCCATAATGGAATTTGATTCTATTCTTTAGAATATAGCTTGACAATCTACTTTTTCTTTCATAGTTCTTATTGTGACAATAGCTCTTTCATATACATGTGTGGAAAGTCTAAAATGTGTTTATACTTTCTGTCAAGTTGTATGGGAAAATGTATTTACCTGAGTGGATATGGAAAATGGCCTACTTTTTTTTTAAAAAAATGACTCTTTTCTGATAGGTTTTCTTCTAGTTAGGTTTATGATTTTGAACTCAAAAAAGATTTTTTAAAAATACTAGTTAAATCAAATTTATTAGAATAAGAACCATTCACCAATTGATAAATGATCAAAAGATATGAACAGACAGTTTTTTTTAAAACCCTTTAAACCTTTTCTAAACCCTAAACAATACAGTATATTGGCTCCATCGCAGAAAAGTGTTAAGGGCTAGGCAATAAGGGACAAGTGACTTGCCCAGGGTTACACAGCTGAGAAGTATCTGAGGCCAGATTAAACCCAAGACCTACCATTTCTAGGCCTGGCTCTCAATCCACTGAGCTACCCAGCTGCCTCCAGATAGTTTTTGAATAAAGAATTCAGAGTCCTTTATAGGGATATGAAAAATTCTCTAAATAATTATTGATTAGGGAAATGCAAGTCAAAACATTTTAAGATATCATCTCAGACCTATCAGATTGGCTAACATTATAAAAGGGCAAAATGGCAAATATTGGTGGGAATGTGGGGAAATGGGGATACTAATACACTGCTGGTGGGTCTGTGAACTGATCCAACCATTTTGGAGAGCAATTTGAAATTATGCCCAGTGAGTTATAAAATTGCATATATCCTTAGATTCAACAATACCAGTGTTGGGTCTGTTTCCCATAAATATCAGGGGAAAAGGAAGAGAACATATATGTTCCAAAATATCTGAGCTCTCTTTATGGTGGTAAAGAACTGGAAATCGAGTGGATGTCCATCAGTTGGGGGCTAAACAAGTTTTTGTTTATGATCGTGATAGAATACTACTGTGTCATAAAAAAAAGATGAGCAGGTAAATTAAAAAACAAACAAACTTGGAAAGAAGACCTACGTGAAATTATGAAGTGTAAAATGAGAACCAAGAGAACATTATATATAGCTACAAAATTAATATTTGAAGAATACCTTGTGGATCTCCACCTCCAGAGAAAGAACTGATAAATAGAAATGTTTAAGCATTTTGGGTAGTTGGAATTTTGATAAATTTTATTTTTTCTGCCTTCTTATTGTACTGCAATATGAAATAACATCATTTTTTCTCACTATACTCTTTATCAAACTGGTCACCATGAGGTATTAAGTAGAGTCAGCCTGCAAACCTAAATCACACAATTTATTTCTTTGACTCTTAGGAATTGCATCACACTGCTCAATGTAGTAATCCAATCAATTGCATCAACATAGGACACTTTACGAGTATTTCAGTGTTTCTGATAGGTCTTCACTACCATCTTATTAGTGTCAGGATAAATGAAATCTCCTCTGAATCACACATGACTGACATTCTTCTACTTTTGCCTTCTATTCTAGAGAGAATGTGTTTAATTCATTTTGACTTATCTTCAGTACAGCAGTACAAGATGCAAAAATACCCTAAGGAAAAATGTTTCTTATTGGCTTTGGTTATATAAAACCAATTCTGTTAAGTCCTTTATTTGCATCTCCAAAGAATACCTACTAGCTTTCTTCCCATTTATTGGTGATGAATTCTTTCTTCTACTTTCATTTCTAGAAAGAATGCCAAGATTAATATGTTTCAGTTTCTTCAGCAGTATATCCATTGTTGGTCATATGATGAGGATAATACATTTAAAACTATCAAATTGAAATTTATGTTTTCTGAAAATTGTATGATTCTTAGAATATTTTGTTAAATTTAACATATTGTTATGTTAGGGCTCTTCATAAATATTTTTATAAACACCACCATAAATAATTGAGGCTCATGCACCAAAATCATCAGATGTAGAAGATAAATCCATAGAGAAAATTTAAGGAAAATTTGATAACATCATCTAAAGAAAACTAATTCTGCTCTTAAATTTGGGGACTTCTTACAATGATGGAGAAAAATGAAGATGGTGAGAAGTATATTAAGAAGTTTGGTTCAGTAAAAATGAAAGACCAAAGACTTTTGGTCTATCCAGAAACATCTTGATTTTACCTTATAAACCCTTTTTTCAATAAAAGGATTGGTAGTTGATGAAAATGGTCAGCATCAAATAACATCATAAAAGGGGCTTATTATATTTTAATGCACAGAAAAACAAATTGTCATTGATGGACGAATTATCCCTGAATCAGCTTCCTATGTAGAGTCAGACAGCTGGAACTTTAGATTAAAGATGATAATTAGTTTTTTTTTTAATTAGAAAAATGATAGCATTGATGTAACCCAATTTTCAGTGAAGCCTAGAGAATTTCAAGTGATAGTCCTCTAATGAGAGTATGATGGCATAATACTGTACCTATGTGAAGGATAGATTGGTACAAGAACTTATTAGAGGGGAGATATTATTTACAATGTCTTCAAAAGAATCTGTACTTCCACACACTGTTAGGTATTAAATCAAGATCTAGAAAAGCAGATTTTGTAGGTAGAAGACACAGAAAATTCTGGCTTCTCAATATGTCTTCAATTCCAAGCTTGATTCCTAGAGATGTTAGAAAATTCCTCCTTTGGTTAAATTGGGAATTTTCTCTTGCTTTAATTGGGAGAGCATATTCATTTTGTATATTTTCTAATATCCTAATGTCTGTAATTCCTCAAATAGCTGTTGCTCTTTGCTTAGAAAAATTAGTTCCCTCATAATTGTGATGGTCTTTTGTGTGACTAGCATTTAGTTGAAAGTCATCAAACTGATACTTATACATTAAATGGTACCATCTGTTCCTCCCATTCCATTCCCTCCTTTAAGGAATAGTAATAAGCAGGGAATTTAGTGGCTTTCATTTTTAACCAGAAAATCATGCTATTATATCAGTGGTATTGGATGTTGATGTTGGTGAATGGGAAAAGTTAAAGATGTAATTCTAGTTCTGTAGTGTTCTTTCTCTGTTTTTGTCTCAGTCCCTCTTTTTCTCTCTGTTTCTCTCTCACTTTTTTCATCTTTGACAGTCTGCCTATCTCTCTCAAGAGAGCAGAAGGGCCAGCCTTATGCTCCCTTTCCCCACTTCTTTTTTTCAAGGCTGGAATCAAGTATGAGCAAAATTCCAGAGATATCAACCAGTACCTCTATTTGAGACACTTGTCAATATGTTTAAACATTTAATGAATATATACATGTCTTATATGATCAACCAAGTCTTAAATTGAGAAAAAAATTATTTATATTATTCAAATCATGCAATTGTAACTCAATTTAAAGAAGATATTGATAATGAAAAGTTTGAACTAAATAACAGAAATGGTATTGACATCAATTATACTGCATTCAAAAGGAAGTTTAAGCAACAAAAATCAATTCCTAGAGGCAATTAGGTGGTTCAGTGGGAAAAAGAGCCAGGCTACTACTTTTAAGAATACTGGGTTTAAATCTGACATCAGATTCTACCTAGCTGTGTGACCCTGGGCAAATCACTTAACCTTTGGAACTGATATGCATTATCAATTCTAAGACAGAATATAAAGGTTTATATAAAATTGTTGTGATTTTAAAATGCTTTGAGATAGAGGTTGGGGCATTAATTACACAATATATTTGTTGAGAAAAATATGACAAAAGACAAAATGAATTTAAAATGTAACTTTATTTTTAAAATCACATAAAAGGATGATTGTTAGCAATATAATCCTCTAAAAACAAGGAAGAGTTGGAACATAAAATTGAAAGAAACCTTGGGAAAAATCCAAGTAAAGAAAGGCATTCTTAAAGTATTTAAGGTTGAAAATGAAAGGAAAATTTAAAAAATTCAAAATACCTACAAAGATGAATGCCAAAAATTATTTCCCCCCTTGATAGTGTAGTGACAACATTTGGTCTCCAGAAATAGTTCTACATATGCTTGTAGGGAAGTTAGAAATGACCTCAAAATACCTCTCAATATAAAAATGGACCAAGCAGACAGACTTATTCTTGCATCTGAAGACTAAGGTCAATGTTCAGATTCGCATAGTTGCAAGGGTATTTTGATGGATCAATTTATAAAATGTCTAAATGAGCCAAATATATGAAACAGAAATGTCAGAACTTATTAATATCCAGAATTTAAAAAATGATTTTAATAAAACACCAACAACTGTTGGTCTATTTGCCTAATTTCCTACCTAAGCAAAGTCTTTAAGAGATTCAACTATACCCAAATCAAAAGCATCCTCAATAGGGATATTAATTAGTAAGGAACAAGCAAGCTTTCCCAAGTGATATTACAAAATGGCCCATTTCTTTGACACTTAGTAACTGGGAGAAATATGGAGAGAATAATCAGTCTTACTCGGCTTCATTTTTGATTATGTACATTTGATTCAGTGGAGGATATTTCCTATCAATACACAGAGATCATTCAAGGTACTGTGAATGACATAACAGAAAGACATACCCTGCTCATGAAGAGTAAGCAAGGAAAAAAAAGAGTAAGCAAGGGATAAAATAAACTTTTTGCCAGCCCATTTGGAGGCTTTATAGGGCAAAACTAAAAGTAAGGTATTCTTTCTATAGATAATGATGTCCTTTAGGTGTTTTTCCATACTGATGATCATGTTTTAGTTACATAAATTCCTGGAAAACTGAAGAGCTTTCTGGAAAACATTTGTAATCACTAAAAAGAGTCTAGCTTGAATGTCCCTTTCTATTCCTCTCCAGAGGTCTGTCCTATCAAAATTTTACTAAAGTTTTATTCAGCTCCTTAACTTTTTTTTGGTTTATTTTTGGTTAGATTTATCTATGTAGAGGGAAAAGATTGAAGTTTTTAACTGTTTCCTACTGTAATTCCTAATTTCTCCTTTAGAGAAACTGGATGCTCTACCATTTGGTGTATATATATTTAAAATTGTTATTGCTTCATTGTCCATGGTACTTTTTATCACAGTGTAACTTCCTTTCTTATCTCTTTTAATTAGATAAATGTTTCCTTTTTTTCATCTGAAATCATAATTGCTAACCCTGATTTTTTATGTTTCAGCTGAAGCATAATAGATTGTGTTCTAGTGCCTTACCTTTATATTTTGTGTGTCTCTGTGCTTTAGATATTTTTCTTGCAGACATTCTGGTGTTCTGGTTTTTAATACACTTTGTTATCCCCTTCTTATGGATGAGTTCATCCCATTCACATTCCTAGTTATAATTACTATATGTATGTTTCTCTGTTATTTTCTCCCTATTTATCCTTCTCTCTTACCTTTTAAAAACCTTTTACTATTCACAGACATTTTGCTTCTGAGCACCACTTTCCCCAATCTACCATTACTTTTGTCTTTTTCCTTTTCTCTGATTCCCTAGTCCCTTCTAGTTCCCTTTTGGTTAAGATAAGTTTCTATAGATAACTGAGTGTGGATATTATTCCTGCTTTGAAACAATTCTGATGAGAGTAAGGTTCATGTATTCCTTGCTAAGTGATCTTCTCCTCTACTGTATTTATTGACTCTTACTTCCCCCTTCATATAAGATAACTTACTCCCTTTCATAGCTCCCTTTTTTTCTGCTCCCAGTCTATTCCTCCTTTCATCCCATTTTCTATATGTATAATCCTCTCATTCTATTCAACTTAATCTCTTCCTTCTGTCTATATAAATTCCACTCTGTCCTAATGAAGATAAAGTTATGTATCTTAAAGTACCTTAAGTAAATTGAGTTTAAGTGTCCTGACTATCTCTTGCTTCACAAATATATTAAATGTCTTAATTATCACCTTCCGATTGTGAGAATGGAGGCAAGGTATGGAATTCTTGGAGGGGGCACAGAATTTTGGAAGAGGAACAGGAGACCAAATGACAGTTGAAAGAGCAGAGACTTCTTGGAGTTTGGACCTAAGAAAGGGGTCTTTGGGGATTAGAGCTCATGGAGGGGAGACGTAGGAATCAAGCTCAGTGTATCCCCAAGATATCCTCATGGTTCCAGACCTATTGAGAAGACTTGTTTTGATTAATTCAATAACCATCTTGATATCTCCTGAATACAAGAAGTGTCATTCAGCATTTAGGGATTCTGGACTCCTTGGGGAGCTGTTCCCTGAACCCTTCATTCCTTGAAACTTGCAACCAGTGTCTCTCATCTTTCATAACTATCTAAATAGATATATAGGCAATAGGGTTAGTGGGGAAGGGCAGGTGAAGCTCTAGATGGAAACAGACTTGGTCGCTCCTGGGCGAAGGACCTGGAAAAGGATCAAACTTAAGGTTACCAGCACCCACTATCCCCACCATTATTCTAAACCCATTTCCTTAATTTTGTTATCTACAAATAAATACTAGAAAAGATCAGATCATGTTCAGGTTCATTTGGGAGACTATTGTAGGAGGAAGTGCTGCAGCAAATCAGGTAGTGTTCCATCTTTAAGCCTGATCTCCTGTGTTGAAGAGGGGGAGGCTTCTGTGAACCCCAGTACACATCAACATTGAACTGGGTCATCAAGTATACCACCTTGTGGGATAACCTTTCCTTCAGCCCCTCAGGGGCTGCACATCCTCCTAAGGTTCCCCAATTTCTAAGGGGACCTCCATAAAACCTCACAGTGTTAGGGGTTAACTGTGAGGGAGGAGGGGATTGCTGTACAGACTCCACCTAATTTCCTAGCTACATCCCCCTCCTCATTAACACTCCCTAATACAAGTGGCAAGCCAAAAAGGATTTTAGAGCCTAATAAAACCTTTTAAACAACAGAAAAATTGAAAATCCCATGAGGAAACTAGATGGCAGCCAGTTTTTACTTCCTACGGTAACACACAAAGGACAAAAATTTATAGAAAGCACCAGCAAGTAAAATCCCTTAAAGATACAATAACAGAAGGGTGTTAATAGACTCTACCATGGATGTGTCATTGGGAAGACGAGTCTTTATAATGTGTAGCTATACCATTCTGCTATGTAGCTTCTGGACATGGGTTTACAATTTATGGGTAGTAACAATCCCACAGTACATTTTGGAGATGATACAAGTTTATGATTCTTTCAAGTGGTTTAAAGTAAACTTAGAGGTCTGTGCATTTGTGCCTACCATCAGAGCTGTAATGATTTCCTTTTTACAGTTCTATTGGTCACTCAAAGAGATAGTAAAACAGATTCTTGGACATGGAGATGACAACTCAGTATTGGTTCTAGAGCTAAGGAAATAGCACAGCTCATAGAGATAAACAAGCAACTTAAGGAGGGAAAGGAGAACAATGCAGGAAGATAATACAAGAGTCAGTGAAAGAAGGGACAACACAAAAGGGGGATCTAGACAGCCTAAAAAAGAAAATGCCAGGTTACTTTATTGATTCATATAAATCAGTCAAGGAGTTCAAAGGAGCAGTGCATCTGTATGATCCCACATTTAGGGACACTGAAATTCTTTTAGGGGAGCTTTTTATGCTTAGTAAGCAGACTCAGTTTATCCAGGAGATGAGAAACCTCCCAGAGACTCCAGTGCTGTTCCTCTGTGCTCTGCCTGATTAGGACACTAAGATTAGAGAAGTCAAGTCCTCCCCTTGCCCTGTGGTTTTGCCATTTAGGTTTTAGTGTAGAATTCCCTATCCCACCTTTATTAGTTAAACATAATTAAAACTGTTAAAACCTTTTACCTTGCCTGCTGGTTTCAAAGACTCTGGCCTAGGGGTGAGCTGGGTGACAGTTGGCCAACAGCCATTCTTGACAGTTAGCAGCAGCTTAGCTGTGTACTCTGGTTTCCCTATCCTGGTCCTGTCTCTCCTTCAACCCAGTGTGTGTACCCACAACCATTTAGGTTATATTTTAACATCCCTGGTGCCCTATCTATTTTTACACCAGGAGACAAGAAACAACCCAAACTTTATCTTGTGGCCCCAGGAATTTGAAGATTTGGAGATTTCCAACCATGGAAATATGTCCTTTTTGAGATGGCACAGAAAAGATCTCATCAAAGTGATGAAAATACATGCAAAACATTGAGATGCCTGGGGACGTTTTGAAAAAATAATACAAGAGGCATGAAAGTACCCAAGCACATACCTCTATAGGCTTGTGGAAGCTGGAGAGAACATCCTTGGCTTCCAAGATTTAAATGAGACAAATCTCTAACACATCAGGAGACAATTTATTAAGGGTAGCAATCTCCCAATTAAGACATACATCAAGCTACATTGTCCTGGGTCAGGGATACTAGCTTTGGAAGACCTGTGAAAAACAGCTTCGAATATCCATAGATCAACAGACAAGGCAAGGAAAAATGACAGAGAATCCGACAAAATAAAACATGAGACAAAAGCAGATCTCAAAAAAAAAAAAAACTCGAAGCAAAAACCACCATAAAGCAGAAAGAAATTGAAGTGATAAAAAACCTGAACAAACTGTAAGCAAAAAACACATAAACCAAATACAGTAAAGGCAAAATGCAAACAACAGAAAATGTTTTCTTTGTGACAAATTTGGTCATAATGGGAAAGATTGTTACTATAAGTCACAAATAAACTTCAAAAGTAACAAGAAGAAGCATTACATTAACACCTATACAAATTCTAGGTACAACAGCAATAATAGCAATAGAAATAGATGATGCTGTGGCCACGGATGAGGGTTCAAGTAATAGCCCAGACTTAAAAATAATGGAAACATATATCTCACAGGGAACCAGGCCTCACTATTCTCAAGTTGTGTCAGGAGCGCAGGCAAATTTATGAATCGAGGACACAATACTGGCACTCAAAACAAAAGAAAAGGGGTGCAAAAATAATAGCAGAAGAAAAAAACAAAAAGGGGAAATTTGGGACATACAAATAAATGATGGGGATGGAGAAGCAAAAACTAAATCTAGAGAAATGACAAAAGAGGAGATGCAGATGAGTAGAGATGTTGTGGAGATTAGGAATAGAATCTATGAAATAACTGATAGTGATTCAAATACACAGACTTGCCTCCATTCTCACACCATGCAAAAATGAACTTTATTGAATCCCTTAAGCTTTCACTTTTCACTACCTTTTTTGTTTCTCTTGAGTGTTTAATTTGAGCCTCAATTTTTTTAGCTCTTATCTTTTCATCAGAAATATCTGGAAGTTTTCTGTTTAATTAAATATAATTTTTCCCTCTAGAGAATTATACTCAACTTCCCAGGTTAGGTAATTTTTGGTTGTAATTATATCTTCTGCTTTTCAGAATAGCATATTCCATGTCTTCCAGTCTTTTAATGTAAAAATACTAAGTCCTGTAAAATCCTTATTTAAAAACAATTATTTAGAATATTTTTCCATGGTTACAAGATTCTTGTTCTTTCTCTCCCCTCTTTCCACCCTGTAAAAGCCTTATTATGTTCCTATGCTATTTGAATTGTTTCCTTCTGGGATATTTTATTTGCGGATCTTTCTCAGAAGGTAACTGTTGAGTTCTTTCAAGTTCTATTTTCTCATTTTGTTCAAGAATATTTGGACAGTTTATCCAGATGATTTCTTATAATATTGTATCAAATGTCCTTATTTGATCATGACTTTCAGGCATTCTTAGGATTCTTAGATTGCATCTCCTAGATCTATTTTCTAGTTCAATGTTTTTCCAATGAGATACTTCAGTTTTTTTTCTATTTTTTTCATTATTTAAAATTTCATTTTTTTTTTGTTTCCTGATTTCCTGTAGAGTATTTAGCTTCCATTTGCCCAATTCTAATTTTAGGAAGTTATTTGCTTCCTTTAGATTTTATATGTCCTCCATTTGGCCAATTATGTTCTTTAAGAAGTTGGGTTTTTACCGTGTTTTCCAGGCTCCTTTTCCAAGAGGTCCATTCTAGGTTTAAGGGAGCTGTTTCCCCTCATTGAATTTTTCCCAAGCTAACTCTCTTTGTCATTTCTCTTATTTGACTTTTAAAAATCTATTCTTCAAGTATTTCCAGGGGTTCTTTTGGGTTCTGATAACCTTTTGTCTATGCCTTTGAAGCTTCACGTTTTTATTTTGGTATTTCTGTCCTCTTCCAAGTTTTCTGACACTAATTTAAGCAGATGAACTAAATTTTCTAGCCAATCTAAGGGTAAAGCAATGATTACCATTTTCTCCACTATTATTTGATATTGTTTTAGAAAGTATTTTCAACAGTATAAGGCAAGATAAATAAATTAAAGGTATAAATATAGGGAAAGGTATAAATGATGAAAGTGTCCCTATTTGCTTGAGATATTATGGTTCACTTAGGAAATTCTAGATTGTCAGCAAAGATGTTGAGACAATAACTTCAGCAAACACAGTTTACAAAATAAACCTTCAGAAATCAACAGCCTTTCACATAACAAAAAGAATTCAAATACCAATAATAGAAATCTCATTCAAAATAAGTACAAAATGCATAAAATATTTGGGTCTTAACCTATTAGAGTCCACAAAAAATTACATATATTTAATTACAAATTACTCCTGAAAGATATAAAGAATACATTAATTGCTAGAGGAATATTTAGTACTCATAGCTAGGCTATGTCAACAAAATTAAAATTATAACACTGTCAAAGTTAGTTTGAGATTTTAATTCAATAAATATTCAGTGAGTCAAAGGGATAATTTATAGACCCTGATAAAATAATAATAAAATTCTTCTGGGAAAAATTAAAATATAGAATCAAAGGAAATGATGAAAAGAGGTCAGTTATATAAGGATATAAATTATAGAATGTATATATATATATACATATATATATACACACATATATACATGTCATTGGAAGGGGAGGAGAAAGAATAATAAATGGAAGAAAGGGTAGAGGAGAAAGAATAAAAAGAAGATATTCTACTTCCTGTCTGAATATTAGCAAATGACTGTATAAACCATGTCATATGGGTAGTGTATCATTATTTCCATTTTATTGGTAAAGAGACTGAATCCTTTAGATACTAAATTATTTAGTTACAACACTATGAAGCATCAGAGTTTGGACACAAGACCTTTGACTTTTCATTGCAAAGTCAGTGAGCTATGCACCATGTAAATGTTTCCTAAAAACTGTTGAAAATTCATTTTCACCATTTCTTTTTTACTCTTTTTTATTCCAGGTAAAGAGAGTCTCACAAATAAAAGCCTTCTTATAGGTTGTCATTAAAACCATCTTATTTTCACAGTTATGAGCATTTAATCCTTTTTAGATATCCACTCTGCCTTTTCTTTAACCCTTTAGATATATTAGTCCAAGAATACAGAGAAAAAAGAAAATATATTTCAGTTCAAATGAAGTGAAGCAGTTGAAAACAGTTGCTTCAGGTTAGCTTGAGCTTAAGACATCCTAGTACTAAAGATGCTTGTTGTTGTGTTTCAGAATCTCACAGCTATTAACTAAAAAGGTACAACGATATGAATGTAGCCCCTTGAGGAAACAGGAACAGATTCAAAAAGTCTCCTCAAGGAAGTAGATGTCCTTGCCCTCATGACACAGCATCATTATCATTCAGCTTTTGATGTATTTTGTGACTGAGATTTCAAGTACTTTAAAGCTCAAGGAGAGAAGAAGGGAGGAAGGAAGCAAGGAAGCAAGGAAGGAAGCAAGGAAGGAAGGAACAGAGAGAGGGAGTAAGGAACAAAGGAAGGAACAAAGGAATGAAGGTACAGGGAGGGAGGGTCAAGCAATTAGTACTCATATATTTAACACTCATTTGTATCAGGTATGGTGTTGAGCATTTTAGGGTACAAAGGCAAAATGAAACAGAGAGGTTATAATTCTATTCAGAGAAATAAGATATGCATATACAAATAATTTTGAAGGGGAGGCATTAGCCTGAGATATTGAAAGACCTCTTATAAGAAATGCTATTAAGAAGCTGAGTTTTAAAAGAAACTAGCAAATATGAGAGGCTGGGGTATGGAATAAATATATCCAGGTATTGCACAGAGCCTCTGGGTTGGGGGCCCTGTTATTTTCATTTCTCATTTTTTGAGGAATATGGCTTCAATTTTTAAAAATGGAATTTTGTCCCTTGGCTTTCAGTCTTTTCAGGATTCTATTTCCATATCTTCTCCCTTCAGTATTTTGGTTATGCTTTACTATTTTTTCAATTTGCTAGGCTGAGGTACCCCATGCCAAGCATTAGAGAATCCATAAAAAAAAAACCCATGCCATTGTCTCAATGGCCTTTCTATGTAACATGGTGAGTTTTGAAAAATGACAAAAAATAAGCTACCTAGTTGATGCTTATTCAATATCCTCTCTCACTCTCGTTCAGTGAACCAAATCAACTTGATAAAATTAATTTGCATAGTCATCATAATTGGCCAGCAGACTAAGCTGTAATTTGGCCTCTAATTCTTCTCTCATTGGCAAAATGTGTTAATTCATATAAAAGGTTAGTCTAGAAATGAAATCAAAATATCAAACTTGAAAGGGCAAAAAGTCATACTTTCTATGTAAATAAATAATTTTGTTGATTAGAGTATGAGGCTAAAGGGCTGAGAATCTATTTCTGGAGAAAATCATTCATATAATAATGTAATTGTGTGTATGGCAATAAGAAAGAAATAAACAGCTTCTTACAGATCTCCAAAGGAATTTGCAATAAATATGTTGTTCTGTTTTTAAATTATATGATTGCTTCATGATTCCTTTCACTTCTACCAGCTGTTTTTTGAAAGACATAGAACCTCTTCTCCTTCATTCTTCCATTTTAAGATGAATAAAAAATAGGTATAAGTTGTTTAGCAAAATAGGATAGCATAAATATTATAAAAATAGCATAATTATGAATCTATAAAAAGTCTTGCTTCGCTCAAAGAAAGCTATTAATAGTCAATATACTCTCTGGGTTCTCAAAATGAAGTTCAACAGTAGGAAAGACCAGGAAGGAATAAATAATAAAAATGTAAAGGCAAGAATAAGAAAAATGAGCTCATGAAAAGAAGAAAACTGTTTTGTACATTATTATATTGTATTATAAGTGTGCACATACGTATAGATCATCTTACAACAAAGAGAGGTTGGGAATTTGATTTAGGAAGTCCTAGAATTAAATCCCATCTTCAATATGGATGGTCCATGTAATCATGAACAAATCATTTAATGTCTTAGTTTCAAATTTACCATCTGTAAAATGGGCATAATAATACCTCTAGTTCTCACCCCATAGTAATGTTTTGAGGCTCAGTGAGATAATATGTAAAATATTGTATAGGCCTCAAAATTTTTTAATTTTTAGTACATTTTAATAAAGGCAAATTTAGTATTTTTGTATCCTTTTGTCATTTCCCTCTCAGTAGTCAATTAAAATGCTTTTTTCTCACCTACCACTAATTAAGCAAAATGAAAATAGTCACAGATTACCTGTACATTCAGAAGTGGATGGGAGGGGCCAAGAAGCAGTCCCTGGATCACATCTCTGAATTAGCACCAGGCATTTCAAATTGTACATGACCTAAGACTGGAGATTCATTGGCTATTCTTTGGTCGTAAGTTATATATTGACTGAAATCAGTATTGTTGGAGAGATTTATGACATGATACCTAATGCGCTAATATAACTTGAACAGAATTGGTTTAGAACTCTTCTAATATAGCACAGTGTATATCACAAGGAGTTAAAATTGTTTTGAATTGACAAATTATATATGTAAAATCATCAGACAACTTGGTGCGCTTTTGTTTTATAACTCTAGATATTATAGAAAGAAAAAAATAGCTCTAGTAAAAGTCTTGCTTTGTATAAAAGGGATTAAGAAAAGATGAATCATAATAAATAGTAGAATATGTTTGAATTCTGATACAGGTTATTCTGTCATGCTAACAGCAGTGTAACTTTGGGTTTTTATTGCTGTTTAAAACCAACTAAAATGTTTAACTTCAAGAGCACACTTCTATCAAATTTGAGAAATTCCAGGACAGAAAAAAATTACTCTAGGAAAAGTCACTGTTGGAAATTTCTTCTAGTATCTCTACAGAATGTAATTATTTAAATGACTCTTTAGCAAGATAAACATATAGTATAATTTTCCAAGGGATGTTAAAGATCATTCATTTGTGTCCTCATGGATGTAAGGATATTTAGATATACTCTAGAACTAGGGGCTTATTGATCTAGCTATGGAAAGTGTTTCTGAAGCATCTGGGGTAGTTGAACTTTCTGTATTGTTTTGTCTGTTTTTTTTTTTGCTTTTATCAAAAGCACAATAAAATTTAAAAATCAAAATATTGTACCTTGGGAAAAATATAACAGAAATACCCAGAACTTCGGTATAATGCGAAAATGTACTAATTTGGTAAATCTACAGATTTTCTGGCTCTTCTTTACAGAGGTCTTTTAATAATACTGTGACTCACTAATCCTGGTGTGAAACTTGGGAATATTTCTTACTCCCCTTTGCCATTTTTATACTCTCTACTATCATCAATGACTTCTCTCTCTTTGATAGTCATTCAATTCATATTAATCACTGTCAAGATTCTAGTAGTTATTATCTACTGATTTCTAGAATACTATCTTTTCTTCCTCAGTTTCTTCAATTTCTGCCCTTGTAGTTGAGATTTCAATGTACATTCTGACAGTCCTTTAAACACCATAACTTCACAATAACTGAACTTACTCTTTTCCCACAATATATATCTCTACACCATCTCAGCTAAATGGAGATTATCATATCCTTGATCTTGCTGTCATACACAAGTGTGCCATTTCAATATTTGTAAGCTCTGAAATTCCCTTATCTTATCATAATATGTTGTTCTATTTCCCCCTCCATATCATGTTTCTTTTTTTTAAACCTTTACCTTCCATCTTCGAATCAATATTTTGTATTGGTTCCAAGGCAGGAGAGTGGTGAAGACTAAGCAATGGGGGTTAAGTGACTTGCCCAGGGTCACACAACTAGGAAGTATCTGAGGCCAGATTTGAATCTAGGACTTGCCATCTTTGGGCCTGGCTTTCAATCCACTGAGCCACCCAGCTGCCCCATATTATGATTCTTAAAACTATTCTTTATTCTTATTGTCACTTCCAATCCCTTTACCCCTTAATTATTTTCTAGTTCATTACCTCTGTATAAAATATACTTTCCTCTTTTCCCTTTCTAAAACTAATGGTAAACTGGTTCAACTCTATGTTGTCTTCTGTTCTCAAGTCCTTTGACCCTTCATCCTTCCATTATTTTCCAAATTCCACCACTATTTTACTCCCACCATCTATTCTCTTCACTGCAAATCCACTTTCTACTTAATGAAATTGGAGAAAAATCACAAAATCATAATTAATTATCTACATATAAAAGATATATAATCTCACCTGAGTGGAGCCTCAGTGTAACAAAGTAATTCTTTTACACATCATTAATGAACTCACTTATTTTGCTAACAATAGCAGTTTTTCAAAATATTTCATTTTTTAACCTATCATGGTACCTACCCAATTTTCTTTCTTAGCAGAAGATCTTGTCTCATACTTCACTGAAAAACTTGTAGCCATTTCTCTTCCTCATTTAACATCATTTTAATATCTGCCCAACTATCTCTTCCTTCACCCCTATGTCATATAAAGATATAACCCTTTTTACTAGCTTAAAATCATCCTTCTTGACCATTGTAAAGCCTCCCTTATTATTAATCACACTCTTCTGTTTGACATTTTCCTCTGTTGGCTGTCCTGACACTCAAGTTCTCCTCTTACCTGTATCCAATCACTCCTTCTTAGTTTTCCTTGCTGAATCTTCATTGAGGTCATCTCTGCTAACTTTGAGTATCCATTTAAGGCTCTGTCCCGACCCTTCTTTTTTTTTTTCTCCCTCCATAGATTTAGTTATTATCTCTGTGTAATTGATACTTAGATCTATTTGCCCATCTCTAACTTTTTTCCTAACCTAGTCTTGCATCTTTAACTCTCTTAGTCATCTTGGAATGGATGTAGTTAGACATCAAAAATTCAATATAAAGAAAATTGAATGCATTATTCTTTCCACAAAAATTCCTTCTGTGGTTGAAGAAACAATAAACTTCCTTATCTAATCTTCAAATTTTAATATTATCCTAAATTTCTCACTCTCAGTCACCCTATAAATAGAATCTGTTTTGAGGTTCTAATATTTCTACATTCACATTTCACATACATCTTCTATCTTCTAATAAAATTGCCACTTAATACAAGTTCCTGATCACTCCATAGCTGTACTATTTCAAAAGTCTCCCAGTTTTTTGCCATCCCTCTCAATCACTTCTATCAACATGAGTGCTTCCTTCTTAGATTTCCTAAATTTTTCCCTGCACATATCTTTCATATGTGTGTAGATATTTATACATTGCTTTTTCCATTAGATTGTAAAGTCCTTTAAAGTAGGAATTATTTTTGTCTTCCTTTGCATCTCTAGTACTTTGCACAATTCCTGTCATACATGAATTGCTTAATAAATGCTGTGTGACTTGATGACTTGCTGTTAGTAACAACAAAACAAAACTTGAATATTTATGGTCCAGTGAGTCTTCACTTTTCCATGCTACCCATTAATAGTCTTTTTCAACCAATCATTTAATGATTCTCAATGATTCATATCCCTTCTCCTTTAGAGTTATTTTCGTCTATCTCCTCTCTAATATATCAATATCCTGTTTATCCTGTGATAAGTGGAACTGAACATATTATTCCGAATAGCTTAATGCTCAATAAACTCATAAGTATAAACTACTTCAGAAATGACTTACTATGATTTCTGGTAAAACTGGAAATCAATTGACAAAAATAAATTTAGAATAATACCTTATATCATGTACCATGATAAGTTTTAAATAGATTTATGATTTACATGCAAAATTTCACATTATATGAAAATGAATTATGCAAGAAAATAGGAGATATCTTTCACAGCCATGGCTATAGGAACAATTTATAGCCAAAATGAGACAGAGGATATAACAAAAAATAAAATAAATTAATTAAATTACATGAAATTGAAGGAAATCCTTTTGCATAAGCAAAATCATTGAAGCTTAGATAAGAAGTAAAAATGTCAGCTGGAAAAAGTTCTTTTCATTAAATATCTTTAATTAGAATTAATATGTGTAGCTATTTACAATATATTGCATATTCTATACAAATATATAAACATAAGAACCATTTTTCAATATGTAAATGATCAGTGCAAATTATTATTAACCATATTAAAATATCCCTAAATCACTAATTAAAAAATAATGACAAATTAGCTTCTAAGTTTCATGTTGCATAATACAAGTTCATAAACATGTTGAAAGAAGGAAATAGTTTACATCTGAAAATCTGTAGGGGAATGCAGACAGACATATTTTTTTTAACCCTTACTTTCCATCTTGGAGTCAATACTGTGTATTGGCTCCAAGGCAGAAGAGTGGTAAGGGTAGGCAATGGGGGTCAAGTGACTTGCCCAGGGTCACACAGCTGGGAAGTGTCTGAGGCCAGATTTGAACCTAGGACCTCCCATCTCTAGGCTTGGCTCTCAATCCACTGAGCTACCCAGCTGCCCCCAGACATATGTTTTTGAAGAAGTTGGTTCAACCATTTTGGAAAGCAGTTTAATTATGTGCAAAAGTAAAAGTAAAGTAACTAGGAAAACAATATATAGAATAACTAGATCAATATAACAATAAAATGGGCTTAAACACTGTAATGATAAGGACTATGATTGACTCTTGACAAGTATTGAGGAAATAATGTTCTGTCGTTGAATTGGGAAAATGAAATTCTGCGTGATATTTCTCTTAATTAGAAGTACTGAAAAAGAATATTATATGTATATTTTTAGTTTTTGTAAAGGAATGAATGGAATCTTCATTAGAAGCAAAAGAAAAAAAAACTTTTAAGCACCATATGATTTGATATATAGAAGTTATATTTGCTTAACAGATGATTGTTTTACTTTTCTCCTTATTATAAGGAAAGGCATATTGTATAGGGGAGAATGAAAAAAAATATATATGTAAATGTGTATATATATATATTGTTATTTTAAACATATCAGTATAACTTTTAAGAATGAGACTTAGAAAGTAATAAGTGAACAAGACTATACTTCCTTAAATTTTAAGGAATTTATGATTTTAAATGTATTAAAATTTTAAGGAAGGAGGTCACTTTTTCTAATGCTTTTGAAACACCTTTCTTATTTTCATTCTCATGTCCTAAAACTGGGTCAAAGAAACTTATTCCCGGTCTGAGGGTCAAAATATAGTTTTAATAGTCAGGCATCATATCTGTCTAAGACCTGTCTATCCTAGAAATTTTGTCATGGTTCTTAAAAGTGTGTCATTTTATTATGATCCTTGAAGCACATTCAAAAATGATAGGTGTCAGTCAGTGCAACTTATTTTTGGCATCACTCATGAGGCATCATGCAATATCACTGTATTAATTTTTTTTAACTCAAACTTGAGTGGTACACTTTAACTGTGCCTCTTAAAGATCCTCCTTGCTGGAAAGTGCCATCAATATGATGCAGTTAATTACTGAATTTAGTCCATGTGCTTTATATCTGCCTTTGAAAATGCTATCAAAATAATAACATGCGATTTCTGAAGTCTGGAAAGATTCTAGTTCACGCATGGCATACCACACCATGAGGTTATGGAATGTATGCTCAGTTTTTTATTACCATTAGAAGTCCCACAGCCATAATTTCACAGGCCTACATATTCTAGGTTCTACTTCTAAACATTTCTGTGGTGATACGGGCAAGGATATCCATCAAGAAAGAAGGTGAATGAATCTTTAAATCTCCACTTTCACAGACCATTTTCCTCCTTAACTCCATTTGTTTCTAGTGGGCCAACTGAACATTAAAGCAACTTTATCCAGCAGCATAGTGTTTCTTTCCTATGATGTATGTTTATCAATAAACTGCTTGAACAAATTTAGGTTCCTTTAAATCATTTCATACAAACAGCGAGTAGAACAAATATATGCCAGTCCCACGAATTGTAAAAGTTGTAAATGAGCATTGTAAATCATAAGGACATTGTAAATGAACAATTAACCAAAAATGCATCAAATACTTGAAGAGACTTAAAAAATAACTCAAATAATCCAAAAAAGTTTTACATATAATAAAAGGATATAATATTTAATACTGTATCTATGAGATGGAAGTTAGTTCATTTTATTTTTCTAAAAATTAAGGGGAAAGTGAGATTGACTTTACCTATTAATAACTCCTATGCTGAGCCTATACATGTCAGTCTCCATAGAGAACTAGGCCAAAGCAGGTGATGTGTAAAATGGCTCATGGTGACAAAAGACTTGGAGTTGACAGGATCCTTCAAAAAGGAAGGAGGAAAAGAATGTCAACTGGAGCTCCAGGGAGGAGAAGATTTTGATATTGTTCTTGTGTGAATACCGTGATTCTTTCTGGGTATGGATGTACAGGAGATTATAGAGGAAAGATTGACATACTGCCAGCTTTCATATGTACCCAATTAGAGATGACTTTAAGTCTGTGGATCCCAAATGAAAAATTTATATCATTTTCAATGTCATTGCCTTATGGGTTTTCCTTAAGGTAGTATTTGAACATTTTTGCTTCTGGAGATTGGTAGGCAGATTCAAATACTGACTGTCTTGGTTTACCCAGGTTTGAATACTTTGTACCTCTGAATCACGGAGTCTCAGAAAGGAAATCATTTGAAGATTCTTTTTCATTTTTCCATGTCAAAAAATGTCAGAACATGTCTAAGTAGAGTTAATTCATACATTCCAAACTATTTTACTGTGGATGGTAAGACAATCAGGAGATATTATATGCAAAGAACTTTCTGAACTCTAAAATATCTTATAAATGTTACCTAATGTTAATCAGAAAAATTAATCATTTTATGATTTTAAGTATAGGAAAGGACAATTAGCTACTCTACTCTCAGGGTGCTTTTATTTTTCAGGATTACTTTTTCTAATTTAAACCTTTCCTAGTTGATTCCAGTCATTGGTGAAAAAGTGACCTTAATTTGTGGCTTCATGAACACTATAATGATGTTGAAATGATTAAAATAAGAAAAACTCTTTTTATATTATTAACTTTATTAGAGAAAAACTGGAGTCCCCTCCCCCCACACCAAAATTAACTACCTCCCCTGCTACTCTGAATCTTCTCAGCTCCTAGGCCTGGGATTGGTCCTTATATAGACCAATACCAGGCTTGGAAGTAGGGAGGGTATGGCCCCTCCTTAGCATGGGATTGGTCCATTCAAGACCAATCCCATGCCAGGAAGTAGGGCTGTGGTCACTCCCCCAGCACGGGATTGGTCCATTCAAGAAGTAGTAGGGAGGGACCCCTGAAGCACTGTGGGGGCTGCAGTTCCCCCGAAAACATGTAAGCTTGTTTTAAAAAATGGTTGAGACTCGCAAGGATCAGGAGAATGTCTCCATATTTAGAGGAGAAAGCCTCTGACAAATCAAATCAGATTGGTGGATTTCTACTTATTATAGATTTCAGTTGCACCTTGTGAGATGTTAGAGTAATCGTGTCCCCATTATATGGAAAATCCACACAAAAAGTTTGCCCTTCCTTTGTATGGGAGAAGTCTGAATTAAAACAAACAAACAAACATTTTTTTATGGAGAGTTTATAGCATCTTGTAAAATTTGAGTTAAATATTTGGTCAAAGGCTATGTTTGATCAATGGTAACATTTCTAGCCTTTGTGTATCATCTCCTGATTTTCTCATCTTTTTTCACATTTTTATTTTTTATTTATTTTAACTTTTAAAAAGAAATTGTGTCGATGAAAAGATAGAGGGTGGAGCCAAAATGGTGGAGAAAGTACACAGATCCACCTGAGTTCTACCAAATTGACCCTCTAAAAACTGTTATAATACCTCAAAAGAAATTTTGGAGCAGCATAACCCCCAAAAAGATGGAGTGAAATAATTTTTCATCCAAAAACAACATATAAGGCTGAAACAAATATCTGCTGCACCAGGGTGGAAGTGGAACACAAAGCAGCATGCCAAAACAAGCCCAGTAATAGCAATAGACCTTTGATTAATTGAATAGGCAGCAAAGGCTACCAGAGTTGTTATCTACAGATGCTAAGTGGGATTGGACAACTGCTCAGAAGGAGATTACAGGAATCATTTTGCTTGCTCTGGATGCTAGACTCTGTATTGCTCATACACAGATCTGGGTTGGAGTCCTGAGTCTCAGTCACCCATTTAGGAGAATCACTAATACATACCAACACTTGAAGGCACAGAGGAGTTTGATGAGCACAGTTTACATTATTCCTTACATCATTCCACCTTGGAAAATCTGAGAGCAGATAGTTACCTCTGCAAATAGCTGCACAGAGAACCTGAAGCTTGGAACAATGCTTCTCTCACCACTGTTACAGAGTCCAACTTTTACAGTTTCTTAACTTAAAAGAAAAGAAAAAAGCAAGAAAATGAGCAAACAAAAAAAAGGGAAGAATCAGAGGGCCTGGAATATGATATTCCAGAGGACAAAGAACTTCAATCAAGAATCACTTACCCATAAAAAGTGAGCATAATGCTTCAGGGGAAAATGGATATTCAATGCAATGGAGGACTTTCAAACATTACAGTCAAAAAGATCAGAGCTGAATAGAAAATTTGACTCCCAAATACAAGATTCATGAGAAGCATAAAAAAGTAAGCAGGTAAGAAAAATCAAGACATTCAATAAGGTTAAACTATATACACCTGTGTAATTAGAATCTGTTCCCCAGGACCCTAAATCCCAGCACCCCACTTTCATTCTCATGTTATGTCCTTACATTTTGGAAATAAAGTTTTGTGAGCCCACCCCTCTCTCTTGCCCCTTCCCACCCCCAACTTGGCTGGAAAAACTTTCTTTACTCAGGTTTTTATTTCTGTTCTTTTTATTTCTTTTACTTCAAGTGATTATTAATAAATCCTAAAATATAATACTTGGAGTTATTAGATATTAATTTTAATCTTACATACCTATATGGGAAGATGATTCTTGTATCCCCTAAGAACTTTATCATGATGAGGACAGTTAGAAGGAGAATATAAAGACAGAGGGCAAGTGTGAGTTGAATATGATGGGATTAGATCTAAAAAAAACAAAATTAAGGTTTGAGAAACTGGAATGCACTGGGAGAAAGGGGAAAGGGAAAATAAAATGGGCTGAAGTATTATGTATAAAAGAGGCATGAACAAGCTTTTATAGTTAAGGGGGATATGGAAGAAGTGGGGAAGGGGACACTGAACATTACTCTTACTGGAGCAGGCTCAGTAAGGGAAGAATATACACAATCTATAGGGTAATGAAAACTATCTTATTCACAGGAAAGGAGGAGAAGGGAATGAGAAGGAAGATGGAGCTGATAGAACAGGTGGATGTGGTAGTCTGAAACTAAACAGGTGGAAAGAGGTTGGAGAATAATACACAGTCATCCTAATGGTGAAAAAATTCATAATGTCTCTCTAATAAAGGCCTCATTTCTAAAATATATAGAGAAATTAATTGAAAGTATAAGAAAACAAGTCATTCCCCAACTGATAAGTAGTCAAAGGATATGAACAGGCAGTTCTCCGAAAAGCCTTGAAAGCTTTCTAAAACCATGCAAAAAAAAGAAGAAGAAAGCAAACCAAAGCTATATATTACTATTATTTAGAGAAATGAAAATTAAAACAATTTTGAGCTACTGGCTTACAACTATCATATTGGTTATTATGTCATAAAGGAAAATGACAAAACTTGGAGGGCATATGGGAAAATTGAGACATTATTACACTATTTGGGGAGATGTGAACTAATTCAATCATTCTGTAGAAAAATTTGGACCTATACCCAAAGGGCTATAGAACAGTACATAACCTTTGACCCAGCAATTCCATTATTAGGTTTGTATCTCAAAGAAATAAAAAACAAAAAAGGCAAAAGGGGAAGGAGCTATATGTTCAAAAATATTTAAATCAACTCATTTTGTTTAGGGACTTATAATTGGAAAGTGAGGGGAACCCCATCATTTGAGGAAAAGCTGAGTTATAGTTAGTAAATGATTATAATGGTAAGATATGATGAGCAGGAAGAACTCAGAAAAACCTGAAAAGATTTGTAGAAATTGAAGCAGAGTGAAGTAAGCAGAACCATAGAACATTGAACATGACAGGAATTTTCTACAATGAACAATTGTGAATAATTTACTTATTTTCAGCAGTACAATATATCCAAAACAATGTCAAAGGACTCATGATAAAAAATGCTATATGCTTCCAAAGAAAGAAATGATTGAATCCAAATCCAGACCAACCAAAGCAAACTTTTTCATTTCCTTTCTTATTATTTTGTTCTAGTTTACTGACACAAAAGTATTACTATAGAAAAAATTTTTATATAATTGCACATATAAAATTTATGATTGCCAATCATCTGAGTGGTAAGGGTGTGGGGGAGTTGGGGAGGGAGGGAGGGAGGGACTTCAATACTCAGTAATCTTTTTAAAATGTTGGAAATGGTTTTACATGTGATTCAGGAAAATTAAACTAAAAAATATAAATACTTTATTATCAAACTATACTATAAATATATTTTATGCATTTCAAAGTTTCTAAATTTTTTCTGGGTTGTCTGCTAACCTTTGTACCATGTCTGTGATTTTTGCAAAACTCCCCCCATATGGGGAAAGTGGCAATGTGGAAGGGATATGAGTATTTATAAAGTATCAGTGAATAAAATATGCATTTCATTTTGGATATTATGCTAATGTAACAAAATGAAGTAGACAGTAATTAAAGAATTACCTGTGTACAAATGACCTTTAACTGACATCATATTAAGCATGAATACAGAAAAGGCCAGGACTGTACTAGCAATGTGCCACTCCATGGAGGTCTTCACCTCCTTTTCAACAAGATGATAAATAGAGTTACCCCTAGCTTGGTCTAGGTCTAAGTGTTTCATGTAATTAAGAAATTTTTCTAGTTGCGATGCACATTTTTTATGTGATGCTTTTAACTTAAGGTTTAAACTATTTTTCTCTGCCATCAAAATGGAACAAAGTTATCACCCACTACTACTGGACAAGTGCTTGTTTAGACTATCAAGCATCAGGGAATACTTCTTTCAGAGTTAAATATCTTCATTATGGCAAATGGAATGAAGATTGTGACTGGGAAGAGAAATAGTTGTTTCCTACTTTCTGGTCCCTCCCCCAAACTATTTTCTCAGTCTATTTTGAATTTATTTCACTAATCCTGGAAATAATTATTAATCGACATGCCCAAGATCTATTGAGAGTTAAGTACCATGCCTAGAAAAAAGTTAGGAGTGTGTTATTTGTTTTTCATTTTTGCTTTTAATGAGATTGAGTTAAAAGAGACTACAATGCCAGAGAACTCGTGAACCAAAGTCCATTTAACTTCAAAAAACATCTCATGACAATATTTAGGTATGGATGGAGAGAATTTTTTTGATAATATTTTTTCCAGATCCCATATCCATACAATTTTTAAAACATTCTCTTTCTGACATTTCGCAATTCATGCTCTCTCCCTGCCATCTATTTCCCTCCCCCAAGAAGGAAGTTAAGATATTTTATATTTAAAATATGTATATATGTATAATTTTCATACAGTTCATATTCCCATTTTCTTCATGTTGTAAATGATACATGTTGCTCTCACTAGAGAAAAGTTCATAGAAGAAATAAAAATAAAGATATGTTTCAATTTTCATGCTGTCATGAGTCTCTTGGATTTATACTGGATCCTTGCTTTGTTGAGAATAGTTAAGTCATTCAAAATAGATCATTATACCTTATTGTTGTTACTTTGTATAATGTCCTGATTCATTTTGCATCACTTCATATTAGTCTTTCTAGGTTTTTTTCATGAACACCTTGCTTGTTATTTCTTGTGGCACAATAGGATTCTGTTACAATTATATACTATAGCTTGTTCAGCCCTTCCCCAATTAATGGACATCCCTTTGCTTTCCAGGTTTTTGCCACCACAAAAAGAGATGTTATAAATATTTTCATACATACAAGGTCTTTTCCCCTATCTTTAATCTCTTTAGGATATTGACCTAGTAGGGGTTTTGTTGGGTCAGAGGATATGCACAGTTTGATGGCCCTATGGGCAGGTACCAGATTGCTCTCCAGAACGGTGTATTAGTTCACTCTCAACTAACATGTATTAGAGCTCCAATTTTTCTCTACCCCCTCAAACTTTAATGTTTTCTTTTTATGACATATTGGCCAATCTAATGTGTGTGAGGTGATATTTGAGAATTGTTTTAATTTGCATTTCTGTAATCAATAGTGATTTTGAGCATTTTTTCATGTGACTAAGAATAGTATTATTTCTCCATCAGAGAATTGCCTTTTCTTATCTTTTGACCAATTGTCGATTTGAGAAATGTTTTGTAGTTTTATAAATTTGATTCATTTCTCTCTATATGTTTGAGAAATGAAGCCTTTGTGAGAGAGACTTGCTATAAAGTTTTTCCTGTTTGTTATATTTTAATCTGTTGCATTGCTTTTGTTTGTGCAAAACCTTTTTACTTTAATGTAGCTTTATATTTTACATCGAATAATATTCTTTTTGTCTTGTTCTGACTTAAATTATCCCCTTATCCATAGTCTGTCAGGTAAATTAATTTATGCTCCCCTAATTGTTTAAGGTATCATCCTTTATTTCTAAACCATGGATCCATTTTGGCTTTACCGTGGCATATGATATGCAGTGTCCATATAAGCCTAATTTCCATGATATTTTTTCTAGTTTCCCAGCAATTTTTGTCAACTAGGAAGTTCTTCCAAAAATTTGTATCTTTGGGTTTGTCAAACACTAGGTTACTATAGGAATTTGCCACTGTAAAATGAGTGTTTAATGTCTTCCTTCGGTCCAACATTCTATTTCTTAACTAGAACCAGATTCCTTTGATGATTGACACTATATAATATATTTTGAGATCTGGTATAGCTATCTAACCTTCCTTCATTTGCAGGGATTTCTTTTTGTATGTTTTACTTTTTATTAGAGTGTCGAATTCCTAGAGATCAGTGGTTGCTTTTTCACTTTATACAATGAGGGTCTATCAAAATGCCCTCCAAATACACACTAGATATTTCATAAAAGTTTATTGAATTGAATTTTTCTCCTAGTACCTAACAGAGCATTCAGCATAGTTGGCCCTTAAGAAATATTTGTTTAGTTTAAATGAATTTAGCCTTTTAAGTTTACTCTGATGCTCTTTAATTTACCAGGGTCATCACTCACTGGGTTATGCTCTGGTGGCCTCAAAAAGCCAGATGCAGACATGATAGAGTATTATTGGAGTAGTATTATTAATACTGGTATTATTTACCACAATATCCTTCGATTATACAAATGTAATCTCCTTTATCCCATGGAGATAAAATGTAGGATTTCCCAGTGTACCATTTTGGATGAAATATCCAATTGGCACATTCTCTAGCCCCTTATTTCCACTTGCAATCAAAAAATCTCTATCTGCCTTATGTTATCAGACCTGATTGAACTACATATATGCCTGTGATCCATTCCTAAACAACATGGAAAAACATTCATTTCAGCTTAGGTAATTTTGTCATGGGGAGTCATGTCTGATTTTTAAACATTTTGAAAACAAGGGGTTGATTTGCTTTACTGATAACAAATGATTTATTTATCTGGAGAAGAAAGGGGAAGGTGCAATAACAAAACAATTATCAAAAGTTCCTTCTAAAGAATTTATATGAATAAAAAACAATTAAAAAGGAGCTGCTTAAATCTTGAACTAACACATGTTAACTCTAGCTTTCAGAATATCCATTATTAGAGCTGTTCATTGAATACAAATTTATATGAAAAAAAATCTGTCATTATTTACTTTAAGAAAGAGGTAAGGATGGATACAAGCTGAAATTTAGGAAAAATCACTGTGAAGTCAAAGGGCACTAGTTGCTCTACAGCTAGAAAATATAGCTCTTTCTGGAAACAATTAATCAAGATTCCCTTCAAAAAGCCTTCATTTGATGGCTTTAAGATAGAGCACGAGACCAGCGTTTTTCAAAGAAATGTTGGCCTTTCTGAATTGTTTAATCTTCCAAGTTAAAAATAAGATTTATTAAAAAAAGATGAAAGATAATAAGGAAGAGGAAGAGAATGGTTGCAATATGCAGAATAATAAGTGGTCTATGGAAAATTAATTTAACTTCCTCAAGGCTCAATTTCTTTATCTATAGCATAAAGAAACTGAATTTATTGAAAAATACCAGTTCACACAGAGATGTCTATGATTGGTATTGAAAGTCACTACCTTTTTCTAAGCCTCATTTTATACACCAGTTAATTAGAGATAATTATGGCCTTTATCTCATGTGGTTTTATATTTGTAAAGAATTATTTATAAAGTTAATAGCATTTTTAAAAATGTGTTATTTTATTATGCTAATAGTGATGATGGAGATGAAGAAAAAGTTGGGAAGGCAAAATTTTTGCTCAAGAATTTTAATGTAATATTGGAGCATATCTTTTTGTCTCCATTTGTTCTTATAACAATTTTGCACAATATCTTCTCTGCCAAAGGCACAAAGAATTTCCTTCTTTATATTATGTACATCACATTGACTTCCTATTTTAAAGCTTATTAGAAAGTTGATTCCATAAATCCTTATCCAATTAGTTAGAACCTGCTCATTAAACTCAAGATAGCCACACCCATTTCAAAACTATGTTTATGTATAGGTGTGAATATGAATAATTTTTTTATTTATTCAAAAAGCTCCCAAATAAAGCTCCTCTAATTAAGGGGAACAATGGAAAAGTAGTTTGGAAGCATAATGAATCCAACCAATAATCTTATTTGGTTTGTGTTTTGGAGAAATAATTGAATGTTGGGGAATGAAGCCAAGATGGTGGATTAATCCAAAGCAGCTCTGTGCCACAATGAGATTCCTGTCTAACCAAGTTTAAAGTATCACCAAAAAATGAATACATGCATGAAAGAATCAACAAAGAGAGAGCGTGAAACAACTTTCAAGAAAAGAAAAAAACTTAAAAGGTAGGCAAAGACTATCTAGGGCACTGGGGTGAGAGGAGAGCAGAGCCAGAAAGAAGCTATAGCAAGGAGGGAAGAGCAAGCCAAGAGAGAGGAACCCCCCCCAACACCTCTACACATACCCCATATCTGCTGTCTGAGGTTCAGAAACCTTGCCTGAGCCAACATACAGACCCTGAGACCCTGCCTGAGCAAATAGAGGTACAAGCAAACCCATACTGCTTGAAATTTCAAACCTGTGTAGAAGTCTAAGCATCAGGCATCTCAAGGTTCAAATGAATTAGAAGGGGGAGGGGGTTCTCAGATCTCTCAGCCCTCAGACCATCACATCATTCCCCCCAAGACTACCTATAATTAGGTAAAATGAGCAAACAGCAAAAAGCACCTAACTATAAAGTATTTTTATGGAGACAAAGAGCAAGGTACAGGCATGGAAGGGGACAAGGAAAGCAAATGAAATACACCCAAAGTCAAATGAAAAATTGGAATTGAGCACAAGTTCTGGAAAAGCTCAAAAATGACTTAAAAAACCAATTAAGAGAGCCAGAGGAAAAGTTGGGAAAAGAAATGAAAGTGATACACAGGAAAAATGAAAGTGATGCAAGGAGAAAGGAAAGTGATGCAAGAAGAAATGGGCCAATGGAAAAAGGAGAATCAAAAACTGACAGAGGAAAATTAGGTCTTAAAAATCTGAATTGACCATTTAGAAACTCATGATTTCATGAGATATCATGAAACAATAAAGCAGAATGAAAGGAATAAAAATAGAGGATAACATGAAATATCTTATTGAAAAAATAACTGACCTAGAAAATAGGTCTAGGAGAGATAATTTGAGAAGTATTCAACTACCTAAAAACCATGATCAAGGAAAAAAAAACCTTGGACATCATATTACAAGAAATTATCAAAGAAAACTGCCCATATATCCTTGAAAAAGAAAATAAAATTGAAATGGAAAGAATTCACAGATCACCTTCAGAAAAAAATCCTCAAATGACAACTTCCAGGAATATAATAGCTAAATTCAAGAGTTACCAAGGCAGGGAAAAAATACATCAAGCAACCAGAAAGAAATCATACAAATACCATAGAGCTACAATCAGGATCACTTAGGATCTAGCAACTTCAACATTAAAGGACCAAATGGCACAGAATATTATATGATATTCAGAAAGGCAAAAGATTTGAGTTTACAACTCAGAGTCCCTTATTCAGCAAAACTGAGCATATTATTTCAGGGAGAAAAGTGGTAATTCAATAATACAGAAGATTTCCAAGCATTCCTGAGGTATAAGACAGATCTAAACAAAAAATTTGTAGTCCAAACATGAGACACAAGAGAAGCCCAAAAAAGGTAAATAAGAAAGAGAAAATTTAAGGGACACATTAAGGTCAAAATATTTCTATGTCTTCATGGAAAGAGAATTTCTATAATTCTCAAAAATTACTCTTAGTAGTAGAGAAGATAGAAGGAATTTACTAAGAAAGAAGGTGGAGTAGTAAGCTGATTATTATGATATGATGTATATGATGATGTGTGATGATACGGAATGATATGTATGTATCATATTATATGTATGCATATGAATTTTATGTAAAAACCAATCAAGGGCTGAAAGAGAGGGATACAGAGAGAAAAGGGAAGGAAGAGATAGAATGGGGTAAATTATAAAGAATAAAAATACATGAAAAATTATCATAGAGAGGGGAGGGGAGGATAAGGGTGCTGACAAGCACTGCTTAAACTTTACTCTCAGTGTAACTGGCTCAGAGAGGGTAAAACAAGTAAAGTGAGTGGAGTATAGAATCCTATCATAACCTTATAAATGAGGTATAAAATTCTATCTTACCCCACAGTGAAGTAGACAGAGAATAAGACGAAGCGAGAAGCAATTGGAGGGAGGGGAAATGGGTAAGGGTGACAAAAAGCAAAATACTGGTGAGGAAGAACAGAGAAAAAATAATAAAGCAGGATTTAATGGGGATAACATGATGGAAGGCAATACACAGTTGATAATCATAATGCTGAATGTGAATGGGATGAACTCACCCATAAAATGGAAGCAAATAACAGAGTGGATTAAATACAGAATCCTACTATATGTTGTTTACAAGAAACACATTTGTATTATTTACTTTTTATTTATTTAGAATATTTTTCCATGGTTACATTATTCATGATCCACCTGCCCACCCACAGTCCACTATTTCCTACCCCCTCCCATATCCAACAAGAAGTTCCATTGAGTTACACATGTATCATTGTTCAAACCCTATTTTGGTGTTACATCAAAACCCCAATCATATCCTGATCACATTATGTGAGCATTCATATTTTTTATTCTATATTTCTGTTCCCATAGTTCTTTCTCTGTATATGGATAGTGTTTTTCTCATAAGTTCCTCTGGATTGTCCAGGGCCATTGCATTGCTGCTAGTAGAAAAGTCCATTACATTCGAGTGTGCTAAAATGTATCAGTCTCTGTGTACAATGTTCTCCTGGTTCTGCTTCTTTCACTCTATATCAATTCCTGAAGGTCTTTCCAGTTCACATGGAATTCCTCCATTTCTTTATTCTTTTCAGCACAATAATATTTCATCACCAACATATACCACAATTTATTGAGCCATTCCCCAATTGTTGGACACTACCTCATTTTCAAATTTTTTGTTATGACAAAAAGTGTGGCTATAAATATTTTTGTACAAGTTTTTTTTTCCTTATTATCTCTTTGGTGTACAAAACCAGCAGTAGTATGGCTGGATCAAATGGTAGGCATTCCTTTAAATCCCTTTGGGCATAGTTCCAAATTGCCTTCCAGAAATCATTAGATGAATTCATAACTCCATCAATTGTATATTAGTGTCTCAATTTTGCCACATGCCCTCCAACACTTATCACTTTTCTTTGTTGTCAAATTGGCCAGTCTGATAGGTATAAGATGTTTTTATTTGCATTTTTCTAGTCAGGAAGGATTTAGAACACTTTTTTATGTGCTAATTGATAGTTTTGATTTCATTGTGTAAAAATTGCCTTTTCATGTCCCTTGACCATTTGTTGATTGGGGAATGGCTTGATTTTTTTGTAAATTTGACTTAACCTTTGTCAAAGAGTGCTGTAAAAATGTTCTCCCAGTTTGTTACTTTCCTTCTAATTTTGGTTGCATTGGTTTTGTACAAAACCTTTCTAATTTGATATAATCAAAGTCCTTCATTTTACATTTTTCAGTATTCTTTATCTTTTTCTTAGTCTTAAAAAGAAACACATTTGAGGCAGGGTGACACACACAGATTCAAGATAGAAGACTGGAGCAGAATTATTATGCATCATCAAAAGTAAAAAAAAAAAACAAAACAGGAGTAGCAATCATGATACCAAACAAAGCTAAAGTAGAATTTATCTGATTAAAAGAGATTAGGAAGGAAATTACATTCTCTTAAAGGGTACTATGAACAATGAAGTAGTATCATTACTAAACCTTTATGCACCAAAAGGCATATCATCTAGATTTCTAAAGGAAAAATTAAAGGAGCTTAAAGAGGAAATATTAAGACCATATTAGTGGGGGATCTCAACCTTCCTGATTCAGAACTAGATAAATTGAACTGAAAAATAAAAGAGAAAGAAGTAAAGGAAGTGAATGAAATGTAAGAAAAATTAGAGTTAATAAATATCTGGAGAAAACTGAACTGGGATAAAAAGGAACATACATTTTTCTAAGCAGTACTTGGTAAATAAACAAAGCTTGACCATGTACTAGGGCAGAGAAATATTGCAAACAAATGTAGAAAAGCAGAAATAATAAACACAACTTTTTTCAGATCATAATGTGATAAAATTATACATAACAAATGTTCATGGAAAGGTAAATTTAAAATTAATTGGAAACTAATTAATCGAATGCTTCAAAACTGGTGGGTCAAAGAAGAAATCATAGAAATAATTACAGACTTAATTAAAGAGAAAGACAATGAGGTGACATCATATCAAAACCTAGGAGATACAGCCAAACAGTGCTCAGTTGAAAATTTATATCTCTGAGTGCCTATACCAACAAAATTCAGAGGGAGGAGATCAATGAATTTGGCTTACAACTTAAAAATTAGAAAAAGTATAAATTAAAAATATCCAGATAAAAACTAAAATGGAAATCCTAAAACTTAAAGGAGAAATTAATAAAACTGAAAGTAAAAGAACTATTGAACTAATAAATAAGACTAGGAGGTGGTACTTAGGAAAAAAAAATAAAATAAAATATTGGTTACTCTAATAAAAAAAAAGAAGAGAATCAAATTAACAGTATCAAAGATAAAAAAGGTGATCCCACCTCTAATTAAGAGGAAATTAAGGTAATTATTAAGACCTATTTTGCCCAATTATATGACAATTAATATGACAATCAAGGTGAAAAGAGGATATTTGCAAAAATATAAATTGCCTAGATTAACCAAAGAAGTAATAGAATACTTAAATAATCCCATCTCATAAAAAGTAACTGAAGAAAAGGAACTTCTGAAGAAAAAATCCCCAGAGCCTGATGGATTCACAAGTGAATTCTATCAAACTTTCAAAGAACAACTAATCCCAGTACTATACAAATGATTTGACAAAATAAGCAAAGTAGGAATTTCACCAAATTCCTTTTATGACACAATTATTGTAATGATTCTAAAGCCAGGTAGACCAAAAACAGAGAAAGAAACCTATAGACCAATCTCCTTAATGGACATAGATGCAAAAATTGAAATAAAATACTAGCAAAAAGACTACAGCCAGTTATCACAAGGATTATCCACTATGACCAGGTAGGATTTATGGCAAGAATGCAAGTATGGTTAAACATTAGGAAAACCATCCACATAATTGACCATATCAACAGTCTAACAAACAAAAATCACATGATTATCTCAATAGATGCTGAAAAAGTCTTTGACAAAATACAACACCTATTCCTCCTGGAAACACTAGAAAGTTTAGGAATAGAAGGGCCTTTCCTAAAAATAATAAATCGTATATATCTAAAACCATCAACAAACAAACATCATCTGCAATGGGGATAAATTAGAAGCATTCCTAATAAGATCAGGAGTGAAACAAGGATGCCCATTTTCACCTCTATTATTTAACATTGTACTGGAAACACTAGCAGTAGCAATTAGAGAAGAAAAAGAAATTGAAGGTATTAAAATAGGCAATGAGGAGACCAAGCTATCACTCTTTGCAGATGATATGATGGTCTACTTAAAAAATCCTAGAAATCAACTAAAAGTTAGTGGAAATATTCAACAACTTCAGCAAAGTTGCAGGATACAAAATAAATGCATATAAATCATCAGCATTTCAATATATCTCCAACACATCACAGCAGGAAGTGTTAGAAAGAGAAATTCCATTAAAAATCACCCTAGACAATATAAAATACTTAGGAATATATCTACCAAGACAAACACAGGAATTATATGAACACAACTACAAAAACCCTTTCCACCCAATTAAAACTAGATCTAAATAATAGGAAAAACATTACTTACACATGGGTAAGACGAGCTAATATAATAAAATTGACCATTCTACCCAAATTAATTTATCTATTTATTGCTATACCTATGGAACTACCAAAAAAACTTTTTTACTGAATTAGAAAAAACTATAACAGAGTTCATTTGGAAGAACAAATGACCAAGAATATCAAGGGAAATAATGAAATAAAAATATGAAGGAAGGTGCCCAAGCAGTACCAGATCTTAAACTGTACTATTAAGCAGTAGTTATGAAAACAATATGGTACTGTCAAAGAGACAGAAGGGAAGATCAGTGGAATAGACTAGCGGTTAGCAACCTCAGCAAGACAGTCTTTGATAAACCCAAAGAACCCAACTTTGGGGATGAAACCCCACTATTTGACAAAAACTGCTGGGAAAATTGGAAAACAATATGGGAGAGATTGGGGCTAGATCAACATCTCGCACCCTATACCAAGATAAACTCAAAAATGGGTGAATGACTTGAATATAAAGAAGGAAATTATAGGTATATTTAGTGAGCACAGAATAGTGTACTTGTCAGAGCTATGGGAAGGGAAAGATTTTAAAACCAAGCAAGAGTTAGAAAAAATCACAAAATGTAAAATAAATAATTTTGACTACATTAAACTAAAAAGATTTTGTAGAGACAAAACAAATGTTACCAAAATTAGAAGGGAAGCAACAAATTGGGAAATAAATCTATAACAAAAAACTCAGACAAATGTCTATTTACTCAAATATATAAGGAGCTAAATCAATTGTACAAAAAATCAAGCCATCTCTCAATCAATAAATGGGCAAGGGACATGAATAGGCAATTTTCAAATAAAGAAATCAAAACTATCAATAAGCACATGAAAAAGTGTTCTACATTTCTAATAATTAGAGAAATGCAAATCAAAACAACTCTGAGGTATCACCTCACAACTAGCAGATTGGTTAAAATGACAACAAGGGAGAGTAATGAATGTTGCAGGGGATGTGGCAAAATTGGTATATTAATGCATTGCTTGTGGAGGTGTGAACTGATCCAACCATTCTGGATGGAAATTTGGAACTATGCTCAAAGGACTTTAAAAGACTATCTGCCTTTTGATCCAACCATAGGACTGCTTGTATTATACCCCAAAGAGACCATAAGGAAAAAGACTTGTACAAAAATATTTATAGCTGCGCTCTTTGTGGTGGCAAAAAAATTGGAAAATTAGAGAATGTCCTTCAGTTGGGGAATGGTTGAAAAAATTGTGGTATCTATTGGTGATGGAATACTATTGTGTTCAAAGGAATAAAGAAATGGAGGAATTCCATGTGAACTGGAATGACTTCCAGGAATTGATGCAGAGTTAAAGAGCAGATCCAGAGCAAGCCTGAGGGACTTATGAGAAAGAAAATTAGCCACATTCAGAGGAAGAACTTTGGGAGGAGAAACATAGAAGGAAAAAAACTGCTTGAACACATGGGCTGATGGCGATATTATTGGGGATATAGACACTGAACAATAACTCTAGTCCAACTATCAATAATATGGACTTAGGCCTTGATCAGTGATACATGTAAAACCCAGTGGAATTGTGGGTTGGCCAAGGGGGTTAAGGGGATTTGGGAGAGAAGGAAAGAACATGAAATATATAACTATGGGAAAATATTCACAATTAAAATTAAAAAGAAATCTGACTGTTGTACCATTTGGTGCATATATGTTGAGTATTGATATTTCTTCATTATTTATACTGCCTTTCATCAAGATGTAATTACCTTCCAGGTCTCTATGTTTTAGCTTTGTCTGAGATCATAATTGCTACACGTACCTTCTTTGTCTCAGTTACAGCCCAATATATTCTATTCCACCCTTTTACCTTTATTATGTGTATATTAGTGCTTCCCAAAATGGGCACCATCACCCCCTGGTGGGTGCTGTAGCGATCCAGGGGAGCAGTGATGGCCACAGGTGCATTTGGGGGCAGTGAATAATGGTAAGGGGGTGGTGTTAGTATGTGACAGGGGGCTCTAAGTAATATTTTTTCTGGAAAGGGGGTGATAGGCTAAAAAAGTTTGGGAACCACTGGTGTATATATACCTGCCTCAGGTTTGTTTCTTGTAGACAGTGTATGGTAGGATTCTGGTTTAAATCCATTCTGTTATCAGCTTCCTTTTTATTGGTGAGTTCATCTCATTCACATTCACAGTTATGATTACTGTCTGTGCATTTCCCTCCATTTTGACTTCTTCCTTAGGTTCTGCCTTTTCTTTTATCCCTCTTACCTTTCCTCCAACTTTTCATTTTTAGTCAGTGTCTGCCCTTTCTCCTCCCTAATATTACTCCCCTTCCCAGTACTTCCCCTCATTGATTCCCCTCTTACTATAGTGCCTTTTTAACTACCCCTCCCTATTCCCTCCCTTGTATTGCTTCCCTCCCCACCAGCCTGTTTATTACCCTTCTACTTCTCTTTATATAGATAGATGCAAAAAAGACTACAGCAAGTTATCACAAGGATTATCCACTATGACCAGGTAGGATTTATTCCAAGAATGCAAAGATGATTTAATATTAGGAAAACTATCCACATAATTGACCATATCAATAATCAAACTAATAGGGATCATATGATTATCTCAATTATATTATTATTATTCCTGTTGACTCCTTAGGAGCATAGGGCCGCAACCATCTCACGCCAACGGACTCTGTTCTGGGCAACTTCCCCCAGCTGGGCCCAAGTCATTCCGACTGTTTTTGTTTCATTTTCGGCAGATCTTCACCAGGTCTGTTTTGGTCTTCCAACTTTCCTCCTCCCTGAAGGGTTCCAGCTCAATGCTTGTCTGGCTACGTTGTCTTCCGGTTTTCGTAGCGTATGTCCTATCCATCTCCACTTATGTCTCTCTATGTCCTGACTAATGGGGCATTCAATGGACTCACACCAAGCAGCTCGAGGACCTTGACTTCGCGGATGACATCTGTCTCCTTTCTCACAAGCAGCAGGACGCGCAAGCCAAACTTGCACGACTCTCTGAAGAAGCGGAGAAGACAGGTCTGAAGATCAACAAGAAGAAGACGGAGGTGATCACAGTCAACAGCAGACAGGACCTGCCAATCCAACTACAGGGAGAAAACATCAAGGAGACGGACCACTTCATCTATTTGGGTAGCATAGTCAGTAAGGACGGCGGGGCAGATGAGGACATCAGAAATCGTATCAACAAAGCCAGACAGGCATTTAACACCCTGCGGTCTGTCTGGATCTCCAAAGCACTGTCCCTCGTCACTAAGCTCCGAATCTTCAATACCAACGTAAAGGCCTCCTATATGGATCAGAAAGCTGGAGAGTGACGAGCACTAACACCAATAAACTCCAAGTCTTTGTTAACAGATGTCTACGCTACATCTTGAACATCAGATGGCCTGAAAAGATCTCCAATGCTAGTCTCTGGGAAAGAACAATCCAGATTATCTCAATAGATGCAGCAAAACCCCTTGACAAAATACAACACTTATTCCTATTGAAATCACTACAATGTTTAAGAATAGAAGGGCCATTCCTCAAAATAATAACTAGTATGTATTTTAAATAATCAAAAAATAACATCAATGTGGACAAGTTAGAAACCTTCCCAATATGATCAGGAGTGAAACAAGGATGCCTGTTATCATTAAGTCAAATTTACAAAAAGTCAAGCCATTCCCCAATCGAAAAATGATCAAGGGACATGGACAGGCAGTTTTCACACAGTGAAACAAAAACTATTATTAAGCACATGAAAAAATGTTCTAAATCCTTCCTGATTAGAAAAATGCAAATTAAATACACTCTGAAGTAGCATCTTACACGTTACAGATTGGCCAATATGGCAGCAAAGGAATGTGATAAATGTTGGAGGGGATATGGCAAAATTGGGACACTAATGAATTATTGTAGGAGTTGTGAACTAATGCAGAAATTCTGGAGGACAATTTGGAACTATGCCCAAAGGTCTTCAAAGGAATGCCTACCCTTTGACCCAGCCATACCACTGCTGTGTTTATACCCCCAAGAGATAATAAAGAAAAAAGACTTGTACAAAAATATTTATTGCCATGCTCTTTGTGGTAGCAAAAATTTGGAAAATGAGGGGGTGTCCCTCAATTGGGAATTGCTGAATAAACTGTGGTATATTATGGTGTTGGAATATTATTGTGGTGAAAAGAATAAAGAAATAGAAGAATTACATATGAACTGGAATGACCTCCAGGAATTAATGCAGAGCAAATGGAGTAGAAGCAGAACATTGTTCACAGAGACTGATATATTATGGCACAATTGAACATAATGGACTTTTCTACTAGCAGCAATGCAATGATCCAGGACATTTATGAAGGACTTATGAGAAAGAATGCTATCCACATCCAAAGAAAGAACTGTGGGAATAGAAAGGCAAAAGAAAAACTTATGATTGATCACATGGTTCGATGGGGATTTGATTAGGGTTTTGGTATTAAAAGATCACTCTACTGTAAATATGAATAACATGGAAATAGGTTTTGAACAATGATACATGTATAACCCAGTCGAACTTCTTGTCAGTTCCAGGAGGGAGGATGGAAGAGAGGAGGGAAAAATCATGAATCATGTAACCATGGAAAAATATTCTATATTTTAAAAAATTAATTTTAATAAAAAATAATTACATATGCATGAGTTGTGTGTATGTGTAACTTTCAGAAATGGCAATATTATTAGCCCCATATAACTACATTGTAAAGATGCCACATGGGAATAATTGGAAAAAAATTTAAGGTCTTCATGGTTGAACTAATCATTGAATCAGAGGAGTAGAGAATAGGAAAGGATCTTAGTAATTACATATTATTTACCTAATCCAATATCCTCATTTCAATAAATTTAAAAAAATACCTGTAGGTAGTTGGTGACTCAGTAGATAGAAAACCAGGCCTAGAGATGCAAAGTTTTGGATTCAAATTTGACCTGATACATTTCCTAGCTGTGTGTGACCCTGGGCTTGTCACTTAGGTAACTCTTTAAATAAATAAATAAGTAAAGTTTTAAAATGAGGCCAGCTTTGTGGAAGTGACTTCATTAGATAACAGAAATAGTAAATATAAGAATGAATATTTACACCTATATTTTCTGAAGTCAAATACAATGCTTTTTCAACCTTGCCATGCTACTTTAATTGATTTTGCTCTTATTTTTTAATTCTCCCTATTCCAAGTCAGTAATTGAGAATGAATTATGTCAATGGCATTTATTTAATGCTCACTCTATGACAACCTCTGATATATATATATATATATATATATATATATATATATATATGCACAAATGTGTGTATATGTGTGTGTCAAAAATACAGCTCATTCTTTCAAGGAACTCACATTCTAAATGGTATACAATATGTAAAAAAATGAACATTTCACACAAACACTCCTCAAATATAGAAAGAACATGGAGAGAAGAAAGGAAAGCCTTCTAGGCAAAGGAGATAGCACATGAAAAGACAAGGAGAGAGTCAGAAAATGGAGCAGCAAGAGCAAGGATCAGCAAGAAGTCTAAGTAGATTGGATTATAGAGTTCCTCAAAGAGATTAAGGCATAGAAGAATGGAAAAAATAAGAAAGTGACAGGTTAAAAAGGACTTTAAATGCTAAATAAAGGATTTCATATTTACAGAATTAATAGAGAGTTATTAAAGTTTATCCAGAAAGGGAAGAATTTATTCATATCTTCAATTTTAGTAAGTCATTCTGACTGCCGAATGGAAAACAGAGTAGAATGGGAAAAGACTTAAGTTTGGGAGATGAACCAGTAGACTATTTAAGGAGTCCAGACAGGAAACCACACATGCTTGCATGTGCTGTTGATGTGAGAGAATAGACAGAGGCATAGATGAGAGACATAATGAAGGTTAAATCAAGATTTGCAATAAATTTGATATCTGGGGAAAGTACATGTGAGCAGTCAATGTTGAAGCTAAGGTTATATCTTGATGAATGGGAGGTTTTAGTGGAATGATGAAGTCAGTTTTGAATATCTTGATTTTTATTTCCTTTAAGAAATCCATTTCAAGATGTCAAAAGACACCTGGTGATCCTGAATTTTGGTTCAAAATAGAGAAAAGAGATGAGATGTATGGATCTAAGAAGCATAGACATGGAAGTGAAAATCAAACTCATTGGGAACTAATAAAAATCATCATATGTGGAAATTAAGAATGAAGAGAGATGAGGGCTCAATATGGTGCTGAAAATGAATGAATATACTGAAATAGAGACTAAGGAGTAGCAGTCAGGCAATCAGGTGATATAAATTTAACAAAAACCAAGAGGGGAAAGCATATCCATTAGTAGGAGGCAATCAAGTTTCAAATGCTGTAAAACAATACTAAAGTCTTGAATATTTATTTATTAAGTTACTACTATGTGCCAGCCAATTCTCAGTTGCCAAGCAGTCATCTAGTTTTCCTTGAATTATTAATGAGGTTCAAGCACTACCACTTGAAAAAATCTATTATTATTTCTAGCAATTCTAATTGTGAAGATGTTTTATTTTACTTTTCAACAAATCTTAATCTCCCTATGTTCAACTTCTGCCTATTAATCTTAATTTTGTTCTCTGAGGCTCAAGAGTATATGTATATTTGCTCTTCCACATAATGTCCATTCAAATACCTGAGGAAACTTCTCATATCAACATTAGGCCTTTTTTATCTTCATATAAGAGACATCATTCAAACACTTATAATACAAGCATTTATAAAATCTTGTGGGAAGGTTGGGGATGATAGGTTTCTCTCTGAGTTACAAATATTCAAAGATTCATTTTGCTACAAAGTATTTATCAGTTGTACTAGTTACCAGTTATTTTTTTGCTTGGCAGGAATAAGATCCAAAAAACAAATTTTATATCTTGGATGTCCCACTTATTGAAGAATAAAATTAGAACTGCAACAAGTCAAGAAAGCATTAGCTATTTTGCTTTTGGAAGAGGGAACTCTTGAACATCTAGATAATTTAAAGTTCTCATATTAACTATATATGTTCTCTGTGCCAGAGTTATGTTTCCTAACTGAATTATCTTATTGTTTATGCTACCCAACTGGTTTGTGAAAATGCTCCTTCTGTATTTGCCTCTGAATTTTTATCCATATGCTCTCCTCCATAGTCATCCATTCAACTTCCCAGATTTTTTTTCACATAAGTGTATTTTCTTAATACACAATACCATTCTGTTCAACACCATTTTTCCCCTTTCCATTTCTTTTGAATAACACATGCCCTTATATAGTCATGTGCTAGTCATGATTCCCAAAATTTAAGTAATGTCAAGATGGTAAAGGGGACAGACATAGTGATTTGGAGCATTTTTCGTATGACTAAATATAGTTTTAGTTTCTTTGTCTCAGAATTGCTTGTTCATATCATTTGACCAATTATTGATTAGGAAATTATTTTTATTCTTATGTATTTTCTATATATGTATATATATATGTTTTGTGTATGTGTATATGTGTAAATTATATATGTACATTGTTTCACTTCTATACCCATATTAACCTTTCAACATTGTATTTTCTTATGCTAAAATGACAGATAATTTACCCTGGTAGGACACCATAATAGAAATTACTAGTGGATTTCCCAAGGAGCGATTTATTTTTTATATTAATATGAAAGGAGTTAACAGAGGTGAGTGGGTAGAAAAATATGTGGGAAATTTGGTTCACTGCCATACTTTCTATCTCATATTTATTTTGTAAAAAAATAATAGACATACGCCTCTTGAAATGTTAATATAGTGTCTTCTCCTCCCACATATCAGCATTATATCTGCTAAAAAGGTTTTTTTTCTCTGTTTTTGAGAAAGGAACCAAAAGTCATTGTTATATCTGAACCTAAGGAAGGGCATTGGGAGGAAATAGGAGGGAGAATGAAAAAAAAAACAACAACAACAAAGAGTAGGATTGTGGAAGTCTATATTTTTGCTGTAGAAAAGAAAGATGTGAATATTCAATGAAAAACAAAAACAAAATCAATATTTGAGTAAAATCAGATCAACAATTCTAAATGTTTGCTCTTCAAACCCAGGTGAAAATTTCTTTAATTCAATTAAGAGAATTTTTAAGAGAATAAAAGCAAATTGTAACTCCATTAAAATAAATCCAGATTGCTGGGATAAGGTAGCATATAATGTATCAGAAAACCAGAGAAAATACCTTTTTTTGATTTGATAATTAATTAATGAAATTATGAAATGGAAAGAAGTAGTCTAGTTTTTTTGCATAGTAGCTTGTAAAGGTAACATTTGGCAGCAGGAGATAAGTTGGAAATCACAGAGGAATGAGAAACAAATGGCAAAAGGGTCACAAAGGCAGCCCAATAAATAAGGGAGTAGAGATTGGGATGGTGAAAGGAGGAAAGCATTATGGGGAAAAGGATGAAAAGGAAGAAACGTAGAGAGGCAAACATGGATTAGAGTTCGGAACATTGGGCAGTATAGACCTTAAGAAATGGAAGAGCACTTGGACAGAATTTGAAGTTTCATTTTTATAGGAAACAAACTAACCCTGTTTCTGTGCTACCTTCAGGTTAGTTCATTAATATTTCCAAATCATCTTATGTTTCTTAGTAAAATTTAAAGTTATTTCAAAATAATCAGTACCTTTTTGATTTTCTGATGATCTGGAACTGTGGAGGTCTGAATTTATCTGGGATTTATATAACCAGACCATTGGCAGCAGGACCAATTGAGCTTCTGCTGATACAGATTACACAACCAGGTTGTGAATTTTATTTAATATGTTATACAATTTGTAAATTATGCTCCTTTGATCTTTGGGATTTGGGGATATGACTTCCAGATTCTCCTGTGCAATTTTATTTCTTGCTTTTATCCCTATATACTAGCTACTTGCAAATCTACTATACTGACTAGAAGTGGGGTTAGTCATATACAGTTTTAGCACAGATTCCTTGATGTTTGCTTCTCACCAGCCTCATACAAAATATTTCTATATAAGTGAGTGCATATTACTTTCCCAGTTCCAGAGACAATACTTTAAAATTATGCCATGAAGGAATAATTAAAAAGGCTTTACAAAAAATGCTAGTGAATTAGACATAGAGATTTAGACTTAGAAATTGTACCACAAATTAAGAAAGTAGGCAAACACCAACAAAGTAGATCTTCATTGTCCTCAAGAAGGATTAACCTATCAGAGTCTTAAAGTCATTCAGCATTCCAAGGAATACATCAACAAAAACAAGACAAAGAAAAAAATGAAGCTAACAAAGATAAGAAAATATGTCAAATGAAATTAGTCAGGGCCTTAGTGTCTGCTGTTATACCCAGAATGATAACTGCCAAATATCTGGAATAATTCAAGGTGGAAACTATGTAATATCCAATGAAGGCAGATAGAAAAAAAAAACAAAAGACTCAACTGCAAGTTAAACTTGCAATAAATGAGAGAATTATCAGGACACTGAATGAGCTTAAAGAAATTTCACAGGATATGTATGTATATATGTATATGTATGCATACATATATTTGTATTTACATATATTATATTTTATATGAAATATATATGTCTGAATTTGAGGGCAAAATTTGAGGAATCCATTGTAAAATATAAATTGAGTCTAATGCTAAGGATTTCTCCTTGTTGAGTCATGATATTTAAAGAATGCCCTACTGAAAAGAAGAAATTGAAGAAGCTTTATGCTAAGTTTGATAAGATTTGTAATTAGACTTCTAACCTGCAAGAAACTGAAAATGAATTTCTGACAAAAAATATGAAGAAAAAGGACATATATTGCATCTACATGAGGAGAAACACAGAGTCAGGAAATGGGTGTCCCCTCTGCACGTGTGCATCTTGATGATAAGGACTGTCTAATTTTTGTATATTTTATCCCTGGTGCTTAATAAAATATTTTTCATGTAATATGATCTAAAAAATCATTACTGATATCAAGTCAGTTATGGATTAGCAATGTATTACTGTGAGAAACCACAGTCAAAATTCCCTCTCCAGCTAAGAAGAGAGCAACTCTTTGTCAATAGTGACCTACAAAGGGCTAAACATGGCCAAGAACCCAAGCTGAGTGAACCCATTTTATAATAAGACAGACATAATCTCTTATTCCTTACTAATTCAATTAATAAATCATTCAGAAATCATTTCTTCAGCATCTACTACTTGCTAAGCACTATTCTATGTACTGAGGACAAAAACAGCTCATTTACATTTTACTTTAAAAAAATAAATATAAAATTGTATTACTATTTTCCTTTTTATATTACCTTTATTTCTTTCACTTTTTGTCTCTCTTCCAAGGAGCCATTCCTTATAACATGCATAAAAGAGAAAAATAATTAGAATTAGCCAATATCCACTAAATCAATTATACCAAATATTCCATATCCAGAATCTCCAATCTCTCCTTAAAAATGGGGTGTGTCATATATCTCTTTTTTGAGGCAAAGCTGTATCATTATTATTTCATAGCTTCATTTCTAATTTGTGCTGGTTTGGTTCTTTCCATTTACATTGTAATCACCATGGTGTAAAATTTTCATGGTTCTCTTTCCCCTTGGATCTCTTCATATGTCTTCCTGTATATCTCTCTTGTCTTCATATTTGTAATTTCTTACAGAACTGAAAAATCCATTAAATTCAGATGCTGTAATTTGTTTACATATTTCATAATTGGTGGGTATCTACTTTATGTCCATGTCTTTTCAATCACAAAAAGTGTTATGAATATTTTCATATACATGGGACCTTTCTATCATTGACCTCTTTGGAGTATGTGCTTGGTAGTGCAATCTCTAAGTCAAAGATTATAGAGAGTAATACCCCATGAAATGATTCAATATGAAACATCTATATCTTACAAAATAGAAGCAGTACTGACTCTAATTGGCTAAGCAAAAGACAAGAAGGTGTGTGGGTGTGTTACTGGTGGAGAGTGAAGAAATGAAATGAATTAGAATTTTTGAAAATTAATAGGCAAAAAGGAGACTAGAATTAAAAAAAGTATTTCTATGCCCAATGGAAAGTGAACTAGAGTTCTACTTACAATCAATCCTCTTTTCAGAGGTGGTACTCTGGTCAGGAACTCAGCCAGATACTTACATGCCTCAACTCAAGTAGTCTTTGATGTTCAAGAATCTAACATATGTTTAGGAGAAAATTGTAGATAATATAATAGTTTAAACAGAAGGGACCTTAGCAATAAAGATTGAATCAAAAGGTATCTATTTGATGTGTAACAAAAAATAGAGAATTACAGAAAATCTGAGGAAAAAGTTTCAATATAAATCTAGCTTAAATGCACTAAATCTACAGTAAGACTCACAAGGACAGAAAGAAAATTAAATTTTTAACATTATAACACATTGAATAAATATTATATAGTTTTGGGAAATTAACGTAAAGTTCCCTGAGGGGAAAAATGAGTCCTGATAGGTCATAGAGTAACAGGAAGGACATTAAAATTATTTCAAAAAAGAAATAAAACTTTTGAAAGAAGATATTAAGATGGCTTTCAAATATTGGAATCTGAGCTCTCAAAACAAAAATAGCTGAAAAATACCAAAGAAGATATGACTTAGAACATGAGATGCAGAATATTTACAAAGTGGAAGTGGTTTGGGGTGGGGGGGGTAAAAGAAGATGGTGGATTAGAAATTAAAAAATAGAATGGAAGAAAATTTGACAAAAGATAGTAACTGAAATAATTTCTGAATTCTTTACATATGACCATAAAAACAATATATAGTGTGATAACTTAGGGACCATATATCACTCAAAGAAACATTATTTTTTAAAATAACCAAAAATAAAGAAAGAATACAAAAAATAATTGTCAAGAACTTTTGAATAAAAATGTCTAAAAACTAAGATAGCACATCCACAGATTTCTTCCAGATATAGGAAAAAAAATCATTTTTGAAATTCTAAGGAACAGATTGAAAAAAGCAGTTATGAATAGAGAGAAAATGATTTTGCAACAGTAAAGAGCTTTAGTATGAAGTAACACATTTGCATATCTAAGGATTGCTCTACAGTCCAGAGCAATAAGAAAAGATAGAATAATGAATTTAAAAGTAAAACTCAAGTGCCTCCAAATTCTCCTAAGTTGACCAGAAACTGAAATAAGAAAAAGATAGAATTTCAAAGAATAGGCCTTTAACCCATTTCAATAGTGTTGGGGGCAAGGGAAGATTGAGAAAAGCATTTCACTTACATGCATTACATACAAGAGAAACATGAAAAAATTAAATGAATCTGAATGTAAAGAAAAGAATAAGGAATGAAATCAGATCTTATGTTTCCAGGCTATTATTTTCAAAAATAAATAAATTAGAAAGGATATGGGAAAATAAGGATATTAATGCAGTGGAACTGGTAACTGTTCACACTGTCCTGAAAAGCAATTTGGAATCATGCCTAAAGGGTTATAAAACCGTGCATGTCCTTTGACCCAACAATATACTACTAGGTCTGTATCCCAAAGATCAAAGAAAGGGGATGTGAACCTATGTGAACAAAAATATTTATAGCAGCTCTTTTTAGTGGTGGCAAAGATTTGGAACTTGAGGTGATGTCTGCCAATTGGACAATAGTTGAACAAGTTAAGGTATATAATTGTAATGGGATACTACTGTGCAAAAAGAAAGATGAATAGGAAAAGTTCAGGGAAAAAAAACTGGAAAGAAATATGAAGTGATGCAAAGGTGAAGTGAATAGAACCAGGAGAACATTGTACACAGTAACAACAATACCATAAAAGGATCAACTATAAATGTCTTTCTATTATCAGTAATGCAGGGATCCAAGACAACTCCAAGGTGATCATGATGAAAAAGCATATCCATTGTCACAGAAAAACAGAGTCTGATGGACTCTGAATGCAGATAAAAGCGTATCATTTTTCATTTCATCCATGAGTTTTTTGTTTCGTGTGATATATTTCTTCTTTCAAAGATGACAGATATGGCAATATGCATTGCATAATAACAATTGTAGAACATATATCAAATTACTTGAAAAGAAAGAAATAACTTGGATCACAAAGTGTCAATAAAATATCAAAAATTATTTCTACATGTAATTAAAAATAAATTTAAAATTTAAGTGCTCTAAATAAATAAATTGGATAAGATAGAAGAAGAACCTCAAATTTAATACTCCCTTGCCCAAACTTTCATGGCCATCATAGACAGAATGAAGGAGAAACACCTAAGAATTATCCATAAATGATGGAGTAAAATACTTTAGGGAAATATAAATAAAGAGGTAGAAAAAGTCGATGATGATTTTAAGGAAAATTGTATGTCAAATGAAAATTAAGCTAAGCTATTGGACAAGAAAAAGAGTTTGAACTATATTCTTAAGCAAGTCATTCAGCCTCATTGGGCCTCAGTTTCTTATTCCAAAAAATGAAGAATTTAGGTTACATGCCATCTGTATGGTGAAAATTTCAATTCAATTCAGTTTAGTTTGGCAAATATTTGTTGTGCCATATATCAAATCTAAAGTTCTGTATTAGCACTGAAGGGCTCACAAAAAATGTGAAACACTATCTACTTAAAAAATTTCAATATTATAGCTGTTATGAAACAAATGTGCCAATAACCGTAAGACAAGTCAGAATTTGAAGTGTTCTAGAAATCTCAATCAAATCTTAGGGCAAAAGTCTCACAGTATTTCATTATCAGAAGAAAGAAATTCTTAAAAGTTTTGGATAAAATTCAGATCAGAAATAAGCAGCTGGCTTTTGAATTGCTTATCCATAATGAACATTTTGCAGTTCACCACTCACTTCTCTGTGTCTGATGCAATATGATCTGAATATAGAGTGGACTTCTTTGAGCACTAATTAATGTCCATACTCTCCAGTCTTCCAGAATGACTAGGTTGTTTCTTCTTTAGCTTGTTCACATGATAAAATTCCTTGATGTAAAGAGAGATTCAAAACATCTAGAATAAACTTGGGCAGCTCAGCTTTATTTTAAGAGATCAGAAAACTCTTTTAATGTTTATTTCCCATTCATAAACTTATATGCAGTTCCAGAAAATTGTGATATATTTAACCATGTGTTATCTCATTTTAATTAAAGCAAATATAAAGCCTTCTGAGCTAAAGAATAAACAAATAATATAACAATTCAAAAAAAGAATATATAGGGAGCAGCTGGGTAGCTCAGTGGAGTGAGAGTCAGGCCTAGAGACAGGAGGTCCTAGGTTCAAACCCGGCTTCAGCCACTTCCCAGCTGTGTGACCCTGGGCAAGTCACTTGACCCCCATTTCCCACCCTTACCAATCTTCCACCTATGAGACAATACACCAAAGTACAAGGGTTAAAAAAAAAGAATATATATGTACCTCTGTGCATAGACATAAGTATATACATAATTTAAAATCAACTATATGAGTATAGAATGGAGCATATGTGGTTAGACTACAGTTTCAAGTGATGAGTTCAGAATTTTTACTTCACAATTGATTTCACATTGACTTAGAGTAATGTACTTGTTAAAAAATATCCAATGTGAATCCTATGTGACTTTTTCCTATACTAGTGGAAATACTTTGAGTAAGGGAAGCATTAGTGCTACTGTATTCTATACTGATCAGTCCATGCATATCTGAGGTATTATTTGCAGTTCTAGGTACTATATTTTAAATGTGACATTTAGTACATCTAGAATATGATAACAACAAGAGCAAGGATACTTAAAACTGAGATATATAAGGAACAGAAATGGAATTATTCATCATGTAAAATAAAGACTTAAATACTCATGATGGAGATCTTCAAATACTTAAAATACTCTAGTGTGAAAGTAGAATTAAATGTATTCTATATAGCTCCAGAGGACAAAATAATAATTAATTTGTGGAATCACAAGAAGCCCTGTCATCTCAAAAGAAAGAATAATTATCTGAAAATTATAGTTGTATGTATGAGTTGTAATGTAATGAGTTGCCTTGTGAGGTCATGAGTTTTCTATGACTATAATGCATAACATAGAGTAGACCCTTTAAAATTTCTCTTGCTTGAATTATTGATAGATTAAATGTATTCCAATAAGTAACAGATGATTACTTGTTGAGCAAGCTACATAGAAATGCATACGTCTGATAGAGAGGTTATCTAGTTAGATTATCATTCATCTCCACTACTAACAAGTTAGTTGTGTCATCTTGTGTAAGTTATTAATTCAAGAACTCTTTCTTTTCTATATCCTTACCAACTGACTTGAATATTCTGTCATTGTGATACATTTAGAAATCATGTATTGTGTCTCCTCTTCCTCAAACCATTATTTTGCACAAATTTTTCTTTTACAGGCCCAGAACTTTAACTGTATTTTTATTAGATATTTATTGTAAAATGTTTCACATGTAGAAATATTTCATATTTGTATTTTGACTTTTATCTATCTCACTTTTGCTCCCTTTCTCCTCTATAATTCTCTTTCTTTCTCTGCCTCTCTTTCTCTCTTTACCTTTGGCTATCTATGTCTCTGTTTACCTATTATATTTCTGCAAAAATCATAGCAGTTTATATATTCTTAACTTTCTTTAATAGTAATTTCTTCCTTTAAAATATGGATGAAAGATGATTGCACAGTAGAAGCAGGGCAACTTTCTCTCCTTACCAACTAATATAGCATACCTCCAAAGGACAAAAAACCAAATCCAGGTGAAAGAAGGGACCCCACAATAGGGCGCAGTATCAAAGGTACATGGGATTTAGGCATTTCCACTCTATAAGGAGGGGATGCTCCCATCAAAACGTGAGCAGATCAACCCTCCCCCACCCCACCCACAGTACCAGAGTCAGAGGCTGCACTCCAGAGTTAGAGGGAGTGGGGGCAAAAATCTAGCTCCTTGGCAGCTAAATAGCACCACTAGGAGCTTGCCCCTGAGAGCAACAATACTTGAGACTCCAGGAGGCTGGAGATCTCAGACCTTGGACACAGGAGTGAGGCTGAGAGAGACAGCAGCAGCATGCTTAGGCTCAGGGTAAAACCTCAGGTGGAGGAGCAAGCATGGGCCAAGTTCCAGGCTCTGGGCAACCTGCTAGGACCATGGAGGCTTGACCCTGAAAACAGCTAGAACAGAGACTGCAAGAGGGTACCCAGAGAAACCAGGAGATTCACAAAGTAGCCTCAGGCAAAAACTGCTCCCTAACTCCATACAAAGAGAATCAGATTGCTTTACTCAGACTTCTGGCAAAGAAAGCATAATGATGCCAAGCAAGGCACAAGAAATAAACAAGATGACCAAGAAAAAAAACTCTAAAACTTAATAACTTCTGCACAGAATAAAACAGAAAACAGAGGAGGACAAACAATTAAAGACATCCAAACCTTCCCAAAAAATGAAAATGGGTCACAAGATCTTGAAAAGTTCAAATCTGAGATCATGAGAAAGATGGAAGAGATTTGGCAAGAAAATAACAGTTTAAAAGGCAGAATTTTGCAATTGGAAAATGAGGCTCAGAAATCAAATGAATTGATAAGCAAATTGAGGACCCGAAATGACCAGCTGGAAGCCTTAAAGAGCCAGATAGACCAGATTTCAAAGGAAAACCAAAAGATTATAGCTGAAAACAAGTCGTTAAAGGCTAGAATTGGGCAAGTAGAAGCCAAAGATCTCACGAGACAGCAAAAATTAATAAAGCAAAGTAAAAATAATGACAAAATAGAAGTAAACATGAAATATCTCAATGAGAAAATAATAGATCAAGAAAACAGGTCTAGAAGAGACAACTTGAGAATTATTGGTCTTCCAGAAAAATCAGAGACAAATAGAAACTTAGATATCATATTACAAGAAATTATCCAACAAAACTGCCCCAATACACTCAAATAAGAGGGCAAAATAGACATTGAAAGGATCCATAGATCACCCTCTACACTAAATCCTGAGAAGACAACCCCTAGGAATGTAATAGCCAAATTCAAAAGCTTCCAAGTTAAGGAGAAAATATTACAAGAAGCCAGAAAGACACAATTCAGATATCAAAGAACACCAATCAGGATTACACAGGATCTGGCAACCTCCACACTACAAGAATTCAAGGCATGGCACATGATATTCAAAAAGGCAAGAGAATTGGATGTACAACCAAGGATGACCTACCCATCAAAACTGACTATATACTTCCAGGGGAAAGTATGGGCATTCAACAAGATAGAAGATTTCCAAGCATTTGCACAGAAAAGACCAGGACTAAAAGGAAAATTTGATATTGTAATAAAAGATAATAAATAAAAGGTAAAAGGGGGTTTTGGTCTTTTGGTGGGAATGGAGGGTGCAATAGTGGATTGAGGTGGTAAGGAGAGATGTAAGGGAATGGCTGAATTTAGGGAAATAGAGGACAAGGCAGTATAATGAACGATAAGGGAGATGATGAGGTAATTAGGGGAGGCAGCTGCAACAGGGAGACACTCAGACTAGAGACAGAGGTTACTAGGGGGGGAGGCTGGACTCTTCCAGGGAAAATGGTATTTTCTACAGACACAAAGGTTAGAGCCAGTCAGAAGTGGTTTGAATCTGACTAGAGGGCTTTCTAGTCAGTTTCTCAAATCCACAAAGGAGTCCCAAGGCTCCTCCCTGTCAGTGAAACTGAAGGGTTTCCAAGAGGAAGTATAGAGACAACTACTTCCTCCCAAGATGGACCCCTCCAGCTTCCCTCAAGAAAATAAAGAGAATAGTTCCTTCCCTCTTTCAACCCTCACTTGTCATTGAGCCAATGATTTAGCAAAGGGTTTGATTAGGTAACAAGGGGTTTATTAAAGTTTCAGGGTTGGTTATAAAAGAGAGAGGAGTTCAAGGTTTCCCTAACAGCTGCTAGGGAGAAGCTCAAGGAGGATGAGGGTCACAGGATTGGCTTGGACTGAGAGAGAGTCTGCTCTCTCTCTCTTAGCCAGGGAAGTATGGCTGCCCTTGAGGTTAGGGAGTACTAAAACAATAAAGCAGTAGATAGCTTGTTTCAAGGGTAAGCCCTACTTCTCTATGGGGAACTAAATCTGCAAAGTCTAATTGCTACAACCCCAAAATCCACCCTTCTTCCAAAGCTCACAGGAAAATCAGGAAGGTAATATAGGAATAATATAGGGAAGATCAGGGAAGGTCCAGAGAATTTAGCTAAGCTCCAAATGTCCAAAGAAAAAAAGCACAAATTCAAGGCAACGTTTCAGCTCGAAGGCAGAGCCCAGTTCACCCCTCCACTCTTCACAAGCTTCTAACACCAACTGCCCTATGTCAGAGTTCTAAAACTGGCGAACTGCCAGAAGTTCTACAGTTAGGTTTTGCAAGGGTAAATGTCTTGATTGCATCTCTGCATTACAATATCCAAACACAAAAATCAAGAGAAACATGAAAAGGTAAATAAGAAAGGGGAAAGAAAGAAAACTCTTATTATAAATTACCTTCTTCAAGGGCTTCAATAACTTCAAATTATTTGTATTTCTATATGGAGAAATATTATGTGTAATTCTAAAAATTTGTACTCACTATTATAGTAATTAGAAGAATTAGTAATATGGTGAGGTTGGAGTACTAAATGGTCTATGAAAATGAAAAGGGAGGGGGAAGTGTGTGGAGGGAATAGAAGATGTCACCAAGAGTAACTTGAAGGAATAAGAAAAATAAGATTCTCCTTCTAAAGGAGGAACAGGCAGAGCTCAAAGAGGAAACAGATGGTAAAACCATGCTAGTGGGAGATCAAATATTCCTCTATCAGATCTAGATGAATCAAACCAAAAAATAAAGAAGAAAGAGATAAGAGAGGTGAAAGAAATCCTAGAAAAAAATTAAAGTTAATAGATATGTGGAGAAAAATAAATAGGGACAAAAAGGAATACACCTTCTTTTCAGCTTCTCATGATACATTCACAAAGAATGACCATTTAATAGGGCATAGAAACATTGCAAACAAATGCAAAAGAGCAGAAATAATAAATGTAACCTTTTCAGATCATAATTCAACAAAAATAATAATCATTTAGGGCACATGGACAGGCAAACCAAAAACTAATTGGAAATTAAATAATGTGATTCTCCAAAATCAGATAGTTAAAGAAGAAATCATAGAAACAATTAATAATTTAATTGAAGAGAATGACAATGATGAGATATCCTAGCAAAATCTGTGGAATGCAGCTAAAGCAGTACTCAGGGGGAAATTTATATCATTGAGTGCATGTATTAACAAATTAAAGAGGGCAAAGATCAATGAACTGGACATGCAAATAAAAAACTAGAAAGGTAACAAATGAAAAATCCCCAGCTAAAAACTAAATTAGAGATTATAAAAATTAAAGGAGAAATCAATAAAATTGAAAGTAAAGGAACTATTGAATTAATAAATAAGACTAAAAGCTGGTACTTTGAAAAAATAAATAAAATTGAAAAAGTTCTTGTCAATCTAATTAAAAAGAAAGAATAAAACCAAATTACCAGTATCAAAGATGAAAGGGAGACCTCACCTCTAATGAAGAAGAAATCAAGGCAATCATTAAAAACTATTTTGCCCAATTATATGGCAATAAATATAGCAATCTAGGTAATATGGATACAAAAATATAAATTGCCTAGATTAACAATAGAAGAAATAGAATGCTTAAATAATCCTATATCAGAAAAATAAATTCAATAAGTCATCAAAGAACTCCTTAAGAAAAAATCTCCAGGACCAGATGGATTAGCAAGTGAATTCTATCAAACCTTCAAAGAACAACTAATTCCAATAACATATAAACTATTTGACACAATCAGCAAAGAAGGATTTCTACCAAACTCCTTCTATGATGCAAATATGGTACTGATCCCAAAGCCAGGTAGATCAAAAAAAGTGAAAGAAAACTACAGACCAATCTCCTTAATGAACATAGATGAAAAAATCTTAAACAGAATACTAGCAAAAAGACTCCAGCAAACTATCACGAAGGTTATTCATTATGATCAGGTGGGATTTATACCAGGAATGCAAGGATGGTTCAAAACAATATGGTACTGGCAAAGAGACAGAAGGGAGGATCAGTGGAATAGACTTGGGGTAAGTAATGTCAGCAAGACCCTGTATGATAAACCCAAATAGCCCAAATTTTGGGACAAAAATCCACTATTTGACAAAAACTGTTGGGAAAATTGGAAAAACAATATGGGAGAGATTAGCTTTAGATCAACATCTCACACCCTACACCAAGATAAATTCAGAATGGGTGAATGACTTGAATATAAAGAAGGAAACTATAAGTAAATTAAGTGAACACAGAATAGTATACTTGTCAGATCTATGAGAAAGGGAAAATTTTAAAATTAAGGAAGAGTTAGAAAAAAATTACAAAATGTAAAATAAATAATTTTGATTATATTAAATTAAAAAGTTTTTGTACAAACAAAAACAATGCAAACCAAATCAGAAGGGAAACAACAAACTGAGAAAAAATCTTTATAACATAAAACTCTGACAGAGGTCTAATTACTCAAATATACAAGGAGCTAAATCAATTGTACAAAAAAATTAATCCATTCCCCATTTGATAAATGGGCAAGGGACATGAATAGGCAATTTTCAGACAAAGAAGTCAAAACTATAAATAAGCACATGAGAAAGTATTCTAAATTTCTAATAATTAGAGAAATGCCAAACAAAACAACTCTGAGGTACCACCTCACACCTAGTGGATTGACTAAAATGATAGCAGGTGAGAATAATAAATGTTGAAGGAGATGTGGCAAAATTGGGACATTAATGCATTGCTAGTGGAGTTGTGAACTGATCCAACCATTCTGGCTGGCAATTTGGAACTGTGCCCAAAGAGCTCTAAAAGAATGCCTACGCTTCCATCCAGCCATTGCATTGCTGGGTTTGTAACCCGTAGTGATAATAAATAAAAAGACCTTGTCAAAATATTTATAGCCGTGCTTTTTGTGGTGGCAAAAAATTGGAAAATGAGAGAATGTCGTTCAATTGGGGAATGGCTGAACAAATTGTGGTAGATGCTGGTAATGGAATACTATTGTACTCAAAGGAATAAAGAACTGGAGAAATTCCATGTGAATTGGAATGATCTCCAGGAATTGATGCAGAGTGAAAGGAGCAGAGCCAGAAGAACATTGTACACAGAGACTGATACACTGTGGTAAAACCAAATGTAATGGATTTCTGTACTAGAAGCAATGCAATGACTCAGGACAATTCTGAGAGATTTATGGAAAAGAATGCTACCTACATTCAGAGGAAGAACTACAGGATTGGAAACACAGAAGAAAAACAACTGCTTGAACACATAGATTGATGAGGACATGTTTGGGGATGTAGACTCGAAACGACCACACCAAAGCAACTATCAATAATATATAAATAAGTCTTGATTGATGACACATGTTAAAACCAGTGGAAATGTGCATTAGCTATGGGGGAGTTTAAGGAGGTGAAGGGGAAAGTAAAAACATGAATCAGGTAAAAAAAGAAAAAAAGAAAAAAGAAAAAAGAAAAAAATTATAACAAAGTTCATTTGGAAGAACAAAAGACCAAAGATATCAAGGAAAATAATGAAAAAAGAAATATGAAGGAAGGTGGCCTAGCAGTACCAGATCTTAAACTGTACTACAAAGCATGAGTCATTAAAACAATATGGTACTGGCAAAGGACAAAAAGGAGGATCAGTGGAATAGACTAGAGTTAAGCAACCTCAGCAAGATGTTTTCAATAAACCCAAAGAACCCAGATTTTGGTACAAAAGCCTGCTATTTGACAAAAGCTGCTGGGAAAATCGGAAAACAATATGAGAGAGATTGGGCCTAGATCAACATCTGACACACTATACCAAGATAAACTCAGAATGGGTGAATGACTTGAATATAAAGAAGGAAACTATATGTAAATTGAGTGAACAAAGAATTGTATACTTGTCAGATCTTTGGGAAGGAAAAGATTTTAAAACCAAGCAAGAGTTAGAAAAAAATCACAAAATGTAAAATAAATAATTTTGACTACATTAAACTAAAAAGGTTTTGTACATACAAAACCAATGCTACCAAAATTAGAAGGGAAGCAACAAATTGGGAAATAAATCTTTATAACAAAAAACTCCGACAAAGGTCTAATTACTTGTATATTTATACAAGGAGCTAAAACAATTGTACAAAAAGTCAAGCCATCTCTCAATTGATAAATGGGCAAGGGACATGAACAGGCAATTCTCAGATAAAGAAATCAAAACTATCAAGAAGCACATGAGAAAGTATTCTAAATCTCTAATAATTAGAGAAATGCAAATCAAAACAACTCTGAGGTATCACCTCACACCTAGCAGATTGGCTAAAATGACAACAAGGGAGAGTAATGAATGTTGGAGGGGATATGGCAAAATTGGGACTTTAATGCATTGCTGGTGGAGTTGTGAAATGATCCAATCATTCTGGAGGGCAATTTGGAACTATGCTCAAAGGACTTTAAAAGACTATCTGCCTTTTGATCCAACCATAGCACTGCTTGGATTATACCCCAAAGAGATAATAAGGTAAAAAAGTGTACAAAAAATTTTATAGCCGCGCTCTTTGTGGTGGCAAAAAATTGGAAAATGAGAGAATGTTCTTCGATCAGGGAATGGCTGAACAAATTGTGGTATCTGTTGTGCTATCTTATTGTGCTCAAAGGAATAAAGAACTGGAGGAATTCCATGTGAACTGGAATGACCTCCAGGAATTGATGCGGAGTGAAAGGAGCAGAGCCAGGAGAACATTGTACAGAGAAACTGATACACTGTGGTACAATCGAACATAATGGACTTCTCTACTAGAAGCAATTTAAGGCTCCAGAGCAAGGCTGAGGGACTTATGAGAAAGAAAAGTAGCCACATTCAGCAGACGGACTTTGGGAGGAGAAACACAGAAGAAAAACAACTGCTTGAACACATGGCCTATTGGGGATATTATTGGGGATGAAGACACTAAACAATAACTCTAGGGTAACTATCAATAATATGGAATTAGGTCTTGATCAGTGATACATGTAAAACCCAGTGGAATTGTGCATTGACTAAGGGGGGTTAGGGAGATTTTAGGGAGAGAGAAAGAACATGAAATATGTAACTATAGGAAATATTCAAAATAAAAATTAAAAACAAAAAACAAACACAAAGAAAACAAAAAGAAAAAATAAAATAAAATATGGATTAATCCCAAAGTGGAAATATTGTAAGGGATATGATTCTTTCTACTAATAGGGAACTGGTTGATGGAGGTGGGGTAGAATTTGTGACAGTAGAGAAAAAAAAAACTAGACTTACTCTGCCAGATCCCTTAAATTTTGAGAAAGAAGATTTCAAAAGATTGAAAACAAGTACAAGGGAAATCCCATGAACTACAGTCTTCCAAAAGTCAAACAATGAGGAATAGAAAATTCTCAAAAATGAAAATCTGAATACATGAAGCAAAAAAATTTATAATTAAAAGGAAAATGGAAATTGCCATGAAATATATGTTCAGAGAACTCACCAACCAATCTAGATCTTTTGTAATTGTACAGAAAATGGAAGCAAGAAATAGAAGATGAAAAGTCATAAGAAAGTCCTAAAAAGCCTTTGAGGAAGGAAAATTAGCATGTAAAATCTAAAGTTAGCAAACTTTCTTTTAAAAAACTATTTTTCAAGAATTAGGAATGTCAAAAAACTTAATTGAATAAATGCTGTCTAAGTCTGTTAATTATTTTCAGCAGAAAAAACATCAGAATGGCTTGTTTTTTTTCTGTGATCAACTTATGAAAGGATGATGATATTTCCCCTAAAATTAATGGAATAAAATTGTCTAATTAATACCCCAGATGAATGAAGAAATAATGAGAGCCTAGAATTTCCCTTGATCAATTCAAGTCAACAACTTCAGTTGAACACAATCTTGAGGGATTGAATGAATCCATTTATTTGATTGGTAAACCATTCTCAATGATATTTGAAAGATGATGGAAAATGGGGAAAATATTGCAAGTATAGAGAACAGATCTCTCAATTTAAAAAACAGGAGAGAGAAAGGAGAGAATAGTATGCAAACTATATGACTTTGACTTCAATTCCTGCTATGTTCTAGAATGGATAATTATTGCAATTATCAGGAACTGAAGTCAAACTTATTTTTTTATTTTTATTTTTTTATATTTTTTAAACCCTTAACTTCTGTGTATTAGTTCCTTGGTGGAAGAGTAGTAAGGGTAGGCAATGGGAGTCAAGTGACTTGCCCAAGGTCACACAGCTGGGAAGTGTCTGAGGCCAGGTTTGAACCCAGGACCTCCCGTCTCTAGGCCTGGCTCTCAATCCACTGACCTACCCAGCTGCCCCCCTGAAGTCAAACTTATTTATAATTTGCACACTATTCTTTTGTGCCTTCTTCTGTATACTCACCTAACTCACTGTTGCTTGGTTATCAACTTTTTAAATCAAGCCATTAATAATAATAAGCATAACTAGCATTTATGTAGTGATTTAGCATTTGGAAAGTGCTCTACAACTATTACCTAATTTTTTTTCTTTTTATAACCCTGGATGTTAGGTGCTATTGTTGCCATTTTATAGAAGAGAAAATTGAGGCAAAGTAAGTGACTTGTGCAAGTCATACAGCAAACGAATATGTGCAGATTAACTATTATTATTGAATCTAGGTCCAAAATTGTCATTGTGCCAACTGTTTCCCCAATAAAGAGATGATTAGTGGACATTTGCCAATGAAATATAGATGAAGAAAGCAAAGCATATAGAAATTAAATTATGTGGCTAGGATAACAGTAAATATCTTAGGCAGGATTATGAACTCAGGACTTCAGTCTCTCTACACTCTCTCTTGTTCCAACTACCTTCCCCTATGAAAGAAATTGTTATTGTACATTATTCAGAGGAACACCAATGATATATTTCTATGTGTGGCTTCAAAGTGTCAGTAAGGATTTCTCAAGTATATGAGATGGTAGAAAAATGTTATTTCCTTTCTTGACAGTTATTAGACTTAGATCATTGGACTGAATGATTTTGTTAGCTCATCAGGCTGAATCTAATAACATAGAATTCAAAAGAGATAAAATGTATTATTATAATTGGTTTAAAAAGATCAGTTTCTCAAGAACAGAATGAGGGATGTGTCCACCTTGGTCATGTTAACATCCAGATCTAGTGTTTAGGTTTTTTATGTCATGATTCAATGGCAATAGCAAACTAAGAGTATCTAGAGGGGAAATCAACATGGTGAAAATCTAGACTCTATGCCATTTGATGATTTGTTGAAAGGGGAATTAACATGGATAAGTGAAGGCCATTGGAAGACAATAGTTTTTTTTCAAATATTTGAAGGATTATCATGTGGGGAGGGGATTCTGCTTTTACATTTTGCACCACAGAAGGTAGAATTAGGAGCAATGAGTATAAGCTACAAAAAGGCACTGGTCAGCTTTATGTCAAAAATAAATTTGCTCACAAATAAAGTGTCCAAATTAGAATAAAGCATCTTATAAAGTTAGAGGTTTCCACTTCTGTGGGAAATCTTAAAGCAAAGACATCCTGGATACTTTTTGAGCATATTAATAGGGATTTCTTTCAGAAATCAGGAAGACTAAATGGCTGTGAAGGTCATTCCTTTTTTGTAAAATCCTATGACAGAAAATATGCAGGTAATAAAAGAAAAAGTTCAGACTAGAATGTTAAACATTATACCTAATCCTGAAAATTCTTGAATGACAAAATGATCCAATTGCTAATTTTAAATTATTCAGATTAATGAATGTCACATTAGCTTCTTCAGTTCTATCTCATAAGCAATAAAAATTTAAAAAAAATGGTACAGCTAACCTTAATAAATGCTCCATCTTAGTGAAGATTGGAAGAAGAACTTTTCTTTGGAATGAGTAAAAGTTGTAAAGAATCCAAATTTCCTTATAAAAGAGACTTTTATGGTATAATGAGAACATCTATCCCTTTTCTGGTGTGGCCCCTGTATCAGACCACAATTGAGCACCATTTAATTGTCACCAACTGAGATGTAATGTTAAAAGTAAGCACATTGGAAGTCTTTAATCCTTAGCTCTATGACTGTCTTAGGCTCCATTGAAAACCATGCTGCAAGAGACCATATGCCAAACATCAAGATGACTGCTATGTGAACCTATATTGTTGCTAGAATTTCAAGCTAGATTAAATTTGTTGATTTTTAGTCCTTTCCTATAAGAACAACAACAACAACGAAAATGACAACAGCAACAGCAACAATAACAAACCAGGATATTTTGTGGTGTGCTCATTCCAATGATTGACTAATAATGGATATCTCACTAGAAGTAATAGAAGAGAAGCTTGATTCACTGAGATATTCCAACGAAGAATAAAATTTTTAATGAGTAGGATTTGTGATAAATTAGTCTCTCTAATCTACATAACCTGAAACACTGATTATATCTGTATCTGTATCTGTGTCTTTAGGACAAATACCTCTAAGGCATGAATTTATATTCATAGAATCCCAACCTCAAACCACACATGTTAGATTTCAGGGAGTCTATGAAGTTAGATGTGGAAAATATATCTTTAATTCAATACAAAATGGTTTACTTGTATGTGTGAAGTTATCCTAAAAGTTCATAGACTAAGATTTTTCAAAGTAATTCCAGGAAAAAATATCACTAATAACAAGGGCCAGGAAAACTGATCTCCTAGAGAAGATGCTATAAGGATCACCAGGATTCCAAAAGTTCTAAAAATATGACAGTGATAGAGGATGTTCTCAGAAATCAATCACTACTTTGTGAGATTCTAGGTAAGCTTTTAAATACAATGAACTGACCCATAGCGGACTAATCTGCTTTTGGTCTTCCAATGCTTCATTATTTCGTGATTGTAAAATCCTTGTACTAAAAAGGGAAATGCCTTACAATGGCTCCTTGTCAATGTGTCTATCAGTCATTTTTTGATATGTTAAGAAACACCCAAATTGTTGTAACACTCTCCTTGAAATGCAGAATATCTTTTGTGCTCTTTTGCTCCCAAGTGAGAAAATCCTGAAATGTATAGATATCATATGTAGAATGATTCATTGGGAAGACTTTCATGTTAATTTCTTGGATAATCAGTTGGGAAGAATTAACATGTTAATCTCCCAAAGAATCAGAGAGGGGCATTTTTTTCCTTAGGAAGCTTATTAATGGCTTGTTCAATTTATTTTCTATGGGGTTATGGAAATCTTCTATTACTTCTTCTGTTAATCTGGATAGTTTGTATTTTTGTAAATATACATCCATTTCATTTAGATTGTCAGTTTTACTGACATATAATTAGGCAAAATAGCTCTATATTCTGTCTAAAAGAAACAACTTTAAAATGGAGACACAGAGAGTAAAAGTTAGAAGATAGAGCAGAATCAACTATGTCTCAACTAAAGCAAAACAAAACAAAACAACAGGTATTGCCATCATGATCTTGGATAAAGTAACAGCAAAAATTGTTCTAATAAAAAGAGATAAGGAAGGAAATTGCATTATGATAAAAGATGCCATAGACAGTGAAACAATATCATTACTATACATATGTGTACCCAATGACATAGCATCCAGATTCCTAAAGAAAATGCTAAATGAGTTACAGGAGAAAATATTAATCTATTACTAGGGAGAACTCAAACTTCTCCTTATATAAATATATAAATCCAACAAAAAAATAAACAAGAAAGAAGTAGGTAAATAGAACTTCAGAAAATTTGATGTGATAGGTCTCTCAAGAAAAGTAAATGATAACTGATAGGAATATACCTTTTTCTTAGCAGTACATTTCACTTTCACAAAAAAATGATCACATGATAGTGCATAAAAGCTCACTTTTAAATGTAAAAAAGTAGAAATGGTAAATGCATGCCTTTTAGAATATAATATAATAAAAATTACATTCCACAAAGAGCAGTTGAAAGACTAAACAATAACTGGAAACTAAAAAATATTATCTTACAAAATGAATGGGTCAAAGATTAAATCATAAACAATCAACAAGTTTATTAAAGAAAAAGATGATAAGGAAAAAGCATATCTAAATCTCTAGGATGCAACAAATGTGGCATTTAGGGGTAAATTCATACCTTCTTACATAGATAAAATAGAGAAAGACCAGTTCAGTGAACTGGGCAAGCAACTAAAAAAAACTAAAAGTATAAATTAAAAATCTCCAATGAAACACCAAATAAAAAGTCCTGAAAATCAAGAAAGAAAGTTAATAAAATTGAAAGTTAAAAACATCAAACTAGTAAATAAGAAAGGAGTTGGTCTTGTGAAAAAATAAAATACATTATTGATTCACTTGATTTTTTAAAATAGAAGAAAACAAAATGTCCAGTATCAAAAAAGAAAAACGTGAAACCACAATTAATGAACAAGAAATTAAAACAGTTATGGAAGTTATTTTTCCCAACTGTAGACCAAAAAATCTGACAATCTAAGTAAAATAGTGGAATGTTTAAAAATATATAAACTACCTAGATTGACAAAAGAAGAAATTTCATATTTAAATAAACCCTTCACAGAAAAAGAAATTGAATTAACCATCAAAGTACTTCCTAAGAAAAAAATCTCAAATGGATTCACAAGTGAATTCTACCAAGTAATATTTAGAAAAATGAAGGAAGAAATAATGCTTCCAAACTCTTTTTTATGACTCAAATGTGGTATTGATACTTAAACCAAAAAGAACTAAAACAGAAAAAGAAAAATACAAACTAATATCCCTAATGAACCTTGATGCAAAAAAAAAAAAAAACAAATCAAATACTTACAAGGAGATTACCATATTACATCATAAGAACCAAACAATGATCAGGTAGATTTTATATCAAGAATGCATAAATGGTTCAATATTAGCAAAACTAAGAATAATTGACCATCTCAATAACATAACCAAGAGAAACAGAAATGATTATTTCAATAGATTCAGAAAAATCATTTGACAAAATATAACATCCATTCCTTATTGTAACATTAAAGGTGTTAAGTTTGCAATTGCTTAAGTATTTGTGGTTTGAGATTTGCTCCTACAATAAGACATGTTTCTCAAAAGCATTTTAAGTAAAAAAAGTAAAAAGAAATATATTTATTATGATGATTCAAAGATCCAGCAATTTAGAATTAACAGAAAGCACAAATGAATATACAGATAAACACAATATCAATAATAATAAGAGAGAGAGAGAGAGAAAAGAAAGATACATCACTGAATGGGAAAACACCTACACCTGAATATTATGGCTGGGAAGTCTCATGATACAGCCTTCAGGATATCCTGTTCAGGAAAGATCCCAGGCAAAGCATCCTTTCAGTGTGTGAGACTTTAAGTTCCACTTTCCAGAAAGTGATTCTTATTGCCCTCAAAGAAAGAAGACTATTTGTCAATTGTACTTTGTATAACTATTCCCAGGAACCTAGCGACCTGGCCAAGGTCTCTAGTTCTAAGAAACAGTTAAGCAAAACATGTCTCAAAATTTTAATCAAGATTCATGATGACAACACTTTCTGTGAGACAAGGGTTAATCTCCCAGAAATATGTTTATCTTTCAGTCAGTTACAGAGACCTTGGAGTTTGCCCAGATCTCTGGCCAAAACCCAAGGCAGCCCAAGTCTCTGCTAGTAAATATGAGGTCTGTGATTAAAAAAAAAAAAGGAGACAATTGTTAATTTTTTAACCCTTCTCTTATAAAAATATTAGAGAAATTGGAATAAAGGGTACCTTCTTTAAAGTGAGAAAAGATATCTAACTAAAACCATCCACAAGCATTATCTGTAATGCAGATAAATTAAAACCCTTCCTAATAAGGTCAGGTGTAAATCAAAGATGCCCATTATCACCATTTTTATTTAATTGAAGTTGAAGGAATTAGAATAGTCAATGAAGAAACAAAATAATCATTTTCAGCTGATATGACAGTATACCTAGGGAAACCTAGAGAATCAACTACAAAAAATAATAGAAATAATTAACAACTCCAGCTAAGTCCTAGGATACAAAATAAAACTGTATTAATCATTATTATTTCTGTTTACCAACAAAAGATAGAAAAGGAAATTCCACTCAAAATAATTCTAGACAATATAAAATGCCTGGGAATATACCTATCAAAACAAACCCAGCATCTATATGGACACAATTACAAAACACTTCACACACATAAAATTAGACCTACATTACTGGAAAATATGGATAGGCTGAGTCAATATAGTGAAATAGACAATCCTAACTAAACCAATTTAATTTAATTCATTCATTTCATATGACTAAAAAATAATAACAAAATTCATCTGGAAAATGAAAAGGCCAAGATTATCAAGGGAATTAATGAAAAATTCATGGAAGAAGAAGCCCTGGCTGTACCAGGTCTCAAATTATACTACAAAGCAGTAATCATCAAAACAATTGGGTACTGGATAAGATACAGAGTGGTGGATCAATAAAAGAGATTAATCAATCAAATGTTGTGACTAGAAATCTCTAGAGACTACATATTCATTTATAATTGTTTATTAATAAAATTTGGAGAGATATAGAGAAAAAACATTATCTGGCTTCCCTAACAAAAAAAGTCTCCAAGCCATGCTGTGCTCCAGTTCCTGGCTGCTGCCCAAGCTGCTGCAAGGGGCTGCTTGCCATGATCACCTAGCTGGATAAGGCTGGCACTGCCAGTCAAGGAGAGAGAGGAGCTACAGTCTTGGAAGATAAAAGGAACCCTCCTTCTCACTTGCTTATGAAGCAAGTCTTTTCTCTCCTCCTCACAGTCTCTAACTGGACAGGTTTTACTTCAGCCCATTCCCTCATTCCTAAATTTCACACACATCATCCACGGGGACTTCCACTGGTCAAGACCTGAATTGTCTAATGAGGTTAGTCTGCTGGAACAGGGGGTACTCTTTATATTTAATTTACACCTAACACGTGTCAGTTAATGTCCAGAGAAACTTAATAATCAATAATTCCAAAGATCCAAGCTTTGGGGGAAAAAACTCACTATTTGACAAAAACTATTGGGAAAATTGGATTTTGGCATGGCAGAGACTAGGCATGGACCAACATCTCACACTATGTAGCCGAATATAGTCAAAATAGATACTGGATCTAGAGAAAAAAATGTGACATTATAAAGCAGTGATGGGGAACCTTTTAGAGATGAAGTGGTAGGCTCCACCCTGCCTACACCCCAGATAAATGCTGTGCCCCTCTCAGAAACCAGGTACTGTGTTCCTCCCCTGCACTGAGTACTGGATGTGCCCTGACCTCTACCTTAACCCAACACAGGAAGGAGAAAGCCCTCCCAGGGGGTGGCTGAGCAGAGGAGTAAGTGAAGTGAGGAATATCATCAGTGAGTGTAGGTAGGAGAAAGGGAGTGATCTGAGCTCTCCACTCCCGTCCAGCTCTGCCATATGTGAATCACCCACCATACCCCCTGGGCACTTCCATTGGACTGCTGAGAGGAGGGGCAGGTGATATGAAAAAAAATCTGTTAAGTATGGTGGGGAAGGGAAGGGAAGCAGCTCTGCCCAAGTCCTTCTGCCTTTCTATTAATGAACTCTGGGGTGGTTACAAAAAAATTAAATAGTTTTGATTCCACTAAATTAAAGTTTATTTTTGTTTTTGTTTTACAAATTATATCAATGTAACCAGTATTAAAAGGGAAACAACAAATTTGGGGGAAAATCTTAAAGCAAGTATCTTTTTAATAAAATAAAACAAAAATATAAATCATTCCCAACTGAAAAATGGTCAAAGATTTGAATAGGTAGTTTTCTGAGTAAGAAATTAAAATTATTCATAGTCATATCTAAAATGCTCCAAATCACTGTTGATTAGAGAAATTAAAATTTAAAAAAACAACTCTGATATACCACCTCACATCTATCAGATTGATTAAACATGAACAAAAGTGGGTATGATAAATGTAGGATGGGATATGGGAAAATTGGAATACTAATACAATATTGGTGAAATTGTGAAATGATACATCCGTTCCTGAGAGCAATATGGAACCAGGGTCAAAAGGCCACAAAACTATGCATACCCTTTGACTCAGGAATACTACTACTTGGTCTGTATCCCAAAGAGATCAGAGATAAAGGAAAAGTATTTATATGTACCAAAATATTTTAGCATCTCTTTTTGTAGTGGTAAAAAAGCAGGATCTGAGGGATTGTCTATCACTTGAGGAACAGAGGAATAAGTTGTCTTATATGGTTGTATGTGAAAGACTTGCTTCTGCTGGCGTAGGTATCTAGGAGGTGGGACAGCGTTGGCATATTGAGATGAATGAAAACAGTCAGAGTTTCAGTTATGTATCCCAGACTGTTCTGGTCAGCCCTGGACTGGCTTTATTTTTTATACCCTTTTCTTAAGAATACATACAGGTTGGCAGGAATTTTCATTTTCAACATACATCTTTTCTTGGAGATAATGGACTAAGTTAAATTAACTTTTACTGAATTGCAGAATCATTTGATTGACATTTCATAATTATCCTATTTTCTTTGATTATACCACTGATTCCCAAAGTGGGAGCTACAACCTCTTGGTGGGTGCTGCAGTGATCCAGGGGAGTGGTGATGGCCACAGGTGCATTTATCTTTCCTATTAATTGCTATTAAATTTTTTTAAATTAATTTCCAGGGGGCTAAGTAATATTTTTTCTGGAAAGGGGGCGGTAGGCCAAAAAAGTTGGGAACCACTGGATTATACAAAGGATGCAAAATTTTGGCAAGAAATATTCATTATGGAGTAACTGGGCTGGAAATTGTACTTTCCATTCATCCATGAGGTATAATTCATGCATTACAATTTAGTACAATAGTTAATTATATTTTGACCAATCAAGTCAGGGATGATTATTCTTTGCTTTATCAATTACATAATTAGTCAAGTAGTGATTCTCTATACTAGCAGATTTCAAAAGATACAATAACCCTCACCCTGTCCAAATATTACTTCAATAACAGCCTTTCATTATTCAATATTTTTCAAAGGTAAGTTTAGTATATTCTCTGAACTTGTGGGGTTAATGAAAATAGCCCAGCAACTTGCTCTATTTTTCATCCCTTGACCTCCCTTTCCACATCAAGGACCAGGGAAGCTTGAAGGCAATTCTTCAAGTTTCTGTGTATGGGGATTGAGAAATCTAAAGTGCAGTTTTTCTAGGGTTTTAAAATCTTTAATATTAACTCATTAATTGCTGGTTTGTTATGGGGTGACTGTTAGGAGAATTTCTGTAACAATACATATAGGTGGGGATTTCCTAGGAGTCTGTAAAGGCTCTAGTAACAGTCTTTACTGTTCTTCTATATTTCTCTAGGACTGAGTAGGGATATTGATCACAATAATTCCAATAATAAGGGGTGTTAGTTAGTAAGAGAGGAATCACACAGAGGAGCCTGAGTGGTTATTTCCATCCTTCTTGAGGCTGCTTTGTAGCCTTCAGGTCCCATGTATGACTGTGTCAGACAAGCTGAGTTTGATGACTTCTGGCAGTTGTAAAGGAATACTATTATGCCATAAATAATAATGGACAGAATGAGTTAGAAAAACATTGAAAGACTTATGTGAACTGATGCAAAGTGAAGAGAGAAGAACCAGGAGACCAATGTATACTATAACAGAAATATTATATGATAATCAACTGTGAAAGCCTAAACCATTATCAGCAAAGCAAGTTTAAGATAACCACAAGGGGCTTATGATGAAAATGCTATACACAGACAAAAAAGGAACTGTTGAAGTCAGAGTGCATATCAAAGCATGTCATCTTCCATTGTATTTTCTTCATGAGATTTCTATTCTTTGTGAGATATGTGCCTTTTATCATGACATAAGGAACATGGAAAATGTATTACATCAAAAGTATGGATTAAAAAAAGAAATTGTGAGTAGATTCTATGACTTGTTTATTGACCCACTCATTTTTGTATCAAGTCTATTGTCTTTTTCATCCTGTAATTCATTCAATATTTTCCTTAAGATTTTAGATGCTATGCCATTTGGTACACACATGTTCAGCATTGATATTCCTTCATTTTCTATGTTTCCCATTAGCAAGTTATAGTTTACTTGCTTATCCCTTTTAAATAGATATATATTTCTTTTGCTTTTTCTAAAATGATAATTATTCCTGCCTTTTTTACTTTCACTAAAACATAATAGATTTTGTTCCAACTCTTTATTTCAACTCTTTGTATTTCTGTGTCATGTGTGTTTCTTTTAAACAATTTGTTATTGTTTTGATTTCTAATCCATTTTTCTCTCCATTTCCATTTTATAAGTGAGTTCATGACATTTACAGTTATGATTGTCAACTGTGAATTTGCCTCTATCAGTTTTCTTCTGTTTATCCTTCTCTTACTTTTCATTCTATCTCTCCTCTTAAGTATTTTGCTTCTAAAGACTATAATTTAGCTTCTCTCCTTTTATCATCTCCCTACTTGGATCTTTCATCTTCCTCTCCTATTTATATATTGAATAACATAGATTTCTGTTAACAGATAAATATGTAGTCCTATTTTTCTCATTTTGAAACAATTAAAATGTTAGTGAGATTGAAGTATTGACCACTGCTTCACCACTTTTTCCTCCACTGTAAAATATTTTGTTTGTGTGCCTCCTTTATTTAAGATAATTTCTCCCATTTTTCCTTTCCCTCCCACCTTTCTGAAGGAATTTCTCTTTTTCGTGTATCTGTATTTACATCATCCCAACAAAATTGATGTTTTCCTGCTCCCTCTTTCTTTGCAGAATCCTTTTAACTGCCCTAATAATACCAAAATTCTTTGAAGATACATGTATAATATTCCCATGTGAAAAGAAAAACAGTTTAACTTTATTGATTCCCTCATTTCTCATTCATTTTTACCTTTTTATTCTTCCCAAAGTCTTGTATTTGAAAATCAAATTTTCTATTCAACTCAAGTGCTTTCCTTAAGAATATTTGCAATTCCTCTACTTCATTAAATATCCATTTTTTCTTTGAAGGACAAAACTCAACAATGAGTATTTTATTCTTAGTTGTAATCCAAGGTTGTTTACCTTCCATAATATCATGTTCCAAACTTTCTCTTTTAATATTATAGCTGCCAAATCTTCTGTGATGCTAACTGTAATATTATAGTACTTGAATATTTTATTTCTAGTCAACTGAAGTATTTTCTCTTAAACCAGGAGCTTTGGAATTTCTTTTCAATATTCTTGGGAGTTTTCAATTTGGGATTTCATTCAGGTGGTGATCAGTTGGTTCTTCCTCTTTCTATATTACCATTTATTTCTATGGTATCAGTGCAGTTTTCATCAATAACTTCTTGAAATGTGATGTCTGGGCTTTTTCTTTGATCATGTCTGTCAGGTAATACAATAATTCTTCAATTAATTGATCTATTTTTGGGAAAGTTATTTTTCCAATGAGATATTTCTCATAACTGTTATTTTTAAAAATGATAAAGGCTGATATTATGAGGAAAAGTAATATTTTAATTACCATGGCCATGTTGGAAAAAATATATATAAGACCACGCCTGACTCTTTCAAAATACTGCCAGTCCGTATTGCCTTCCATCTTGTCTGCCTCTTACCAGAGAGAGCGTCAAGCCCTGTTGGCTAATACTTAAAGCAGGGCTTTACTTTGAAAATGTCTTCACATCCAAAACAGGAAATGCCTTACATCACGGAAAATGTAGTCTCAAAGTCCCCCACATGTCCACAGGAAGTTGTCACATATCTACATATCTTGAGGCTTAATACTTCTAAATAAAACTGCAGAAATTCTAAATAACACATTGCCCATATTTTTTCTTTACTTTGGTTATTTACTGTATTTGATATCTCATGTAGTCATTAGCTTAAACTTGTCCAATTTCAGTTTGTAATGAATTATTTTTTCTCTCTCTTTCTCTGTATGTGTGTGTTTGTACCCTCTTTTTTATTTGGCTAATTCTGACTTTTAAATAATTACTTTCATCAATACATTTTTGTACTTTTTTCCTTTTTTTATAATTTGACCAATTCTGTTTTTAAAGATGTTATTTTCTTCAGTATTTTTGTTTCTATTTTATCAAGCTATTAAATGTCTTTTCAAGATTTTTTTCCTTTACCTTCATTTCTTTATCTCTTTTCCTCTACTATTATTTGACTTTGAAAATCATGCCTCTTCCATTAATTTGTGTTGTTGGTGTCCAATTTTCATTTTGTTGAGTCTTTGCTGAAGCAATTTTTACATCATTGTCTTCTTAGTTTGTGTTGATGTTCCCCATCATCATAGTAGCTTTTATGGTCAGATTATTTTTTGGTTGTCTTTTGCTTATTTTTCTACATTATTTATTTTTTAAAATTCTTTTCTATTTATTTTATATTTTAAATAATTTTTATTTTTTAGAAAAGTTATCAAGATTACATGATTCATGTTCTTACTTTCCCCTTCACCACCCGAATCTCCCCCCACCATCGCCGATGCGCATTTCCCCTGGTTTTAACATGTGTCATCAATCAAGACTTATTTCCAAATTGTTTATAGTTGCATTGGTGTGGTAGTTCTGGGTCTACATCCCCAATCATGTCTTCCTCAACCCATGTGTTCAAACAGTTGCTTTTCTTCTGTGTTTCCTCTCCTGTAGTTCTTCCTCTGAATGTGGGAAGGGTTCTTTTCCATAAGTCCCTCAAAATTGTCCTGGATCATTACATTGCTGCTAGTACAGAAGTCCATTACATTCTATTTTACCACAGGGTATTGGTCTCTGTTTAAAATGTTCTTCTGGCTCTGCTCCTTTCACTCTGGATCAATTCCTGGAGGTCATTCCAGTTCATATGGAATTCCTCCAGTTTATTATTCCTTTGAACATAATAATATTCCATCACCAACATATACCACAGTTTGTACAGCCATTCCCCAATAGAAGGGCATACCCTCATTTTCCAGTTTTTTGCCACCACAAAAATCTCGGCTATAAATATTTTTTGTCAAGGTCTTTTTATTTATTATCACTATGGGGTACGAACCCAGCAATGCAATGGCTGGATTGAAGGGTAGGCATTATTTTAGAACTCTTTGGGCATAGTTCCAAATTGCCCTCTAGAATGGTTGGATCAGTTCACAACTCCACCAGCAATGTATTAATGTCCCAATTTGGCCACATCTCCTTCAACATTTATTATTCTCACCTGCTATCATTTTAGCCAATCCACTAGGTGTGAGGTGATACCTCAGAGTTGTTTTGATTTGCATTTCTCTAATTATTAGAGATTTAGAGCACTTTCTCATGTGCTTATTGATACTTTTGATTTCTCTATCTGAAAATTGCCTATTCATGCCCCTTGCCCATTTATCGATTGGGGAATGGCTTAATTTTTCATACAATTGATTTAACTCCGTGTATATTTGAGTAATCAGATCCCTGTCAGAGTTTTTTGTTATAAAGATTTTTTCCCAATTTGCTGTTTACCTTCTGATTTTGGTTGCTATGTTTTTGTTTGTACAAAAGCTTTTTAATTTAGTATCATCAATCATCCCATTCACATTCAGAGTTATAATTATCAGTTGGGTATTCCCCAACATTTTGGTATCCTCTCCTAGTTCTACCCCTTCTTCTTAGGCTATTTCCTTTTAAACCAGTGATTTGTTTTAAACCAGTAACCCTTGTACCCTCCCTTGATTTACTATCCTTTCTACCCCCTCCCTTGTTATTCCACTCTTTTTATTTTTAAAGCCTAATGAATTCCCTCTCCCTTCTCCTCCTTTCCCTTTTTTGACCTCCCCACTCCTCTGCTCCCCTTGGTTTATCCGTTCTGACTTTCTCAGTAGGGTTAGATAGAGTTCTATATCTCAATGGATATAGCTACTCTTTCCTCTCTGGGTTAATTCCACTGAGAGTAAGGTTTAAATATTACCTCTTAATGTACTCTTCCTCTCCTTCTTATAATAGTATTCATCCCCTCTCCTTCCTATGCCCTCTTTGTGTGTAATAGAATATCCTATTTTTCTTATTCATTCAAGTTTCTCTTGGTGTCCTCTACTATTCACCCCCCTCTTTCCCACCCACACCCTTATCATCATAGACCATTTAGTACTCCAACCTCTCCCTGTGAATAATTCTTCTAATTACTATAATAGTGGATACTAGTATAGTGAATAGAGTTCACTACAGAGAATTACACATAACATTTCTCCATATAGGAATACAAATAATTAGATCTTATTGAAGCCCTTAAAGAGGCAAATTTAAAACTCAGAGTTTTCTTTCTTTCCCATCTGTTTCTTATTTACCTTTTCATGTTTCTCTTGGTTTTTGTGGTTGGATATTGAACTTTCCATTTAGTCTTGGTCTTTTCTGTGCAAATACTTGGAAATCTTCTATCTTGTTGAATACCCATACTTTTCCCTTAAAGTATATAGTTAGTTTTGATGGGTAGGTGATCCTTGTTTGTAAACCCAGTTCTCTTGCCTTTCTAAATATCATATTCCAAGCCTTGTGGTCTTGTAGTGTGGAGGCTGCCAGATCCTGTGTGATCGTGATTGGTGCTCCTTAATATCTAAATTGTCTCTTTCTGGTTTCTTGTAAAATTTTTTATTTTACTTGTAAGCTCTTGACTTTGTCTATTATATTCCTAGGGGTTGTCTTTTCAAGGTTTAGTGCAGAGGGTGATCTATGGATCCTTTCAATGTCTATATTGCCCTCTTTTAGAACTTCAGGGCAATTTTGCTGAATAATTTCCTTTAGTATGGAGTCCAAATTTCTATTAATTTCTGCTTTTTCAGGAAGACCAATGATTCTCAAATTATCTCTTTTAGACCTGTTTTCTTGATCTGTCAATTTCTCATTGAGATATTTTATGTTTCCTTCTATTTTATCAGTCTTTTGACTTTGCTTTCTTTGTTCTTGTTGTCTTGAGAGATCATTGGCTTCTACTTGCCCAATTCTTGTCTTTAGAGACTGGTTTTCTGCTATATTCTTTTGATTTTCCTTTTCAATTTGGTCTATCCTGTTTTCCAGCTATTTGATTTTGGTCTTCAATTTTCTTATCGATTCTTTTAATTTGGGGGCATCTTTTTCTAATTGTCCAATTCTAGCCATTTGAGACCTGTTTTCGGCTATAATATTGTGGTTTTCCTTTTGAATCTGGTCTGTTTGGTTCTTCAAGCCTTCAAGCTGGTCATTTCTGGTCTTCAGTTTGCTTATCAATTCATTTGATTTCTGAGGCTCACTTTCTAATTGTGAAATTCTGCCTTTTAAACTGTTATTTTCTTGCCAGTTCTCTACCATCTTTCTCATAATCTCAGATTTGAACTGTTCAAGAGCTTGTGACCAGTTTTCTTTTTTTGGGGAAGTTTTGAATATGATTACTTATTTGTTCTCCTGTATTGTTTGATCTGTTGTCTGGATTTTTTCTGTGTAAAAGTTGTCGAGTTTTAAAGATTTCTTCATCTTTCTCTTCTGGGGTTCTTGTCTCTGGCTTGCCATTGTTATCCAGGCTCCCTCTCAGCTTTATCCTTACGCCCAGGGTCTGTCTGCAATCTTTAGGCTCCTGATGTCTGAGGTCTAGTTGTTCTCACGGTAAGACTCCTGATGGTCCCCTTGCTTGTTTCTCTGCCCGAAGCTCCTTTAACAGTCTTAGGACACTGCTTCCACAGTCATGCACCCTTCTGCACTGGGTCACCACTCACCGTCTGTACCTACACTCAGAATCCATGTCTGCAGCTGCAACCTTGCCTGTGCTCAGGGTCTTTTCTCAAAGTCCGTGTGTTCTTTAGCCTCTTGGGGTCTTAAGTCTTGATGCTCTCAGGAACAGGCCTTGGTGACCCCAGGTAGCTGCCAAGGACTTAATGGGTGCCCCAAATTTGCTCTAACTCATGTGCGCTGGCTTTGGCCTTGTAGGTGGGTGGGGGGAGGAGGTTGCTCAACTCATGTTTTAGCGAGAGCTGTTTCACCCCTTTATAGAATGGAAATGCCCCGATTCCATGTACCTTCAATGCTGCACCCTGTTGTGGGGTCCCTTTGTTAGTCTGGATTTGTTTTTATGTCTTCTTGAGAAAGTCTATATGTGTGGGTTAGGAGAGGTCAAGCAGCTGCTTTTTACTCTGCCACCATCTTAACCCGGAAGCCCCCTCTACATTATTTCTTGATTGGAACTTTAGTTTATTGTTGGGTTCTGTTCTAAGCATTGGCTGGAGAGAGGCTCTGTCTTAACTTTCAGTCATTTTGATGCTACTGTTTTCAAAGTTAATTTAGGGGTGAGGATTGGGAATTTTTGGTGCTCCCAAAATGGTGTGATCTGGGGAGCTGTGTGTCCACTATTCTCTTGGTCAATATTCTCGTCTTTACCCAGGAAGGGATCCTAATCCTTAATGCTTCTCCGCAGGATCCCTCCTCTTTTATGATCACAAATGATACTGTGGCTAATGGTCTTTGATCACTTAGGGCCGGAAGTGATACTGCCTTTCATTATTTATGTTCTCTCTTGACTGAAAATACTCATCTCAGTCCTTGTCCCAGAAGAGGGTATAGACAATGGAGTTGACCAACAGTTGTCCCAGGGTTCCAACTTGCCTTTGATTAAACATGCTCCTCTCTTCTCTTGAATTATGACCTAGAATGGGGTTACATAAAAGAGTTGCCTACATGCATTTGATATTGAATTCATTTCCAACACAAGACAAAAACACTGTATGCTCTTTTTGACCAGTTGATATGTACTCTTACTCTTGCATTTGTCTTCAACAGCATGTCCTGCCTCTGGCGTTTCATCTATAGAGGCTCCAGGTTGGCCTTCATCATGTTACAAATCTCTGTTTCTAGCCTACTATATTGTCTTGGTCTAGAAGAATGTCTTACTATGACCCTTTGTTTACTGTAAAATCTGACTCTAAAAAATTCTGACTCTAAAATTTTATTTGAGGAATTATATTAAAGTTATTTGGAGGAGATTATTGGAAGAGCTCAGCTTTCTCCTGTCTGTCATCTTAAGTCTGCCTCTAGAAGTCTCCATTTTATCTTCTCAAAGGCAAATTAAAATAAAAATCTAATTCAGGATCTTTTCTATTTTAGAGACATAACTGATTTAATTCAAGATGTTAGTGAATTATTGCTTTTTCTTTCTTTCCCTTCTGATGTCAAGAAATAATTATTCTCACTATTCCATTCCAACACAATTTACTCATTGTGAAGAGAGAATTAGACACTCTTAGTTTATTTTAAGTGTAATCAATCAGCAACCTTTAATATAATCAAATCAAGAACTTAAGGTACCCCTACTTAGCACTTAGCTAACCATTAACTAAGAGAATTCACAAGTCACTTACTAGAGAAAGCTCACACCCCCAAAAGCCACTGCCACTCCCCTCCCCCCCAGAGGTTGGCAAATTTGAAGGCTGTTATTGGTTCCCATGAAGAAGGGGAGCAACAGGAAGTGCCCTGGAAGTAAACTGCTATAAAAAGAACAGCCTGAGGATTCAGTCTTTCATTCTGCATTGGTGAGATGGGCTGAAGGGAGACTCTTGGAGGAAGCCACTTTTTCCGGGACTTGTTCTGGGCTGTGCCACTAGGATTTCCATGTGGAGATTGATATGTGAGGCAGTCTTTGCCATGTGGTGAGCTGGATTTCTTCAGATTAGCACTTAGGCTGGTAGGCCAGACAATTCTTTACCTCCCTCCTATATTTCCCACTTTAATATCTCTACCTTGTTGTAAATAAAAGCTGCTAACATTTTTTCTGACTTAAGGTTTCATATTTTATAAAGGGTGACCACAATCTTACTTTTATAACTCATATTTAGTCAAACCTAATTTTAAATCTTATATTATTAGTTGTCTTTTGCCACACTTTCACTTGGGAATTAATACAAGACATATAGCTTGTTTCTGTATTAATCCAAACTCTTTCACCTTTTCTTCCCAACTAAATCTGAGTGGTTGTCCTTAAAACAGTTCACTATCCAGATTGGAGATGAAATTCATACAAGTTAATTTGACTACTAATTGAGAGGGATATTTTAGGATACATGGTATTACAATCATTTGAGTTACAAATGATCAAAGATGCCACTGTAGGAACCACAGGCAAGCTCAGCTAGCTCAAATCAAATCAATGATGCTAGACTGGTATGACTTCAGAACTTCATAATCTCTTGCTCTCAATGCTACTGCATGCTGAGTCTGGGTACTGGAGCAGTGCAATCTATGAACATCGAACAAAATTAATATCAATGAATATTTTCCAACATACTCCAAAAAAGAGAAAGAGAAGTCCAAAGGGTGGAAATAGAGAAAATCAATGACAACACTGGGCACAGTCTTTACTTTCTTTTTAGTTATATGTATTCCATTAAATGCTACCAATCTCCTCACACCAAGTGACCTCCTTATTTTCCCCTGATCCCACTCTACAATATCAGATAATGGTTAGTTTTTGCATTCAATTCAAATCAACAGGGATGAAACAACTACCATGGATACATAGATTTAAAAGTGGGGCAGGGTGACAGGAAGTAAGGTAGGAAGAAGCGGGAAAAAAACAACAGGCAAAGTGCAGATAGACTGGAAGAAAAAAAAAGCTATTAGTATGTTATGAATATGATGATACCTATTTCTTTAAAAAGAAACCTAAACTGAAAAAGGGAACATTGAAGCAAAGAGAATTAAATTAATTTTCTATGTCTATAAAATTACCAATAAGCCACTTTTCCTCTGTGTAACATGTAAGATGACAAAATAGACATTTCCCCCTATTCCTGTGACCACTCCTTCTCCAAAAGAGCAATTATGATAAAGATAAAGTAACTTCGGCTGACTCTATGATTTAGGATACCCAGAATCCCAAAGTAACAATGCCATCTTTCCCCAAAACAAAACAGAAACTGATGCTTAATGATCCAAAAACTATATAATGGAGAGAGTGAGAAAATTAATTTTGGTAAAAGATACCAAAAACTAGATTTAAAAACTAAAAAATAGGAATAGCTAAACGAAAGGAGAGAAAGGAAGAAGATCAAATGAAAAGAAAACATCAGTGGTAAGGAGAAAAGAGCCACTAGGAATAAGCCCGTCTTATATCTATATCTTTCTATATACATGTGAGTTATGTAACTGATGACATACAATAATATTTTGTTATAGAAGAGGAAACATGAAATTGAAAAATTATGTGTGGATAATATTAGTATATCTATGATAAGAAGGAAGAAGTCAAATGGGTGGAGGGGAACTTTGGAGTAAATTTCTCTGATAAAGATTTGGTATACAAGATATAAAAACAATAAACATATATAACACAAATAGCCCATTGCCTAAAGATGAATGGTCAAAAATATGAATAAATATTTCTCAAAAAATTGCAAAATATTCATAACTACATAAATATTCCAGATCATTAGTAATAAGAAAAATTTTAACCAAACAACCCTGAAGTTTTACTTCTTACCCACAAAGTGGCAAAAATATAAAAAATGGTAATAGCCAATGTTAGAGTGGTTGTGGGAAGATAGGTATGCTAATACATAGTTTGTGGATCTGTGAAACATTTCAACCATTTCAGAAAGCAGTTTGTAATTATTTAAATAAAAAGATTACAATATTCATACTCTGAATCAGAGACTCCATTATTGAGTTTACATTTCAAAGAAGCAAATGATAAGGAAAAAAAATCTCCAAAAGATGTACAGTGGCAATTTTTGTGATAGTAATAATGGAAAATAAATTTGATGCCTATTACTCAGAAAATGTGTAAAGAAATTTCAGTACATGAATGTAATGGAATATTAATATGCTGTTAGAAATAATGTGTCATGAATACATAGAAGCATGGAAAGATTTATGTGAACCAAAGCCAAGTGAAGTAAGGAGAGACAAGAAAACAATATACACAGTATATACACAATGCAAATGAAAAAAATGACACCAAAAAATCAAATGTAAATTTAACAAAATTTTAAATATCTAATGGGACTTGAATGATATGAGAAGACACCCCCAATACCCCTTTTGGAAGGTCGGAGGTCTATAGCTATTACTTGTTGCACTTGTTTTTATAATTTTGAAATGTTTTGATCACTCATAGTGACTCTCTCCCTTACCCCCCACCTTTTTCCTTTCTAAAAGATACTATGACATGGTACAGATCTCTTGGAGGGAGAGTAGGAAGAATATATCAGATACTATGATGGTGTAATAAACAGAAAATACCAATAAAATCTTTTTTAAGTCAATTTTTCCAGAAAGTAAGAAAAAAGATAGGAAAATATGAAATATTATAGTTAGGTTATCATAAGTAGGCCAAGCAAATATAATTTCAAAAAATACAATTTCACCTAAGTTAATATATATATTCAGTGCCATACCAATGAACCAATAAATTTATTAGCTACAGCTAGGAAAAATAATAACAAACTTTAACTAGAAAAATAAAAGATAAAGATTATCAAGAGAATCATTGAAAAAAATTGGTTTATTGCAACTGAAAATCATCAAAACAATATGGTAGTAGCTATAACAAAGTGATTGATCAGTGGAATAGATTACATATACAATATATAGAAATAAATGACTATAGTAATATCTTATATTATTAAATTTTATTTTTTAAATTGCATATAGAATCAGTTTTTGAATGTGGTTTTCTGACATTTTGTGATTCAAATTCTTTCCTTCCACATTCCCCACTTCTCCCCAAGGCACTAAATAATCTGATATAGGTAATAATAGTGTGTTCATACAATGTGTATTTCCATATGCCCCCATCATGACTGAAGATATATATCATTTATACATTTAAAAAAAAACTTATGAAGGAAATAAAGTGAAGAATGGCATGCTTTGATCTGCAAACAGACTCTAACATTTCCTTTTTGGGTATGGGTATAATGAGGTCCTTCAGGTAATTCTTGAATTTTGATATATTGATAATAATTTTAGTCTTTCACAGTCTATGATGATGCAAAATACTAACTTCATATGGAGAGAGGAACTTTTGAGAAAGAATGTTATCCACATCCAGAGAAAGAACTGTGTGAACAGAAATGCAGAAGAAAAACATAGGATCTATCACATGCTTTATAAGGATATGATTAGGGTCTTGATGTGAAAAGATCGCTCTACTGCAAATATGAATAACATGGAAATAGGATTTGAATGATGATACATGTATAACCCTATGGAATTGCTTGTCATCTCTGGGAGGGAGAATGGAAGGGGTGGAGAAATCATATATCATGTAATCATGAAAAAATATTCTAAATTTAAAAAAAAAGAAAGAAAAAAATAAAACACTTGGAAAGACTCACATGAACTGAAGCAAAGTCAAGGGAGCCAAACCGGACAAACAGGGTTTAAACTAATAACAATATTGTGTAATGACCAGTTGTGAATAATTTAGCTATTCTCAGCAACACAGAGATCCAAGACAATTCTAAAACACTTATGATGAAAAACAGTATCTATACCAAAAGAAAGAACTGGTGAAGTCTAAATGCAGATAGAAACATACATTTTTAAAAAATTATTTATTTTCTTTTCATCTTTGTTTTCTTTTTCAACTTGACTAATATGGTAATATATTTTGCATAACTACACAACTACATATCAAATTGCTTGCTTTCTCAAAAATATGAAAAAGGAGAGAGAAGGAGAGAGATAATTTGCAACTCAATTTTTTTAAATGTTAAATTTTTAAAATGTAATTAGATAGAATATAATATTTTTGAAAATAAGAAAGAATAATCTATATAGGTTTCACAGACATTCCTAATAAGCATGTTTGAATTGGCATTTTGGGAGCTAAGATAGTGGAATAAAGAACACTGATTCTGCCTAAAACCTCCAAACACACAAAAATAGAAAATAAGGCACTTCAAACAAGCGATCAGAAGGAAGTGCAGCCTTGATGCTAACCTATAGAATGCAGACTAGCATAAAATCTTCCATGTGGCCTAAGGAAACAGGAGAGCAGGGAATAGCTCTACTCATTGCCAAGTGTCTTGACACAATGAAATTTCAGAGTAAAGAAACCACTTAATACCAGCCTTACCCATTTCCCTGAGACCTAAAGTAATAAAAGAGAATTAGGGTCCAAAGCAAAAGCAGAGAGTGTAAGCAACCCAATGCTAGTCCTTAATGTTCCCATATGGCCTGAGGCAACTGGCAGAGCAAGGAACATCCCAACACAGGAGACAACAGGGAAACTGACAGTTGGGAGAGTGGAATCTAGTTGGGCCACCCCCTCAAAGTGCACATTGTGGGACCCCAAAACAGCTGGGCCTTTCCTAAGCCCCAGAGAAGGCTGCAATGCAAGCTTAGAATAGCACTCTCTCTACCTTAAGAGCAAAGTAGAACCTCAACAGATAGACAAGGAAATGAGATGGTAAAATAATGACTAGAAAAATGAGCAAAAGATAAATTTTAAAAATCTAACCCTAGAAAGTTACTTTAGTGACAAGGAAGATCAAATTATAAGCTTAAAAGAGGATAACAATGGCAAAAAAGGAAACACACGAAGCCCCTAAGGAATAAGAGAAATTATGTCAGGCCCCAAAAGACAAAAGGAACGCTTGGAAGATCTTGGAGTTTTAAAAAATCAAAAAATAAGAGAAATGATAGAATAATTCAACAACTTGGAAACTATAATGTTCCAAATAGAAAAGGTACCCCCCCAAAAACACTAAAGAAAACAACTCTCTAAAGAGTTGAATGAGTCAAATGGAAATGGAAACACAAAAGCTCAAGGAAGAAAATAACTGTGAATGAGAATTGAGTAAATGGAAGCTAATGACTCTAGAAGGCATCAGGAGACAATGAGACAAAATCAAAAGAATAAAAAAAGTAAAAGAAAATATGAAATACTTTACTGGTTTCTGTACTATTTATTCACTCCCCACCTCTGCCCACTCCCCCCCCCCCCACCAATTCTCTCAGAGCTTACAAACTGACATAAAGGTCTTTGATCTGGGGAATGAATAAGCAATCTCTTTGTGCTATTGTAGTCTCTGCCACCATCCTCTATACCTCCCCTCACTCCACCATTTTGTGGCCACAGAAAGCATGCCTTAACTCTTCAAATCCTCTTGAGGAGAAAAGGGTACTATTTGAATATTGTAGTGCCCATTGAAAGGGATTTTAGTGTGCCTTAGCAACTTTTGGATGGAGAAATCAGGAATAGATAAAACAGGGAAGAGTATGAGTTTATCTCTGGGACTGTAACTGGAATGAAGAAAATCTGGCATCAAGCTGGTGCCAGTAATATACCCTCAGGACCCTGAAGCCAGTGAAAAGTAAATTTCCCAATATGGAGAGGCCTAAGGTAGTTTTGAGACCCAGTGATTAGGGAAACTAAAATCGAAATGAAAAATGTCAGAAAGTAAACAATAAAGGAATATGAGAAAAAAAGATTAGCATTAAGTCGGGAAGAAGAAAATTTGAACATCTAAAACACAAGTAGAAAAAAAGTTAGGAAAATTTAAAAAAGAAGGGAAGATGGCCACTAAAAGAATACAAATGTCATAAAGAAAAAAAGACAACTGAAACAATATCTTTTGAGTGATGGCTACATTCTAGAGAGAGCATGGAACTGTATTAAAGTGGAATAGCACATTATATGAAACAAAAGAGCTCAAGTTGAAAAACAAAATGACATTCTCTACAGTCCTAAGATTAATCAATAATGGAAAAATATGGACATTCAATTATGGAAAGAAATGTGAAGTAGACCTACCAAAGTGAAACAAGCATGCTAGTTACAAGATTATTCAATTTGTAAATGCCTCAAAAAACAGAAACAATAGATGGTACATAAGTCCATTGAGGAAATTCCAAGTTAACTAAATATGTGATTTGACTAATTTTAGTTAATTTAATAATCTCCATATTAATATAAGTGGAAGAAGGTCTTTCATGTTTTTGAAGGAAATAGTAGAGGAAACATTAAGAGATCTCTTACTAACGGCTTCGAAAAGGAAAAAAAAATTAAAGGGGAACTTAAAGAAATAGAAAAAAATGACAAAAAAAAGAATCAGGGATAAAACACCAGGGTCTAATATTACTCTGTCATTCTTACTAAAGGATCAATGTATTTTATGAAATTCAACTGCATGGAAGGATAGTGCATAAAAGGGGATAAGCTTATGAATAACACTTATGGGAGAAGGGATATATTTTATCATGGGAGAAATTGAACCTTATGAGAGTATATGTAGGATTTAAATTTTATTTATTTTTAATTGCTATTCATCAATGTTATTGGTATATAGTCTTCTTCATTTCTTTAATCTTCCCTGGTTTATATATTATGATTATATCTGTTCCAAAAAAGAACTTTGGAAAAAATGTTTTTCTCAAATTTTGGGGAAAGTTTGACAAAAATGTTATCCTTTAGAAGTTTGACAAAATTATCTAGGGATTCATCAGGATCAGGAGTAGTATTTCTTTGTCAGTTTCTTGTTGACTAGCTCTAAGTTCTTTTCTAAAACTAGCTCTATTTAATATTCTATTAGTTTTATTATATATTTAAAAATTCATTCTATTGCTTATTTTGATTTTTTTCATTTTGGTAGCATATAACTATATATATACATATATATATAATATCATTTATGTAGTGCTTTGGTTTCAAATTTATGTATTTTCCACTTATTTTCATCATTTCCTCCTTTGCACTGATTTAAAAAAAATTAATGACTGTCTAATGATTTAGTGGATATCCAATTCATTATTTCTCCTTTTCTGTTTTATTAAGATATATTTTAAGAATATTTTTTCAAAAACTTCACATACATTTATTAGGTGTTTTATTGGATTTAGATAATCTTTTTTATGTTGTCAATGTTTTGTGGATCTTTATTCTGTCATCTAATATAGTAGCTATCTAAATATGATTTATGTGACCCATCTCAGTCTTCATTATTCTTTATCTCTTTTTCCCCTTTGTCACTACTACTGCTTTTGCCCATTTTCTCTCTTTCATATTTTATATTATTGCTCTCCTTTGACTGTTTTCATACTTTTTAAATCATTTTTCCTCATTTCTTTTTTTCCTGGATCTTCATCCAGGTCAATTATATTGAAATACACATTCTCCAAAGCTCTTTCTTGGACGTCTTCTCTTCTAAGTCTATTCCATCTTGCTTTGTGATTGTGCAGTTATGTAGATGATTACAAGTTCTATATAATTATCCTGAATTTGCCTCCTAAACTTCAGGCTCACATCACCAACTGGCATTATGATATCTCTAACTTAATGTATCATGCATGTCTGCAATTCAACATGTCCAAAACAAAACTCATTAACTTTACCTAAAAACTTCTTTTCCTGAATTTTCCTATTACTGACAAGTCAAACATCCTGACTACTCCACTGTCACTCCCATACCCAATCAGTTATTAGGTCTTATCATCTGTACCTTTACAACATTTCCCTTATATGTTCTTTCCTTTACACCTTCACCACTCTGATAAAACTCTCATCACCTCATCCCTGGACCTTCTTATTGGTCTCCTTAATTCAACTCTCTCCCTACTCTAGCTATCAAAGATATTTCTCTCTCTCTCTCTCTCTAAATATATATATATATATATATATATATATATATATATATATATAGATATAGATATAGATATAGATATAGATATAGATATATAATAGGGGACCACTATATATAGTGGTCCACTATTAATTGAAGGAGCAGACATTAGATCCTTTGTTTGAGCATTAAAAGCCTTTGACAATCTATTTATAAAATTTAACACCTTTCACCTTTCTGCATACTAAGAATCCAATTACAAATGTCTCTTGTATATGGCAGTCAATTTCCAAACTCTTTACTTTTTTTGTTGGCTGTTCCACAAAATTAGCAATGGTCTCCTACTATCTTTGCCTCCTAACTTTACTAGTTTCTAGATTCACATCTAATTCTGGTTTCTTTGGGAAGTCTTTCCCAATTGCCATTGCTTTCAGTGCTTTCCTTCTGACATTATCCACTTCTTAGGCTGTATACAGCTTCAATTTTCAATTTATTGAATGTCTCCTTCCCCAATATAAAGTGAGATTCTTGATGTCAGGGACTGTTTTTGCCTTTTTGTAGTCTCAGCATTTAGTACAGTACCTGGTACATAAACATATATTGAACAATTGACGGTAAATCAATTATCAATCATTTACCAACATCATTATGTTCTAAATCCTATAAATACTGAAGATACAAAGACAAAAATGGAACAGTTCTTGGAATTTATAATATTTTTAAATTAAACTTAAAAATCTTATTTTTTCCTTTTTCTGTCATTCTTTATCATCCAGCCTGAGGGCATGATAGGAAAAAAAAATTAGTAGTTTAGCCTGGGGAGGAATAATGGCATGAGAAGAAACAGTGGCAATACAAATGAATCACAAGTATGTTTAACAGGAGAATAATAATAGGGACAAAATGATATTAATAACAACTGCTTTAAGACTTGCAGATATCTCTCTGGGTATTTCATTTAATAAAATGTGATAAAAGGTGCTCTATATAATGGAATGCTTATATTATAGGTGAAGAAACAGCCTGCAAGAAATGAGATTCTCAAGTTTACATAACTGATAATTATCTAAGGCAATGTTTGAATACCCACATTCTTGGCCACAAGTCCTGCACTCTTTCCACGATTTCACAAAGTATCAAAAGTATAAAAAAGTTAATTAGTTCACTAATAATTATTTATTGTACCCTCAAAGAATCTGAGATTTAGATAGGATATTAAATATCTATTCTTTACTCTAAAGCCAATTGTATATCTCCTATATTATGCTATACCTTACCTAATTTTATAATTAAGGAAACTGAGACTGAAGGATTAGTTGACACATACAATGTCACTTGAACAACAAGTGGCAAAACAGTAACTATTATTAAGGTTTACTTTTCTGCTTAGTGTTTTTTCTATTGTATGATACAATAATTGCAATTACTATTTTGTTTTACAAGAATAGTGTGACATTAGATCATTTTCACATGCCATAAATTACAACCTTAGTTCTAGAGCAAGTGATTTGACTTAATTGAAGGGATTTTATTTTTTTCAATAAAACCAACAATTACCTATGAATAATTTCAGAATTTTGCAAGAAGACTTCAACTATTGCTAGTTTCTAATAATTCCCAGATGGGAAAGAATTCTCTCCTTTGCATATAGTAGGCATGTAAATAAATTATTGTTGAAAGGAATGGAATTGAATTTTGTAAGTTCTTAACCATGAAAAACAAAGTGTCCAAAGTGAAATTCTGAAATGCTCATACTGTATATATGGGTATTTAAAAAATAAAACAGATCTTGTTTTGAAAACTCTTTTGTTGGAACATTTTAAAAACATGGATAAAATTAAAATATAAGTAAGATCCACAAAGAGATACATCAATCTCTATATGTCTATTTGAGAGAGAGTATTAACATTTACTTATACAAACAACTGTCCCAAAATATCAATGTTATTTTTCATATAATCTTTTAAAGTATGGCTCATGATTTTGTATTACTAAATTCTTTGTTTTTAAGAATGAAAAATTTTCAATGAGCCTTGGAAGTAATTTAAAATTTCCTTTGTCATTTATCATATTGGAAAATGTGCATATCTAACCAAACATTGTACAATTTTGAAGAAACTTCAAAAATATACTACATTTTTTAAGGAAATAATACCAAAATCTAAGTTTTCTTTTCCTTTCATTAACTTTAGGATTAAAAGAGATTTTTTGGTAATTCATCCTGTATTCTCTTTTTTTATCTGTGGTATGATCTATAGTATATCTAAATCTTCATATCATGATATTACAAGAATTTTAAGTAGGCAAAGTAAAAATATTTAAGTAGAGTGAAGTCACAATTTTCAGAATTATGAGAATTTTGTAGAATTGATAGGAAATATTTTATTAGTGGGTATTAAATGGATAAAATTATTAATGATAAAGTTCAGAAATTATTAAACTGTATGACAGAAGAGATTCTGAAGCAAAATAACTGATTAAATGAAGTCAGTCATAATTATTTTTGTGTTTCAGAATATGGTTTCTCTCTATATGCTTCAGTTATATGAAGTGACAAAAATAATTCCACAAATACTATCACATCCACAATAATTCTCTACCATAGTTGAAAATTTGACAAAAGAAGGCCACAGAAAGTAAGGTATTAGAGGTTATTAAAAATCTCAAATTGGTTTGGCAGAAGCCACTGAATGTGGATGTGTCTTACACAACTGTGGCTCCAACTGTAAATACTTAAGACTAAAAAGCTGTATTTGTGCAAACATTAATAGAGAGTGCCATTTGGCAAGGGAAGTACTTTGTGAGGCTCATTACTTTAATTGGTCCCTGTCATCCTGTTAAAAAGAAGACAAGAAGAACAGTACTTGACAAAACTGTAGACGCTTAAAAGTGCTATTTGCTTCTTATATACATTTGATGTGCTTTTCTGAGCATTCTCAGAAACATTAACATTGGAGAAAAAATAAGTCAATACTGTTCACCAAATCCTCGTATTTTCTTAACAGTTTGAACAAAAAAAATCTGCAAATAATCCTAAGTAAGTAGGGATGGTGATGGGTAGAAAGGAAATAATGTGGATCCTGGATATCCCAACCAAAATATTCTTGGGTTCCTGAATGTATCTTAGTCCCATAATCACCTTTTTCACCTTTTAATTTGATATATCCCACATTCAAAACCAGGAATTCTGGTAATTGGAAAAATTTCAATTTAGCACTGGAGTGGGGTTAAAGTTTCTTAGATATAAGATTAACCCTGTGTACATCTGAGATAGACTAGAGAAATTTTACCATCCATATATATATACTCTTCAATATAGTGACACCAACCTCTTGAATGTTTCACAAACAAGACACTTCATCTCTTATGGCAATTTCTAGGCAAAATCTAGGCAATTTCTCTGACCATCCCCCATTTTAGGAATGTTCTACCTTCTTAATTTCATCAAATAAATTCTTTAAATCCTAAAAATTCTTACCTTTTATAGGAAGAATTTCCTAAGACAATGGAATCAAAACCTTCAAAATGGAATCCAAAGCCTTCAAAAAGTGAACTGGAAAAATTTTGTGTCTTAATTAATGACAGCATAGATTCAAGTCCATCTGTCAATTGTGCACCGTCACCCTACCACTATTCATTGCCCACATTTTGTCTTTTCCTTTCCTTTACCTTTCAATACACATGTGCTCTCTAATGGAACATGGCTTAGGGAATTGTATGTTGGATTGGATTAAGAAAGATCTGTTTCAATTCTGACTTTGACACATAGCACTTATGTTATTCTAGACTAGTCAATTAATCTCTCAGTTTCAGCTTTGACATCTAAAAGAGGAGAATAATAATGACACCTATTTATCTGGGCCATTGTAAAAATGAAATAAGTATACAAAATACTCTTCAAACTTTAAAGTTCTATATACATCTGAGCTCTTATTGCCAACAATTCCAACATCATCATCATCTCAATCTCCATCATTGCTTACCTTTATATTAGCACTTTGAAATCTGTGAGGATATGTTTTACATATGTATTCACAAAGTATATCTAGATGTAAATTGAAAAATTACATAAGGTAAATATTAGCCCTGTCCCAATCCTACAGATGAGATAGTTCATAATATAGATCATAATCGTATCATCAACATAAATACCACTCCTACATAAAAAGACTCTAGAATTCCCAAAACTCTCTTGTATTCAACTGTTCTCTATATTGGTATCCATATTGACTTCATATTTTGACACATATTTGTATTTTTGTTTCCTCCCATTACGATACATGTATGTGAATCCTCAGTGCCTAACAGGGTAAGTAACATACAGTAAAAACTTGTGAGTTAATTGATTGACTGATAGAAAAGAACCCTAATTACGTTGCATAACATTGCATCCAGTGTTCAATATATGTGAATATTAACTGTATTCTG
>NC_058133.1:429265340-429302076 GCF_016433145.1 Gracilinanus agilis | reverse complement strand
TGGTAATTTAGTTTTAAAGTTAAATAAATGACTACTTCCATCCCAAATAAACTGAGAATGCTTGAGCAAAAAATAGCACAGTTACTGAAGGGTCCTACCCATCTCAATCTAATATGGCTTTGTGGGAACTCAAATTGTTGAGTACAATAATTCACATTTCCTATGTTTCTCAAGACTATGGTTCCTGCTAATGTATATATTGGAGAAATGTTTTTCATATTACCCATGTACACAATCACCTACATACTTATTCTATTAAGTCAATTTGTCTTCTACTTTCTACATCACTTAGAACCTGCAACAAAATTAACAATATCATTTCAGTTAATCGTCCTCATCCAGGAAACATTGTCAACTCCCCTGGATCAATAGAGCCATTTCCTTCAAATTGTGTTTCTTTCTTTAAGAGAAAAGGCACAGTGGATGGAATGCCTTCAAGAGGCATGCAGATTGTATCCTCTTCCTAGTTACACGTGGAAGTATTTTTTTAATGTAGTTATCAACCTATGCAGTTTAAAGGACAGAAATTACTTTGTATTTCTTTTTATTAGGAGATATATTTGCATTATGCGTGTTCATGTTCTTTACTCTGATAGAATGCAAACTCTTTGAGGTTTAGGTTGTTTCATTTATGACTTTGTATCTCCAGAATCAATTGCAGAGCTTAGTCCATAGTGGACATTTGAGAAAGATTTATTGATAGGTCAGTTGATGGACTGATTAATAATGTCAAACCTCTTTTTACTATTTTGTCTCAAAGACATTTATTATGTGACTTGTCTAAAAAGCCTTTTGGGGAAAATAATTAAATATGTGTTTCTCTTTCAAGAAGCTTGGTTCATCCTTTTTTGCCAAGTAATTAATTCTCTTTACTCAGAAACATTTCTGGGACCTATAGCCATGACTTATATTCCTCCCTTTTTGTAATTAGAAATAGACTTTGTCATTCAACTCCTGCTTTCCTGGTTGGTTGGTTATGAATTTATAGAGCTGCTACAAGTTATTCAAATGGTATTTGGAGATGTTAACCTCCCTAGTACTAGGAAACAGATACAATATCAAGAACTAACTATTACCATGTTAAAGACACTATAACCTTTGCCTTATTGAAGCCTTTTCCTATTAGAGGCAAACCAACCATGCAAGTATACCTGTGCCAGAATTATTCAGGAGGAATAATGATCTGAATTTTCAGTTATTTAAAAAAAAACACAGTGATTATGTCACTTCCTTTGATATTCTCTTGATCATAGCCATGCAGTTCTCTCAATGAAGGAAATTTATGGGTTCTTTTACATTTATTGAAATCACATCTTTTTGTTACTTTTTAATCGTTTCCCTTTGCCTTATTCTTATTATGAATAAAAACGTATAATGGTAATCATATTTTATGTTAATTTGGCATCTAAATGTAAGCCACATATTAATTTTACAAATATTTAGGTATTGAATAAGGAATGTTGTTTAAATTATTGAAAATTATCATAATTTATTATTGAATGCCCAAAACAATAGCTACAAGCATTTATTAAATACCTTTTATGTTCTTAACACAGTGTTGGTTATGGTATCAACTTTAAAAAGTAATGGAGGGGGCAGCTGGGTAGCTCAGTGGATTGAGAGCCAGTCCTACAGACGAGAGGTCCTAGGTTCAAATCCGGCCTCAGACACAGACATTTCCCAGCTGTGTGACCCTGGGCAAGTCACTTGACCCCCATTGCCTATCCTTACCACTCTTCCACCTATAAGTCAATACACAGAAGTTAAGGGTTTAAAAAATAAAAAAAAAACTTAAAAAAATAGTAATGGAAAATATGCTCAGTGCTTTCAGTGAGGTTGAAATGTAGGTAGAAATATAAGAATAAAACATATGAGATGAAGGAAATTTTATAGAAAAGAGAAAACTGATACATGAAAAATATGGGAAGTCTAAAGGAAAATAATAACTGTTAAAGAATTATGCCGATTGTTAGAAACACATGATTTAATGTACAGATATCCCTTTTACACTGTGAGGGTTAGGGATGTGGTACTGCCCTGTGATCTGGAATATTTTTCCATCTAAAATTTTGGCCCTTGCTTTGTACCAGAGAAGAAGTCTGATATTTTCTTTTGTTTTTATGGAGGATTTACAGTAGCTTACTGTAAAATTTAGTTTAAGTATTTGGTTAGATCTATATGTCAATATTTTTAGGCATTGTGTGTCAACATCTATCTTTTTCTTTTTATACACTTTAACTTTTTACTTATTTTAATTTTAAAAAGAAATTATGTTTATTCATGGCTTTAAAAATAAAATATGTTGTTATTATTCAATACTATACATAATTTTATGCATTTCTGAATTTCTAAGATTTTATATGCCATCTACTGACCTTTGCCCATCATCTGATGCTTTCACCAAACTCCCTCAAAATTCTCATTCAATTTTTAATCAAACACATGATATATCATTACAAGATGGAAAAAAACACTTTTTTTCAGTATTAAAAAAATTATAACAAAGTTCATTTGGAAGAACTAAAGTTCAACAATCAAACCAACAGAAATCACATGATTATCTTAATAGATGCAGAAAACTACCTTTAACAAAATACAACACTCATTCCTATTGAAAACACTTAAAGTATAAGAATAGAAGAGCCTTTCCTAAAAATAATGAACAATATATATTTAAAACCATAAGCAAGCATCATCTACAATAGGAATAAATTAGAAGCCTTCCCAATAAGTGATACAAGAAGAATGCCCATTATCACCTGTATTATTTAACATTGTACTAGAAACACTAGCAGTGATAATCAGAGAAGAAAAAGAAATTGGAGGTACTAAAATAGGCAGTGATGAGACCAAGCTATCACTTTTTGCAGATGATATAATGGTCTACTTAAAAAATCCTAGAGAATCAACTAAAAAGCTAGTGGAAATAATCAACAACTGTAGCAAAGTAGCAGGATACAAAATAAATTCACATAAATCATCAACATTTCTATATATTTCCAACACATCTCAGCAGCAGGAGTTAAAGAAATTACTTTTAAAATTGCTCTAGATGATAAAAAATATTTAGAAATCCATTTGTCGAGACAAAGGAATTACATGAACACAACTGCAAAATCCTTTCCACACAATTAAAGCTAGATCTAAACAATTGGAAAAACATTACTTGCTCATAGGTAGAATGAACTACCATAATAAAAATGAGAAATCCTATCTAAATTAATTTACTTATTCAGCGCCATACCTATCAAACTACAAAGAAACTTTTTTTAAACCCTTGTACTTCGGTGAATTGTCTCATAGGTGGAAGAGTGGTAAGGGTGGGCAATGGGGGTCAAGTGACTTGCCCAGGGTCACACAGCTGGGAAGTGGCTGAGGCCAGGTTTGAACCTAGGACCTTCTGTCTCTAGGCCTGACTCACTCCACTGAGCTACCCAGCTGCCCCCAAAGAAACTTTTTTAATGAATTAGAAAAACTTATAATTAAATTCAAGAATATCAAGGGAGATAATGAAAAAAATGTGAAGAATGGGGGCCTAGCAGTGGCAGATCTTAAATTGTACTATAAAGCCATAGTCAACAAAACAATATGTTACTGGCTAAGAGAAAGAAGGGAGAATCAGTGGAATAGACTTATGGCAAATAACCTCTGCAAGACAGCCTATGAAAAACCAAAAGATCCCAGGTTTGGGGACAAGAACTCATTGTTTGACAAAAACTGCTGGGAAAACTGGAAAATAGTATGGGATAGATTAGGTTTAGATCAACATTTCACATCCTAAACCAAGATCAATTCAGAATGGGTAAATGACTTAAATATAAAGAAGGAAACCATAAACAAATTATATGAACACGGAATAGTATACCTGTCAGCTCTCTGGGAAAGAAAAGAATTTAAGACCAAGCTAGAATTAGAGAATATCACAAAGTGTAAAATGAATAATTTTGATTACATTAAATTAAAAAAGGTTTTGTACAAACAAAACCAATGCAACCAAAATCAGAAGGGAAGAAACAAACTGGGAAAAATCTTAATAACAAAAACCTCTGACAAAGTTATAACTTCTCAAATTTATAAGGAACTAAATCAATTGTACCAAAAATCAAGCCATTCCCCAATTGATAAATGAACAAGGGACATGAATATTTTTCAGACAAAGAAATCAAAATTGTCAATAAGCACATGAAAAAGTGTTCTAAATCTCTTATAATTAGAGATATGCCAATCAAAACAACTCGGAGGTACCACCTCACACCTAGCAGATTGGCTAACATGAAAGCAAAGGAAAGTAATAAATGTTGGAGGGGATGTGGCAAAATTGGGACATTAATGTATTGCTGGTGGAGTTGTGAAATGATGCAACTATCCTGTATGGCAATTTGGAACTATGCCCAAAGGGCGTTAAAAGACTGTCTGCCCTTTGATCCAGCCATAGCATTGCTGGGTTTGTACTCCAAAGAGATAATAAGGAAAAAGACTTGTACAAAAATATATATAGCTGCACTCTTTGTGGTGCAAAAAAATTGGAAAATGAGGAATGCCCTTCACTTGCGGAATGGCTGAGGGAATTGTGGTATCTGTTGCTAATGGAATACTAATGAGCTAAAAAAGAATAATTGAATGGAAGAATTCCATGTCAACTGGAACAACTTCCAGGAATTGATGCAGAGCAAAAGGAGCAAAAAGAGGAGAATGTTGTACACAGAGAAAGATACACTGTGGCACAATTGAACATAATGGACTTCTCTACTAGCAGCAATGCACTGATCCAGGAAAATTCTGAAGAGCTTATTAGAAAAAATGCTATCCACATCCAGAGAAAGAGCTGATGGAGTAGAAACACAGAAGAAAGGATTTCCTTGATCTCACAGTTTGATGGGGGCATTATTGGGGATGTAGACTTTAAATGATCACTTTATTGCAAATAATAATATTGAAATAGGTCTTGATCAATGATAGATGTAAAACCCAATATGATTGTTCATTGGCTATGCGAGGGGAGGGAGAAAGGAGGGAAAGACTATGAATTGTGTAACCATGGAAAAGTATTCAAAATTAATTGATTGATTGATTTTTCAAAAATAACAATGTGGAAGGGATACCTATATCAATATATATTTACTTAATTATATATTCATACATGTATGTGAGAAATGTGTGAGGTAAACATTTAAGGGGCCTCTAACTCAGTCCAGCTTAGAAAGACTCAACATGGGACTCACAGAGCTAATGTCCTGGTGCAGCCAGGGTCAGCTCCAGTGTCCAGGCATGACAGAAGCCAGATGGCAAGCCATTTGGCTTATGGTCAGATCTGGGCCTGAGAGGGAGGGGCATAGTTTTAAAAAGCCCACATGGGAAGCTGAGGAACTCTCTTTGCTTCCAGACATGAACTAACTCTCTCTGGGATGGTGTCTCACTCTGAGAATCTATCTCACCTGGGCATCTCTGACAAGTCATGGCTTGCAGTATAAGTTGCAATGGGGACCTGGGTTTTTACCTAAAGTTAGAAAAACTGAAAACCCTTTTTTCTCTCTTTCTTTATAAATAAATGCTTATAAGTCTAGTAATAATTTCTATTTATAACAGAAAGAGTGAGAGGGAAGGAGTGAGAAAAAGAAGTAACGAAAGAGAATATAGTTAATAAATATATGAACTTCAAAATGAGACTAATTAAAAGTATGAAAATAAAATAGTTATTAATGCAGATAATCATAATTTAATTCTACTATAAACCATTCCTTCTCAGTCTCCTTTGCTGGATTCTTATCCTGTTTGCTCTCTCTAACCATATCATACCAAATTCTCTCCTGTACCTTCTTCTCTTCTCCCTTACTACATCACCTGGGGAGCTTATCAGTTTCTATAGATTTAATTATTATATCTACACTGATGATTCCCAAATCTCCCTTTCTTCTTTTTATTTAAGTTTATTTATTTAATTATGATTCATGTTCTTTCCCACCCCTCTTCACAACCCACCCTATAACCAACTAGCAATTCCACTGGGTTTTATATGTGTCATTGATCAAGACCTATTTCCATATTATTAATATTTGCATTAGGGTGATTGTTTAGAGTTTACATCCCCAATTGTATCACCATAGAACTATGTGATCAAGTCATTGTTCTTCTGTGTTTCTACTCCCACAGTTCTTTCTCTGGATGTGGATAGCATTCTTCCTCATAAATCCCTTAGAATTGTCCTCAATCATTGTATTGTTGCTAGTAGAGAAGTCCATTACATTCGATTGTGCCACAGTGTATCCATCTCTGTGTATAAGTTTCTCCTATTTCTGCTCCTTTCACACTGCATCAATTACTGGAAGTAGTTCCAATTCATATGGAATTCCTCCAGTTTGTTTTTTCTTTTAGTACAATAATATTCCATCACCAGCAGATACCATGTTCAGCCATTCCCCAGTTGAAGGTCAACTCCTCATTTTCCAATTTTTAACCACCACAAGGAATGAAGCTATAAATAATTTTGTAAGTCTTTTTCCTCATTATCTCTTTGGGGTACAAACCCAGTAGTGCTATGGCTGGATCAAAGCTCAATTATATGGATGGTTTTCCTAATATTAAACTATCCTTGCATTTCTGGTATAAATCCCACCTGATCATAGTGAAGAACCCTCGTAATCACTTTCTGGATTCTTTTTGCTAGTATTCTATTTAAGATTTTGGCATCAATTTTCATTAAGGAGATTGGTCTATAGTTTTCTTTCTCTGTTTTTGGTCTGCTTGGCTTTAGAATCAGTACCATATTTGTGTCATAAAATGAATTTTTTAGAACTCCTTGTTTGGGGGCAGCTGGGTAGATCAGTGGATTGAGAGCCAGGCCCTGAGACGGGAGATCCTGGGTACAAATCTGGCCTCAAACACTTCCCAGCTGTATGACCCTGGGCAAGTCACTTAACCGCCATTGCCTAGCCCTTACCACTCTTCTGCCTTAGAACCAATACCCAGTATTGATTCTAAGATGGAAGGAAGAAACATTAAAAAAAGAATTCCTTTGCTTATTTTGCCAAATTGTATAGTATTGGGGTTAGTTGTCTTTTAAATGTTCAATAGAATTAACTTGTGAATCCATCTGGTACTAGGGATTTTTTCTTAGGGAGTTCTTTGATAGCTTGTTCAATTTCTTTTTCTGATATGGGATTATTTAAGTATTGTATTTCTTCTTCTGTTAACCTAGGCAATTTATATTTTTTGTAAATATTAATTCATACCACTTGGATTGCCATATTTATTGCCATATAATTAGGCAAAATTGTTCTTAATAATTACCTTAATTTCCTCTTCATTAGAGGTGATGTCTCCCTTTTCATCTTTGATACTATTAATTTGGTTTCCCTCTTTCCTTTTTTAATTAGATTAACCAGTATTTTATCTATTTTATTTGTTTTTTCAAAGTACTAGCTTCTAGTCTTACTTATTAATTCAATAGTTCTTTCAATTTCAATTTTATTTATTTTTCCTTTAATTTTTTAGGATTTCTAATTTAGTTTTTATTGAGGAATTTTAAATTTGTTCTCTTTCTAGCTTTTTAATTTGTATGCTCAATTCATTGACCTTTTCCCTCTCTGAGTTGTTAATATATGCACTCAAGGATGTAAATATTCCCCTGAGTTTTGCTTTGGCTGCATCCTATAGAGTTTGATATGATGTCTTCTCATTCTAATTTTCTTCAATGGAATTATTAATTGTTTCTGTGATTTGTTCTTTAACCAATCAATTTTGAAGAATCATATCATTTAATTTCCAATTAATTTTTGATTTGCCTCTCCATGTACCCTTACTAATTATTATTTTTATTGCATTATGAACTAAAACGGTTACATTTATTATTTCTCCTTTTTTGCATTTTTGCAATGATTTTATGCCTTAGTACATGGTCAATTTTTGTGAATGTACCATGTGATGTTGAAAAGAAGGTGTAATCCTTTTTGTCCCTATTTATTTTTCTCTATACATCTATGAACTCTAATTTTTCTAAGATTTCAATCAAAGCTCTTACCTCTTTCTTACTTATTCTGTGTTTTGATTTATCTAGATCTCATAGAGGAAATTTCAGGTTTCCCACTGGTATACTTTTAATATCTATATCCTCCTTAAGCTCCAGTAGTTTCTCCTTTAATAATTTGAATGCTATGCCATTTGGTGCATAGATGTAGAGTACTAATATTTCCTCATTGTCTCTACTGCCTTTTATCAGGATGTAATTACCTTCCCTATCTCTTTTAATCAGATCTATTTTTACTTTAGCTTTGTCAAATGTCATGATAGCAACTCCTGCCTTCTTTTTCCCAGTTGATGCCCAATAGATTTTGCTACAGCCTTTTGCCTTTACCCTCTCTGTATCTACCTAACTCATGTGTGTTTCTTGTAGGCAACATATGGCAGGATATTGGTTTCTAATCTACTTTGTTATTTGCTTCAGTTTTATGGGTGAGATCATCCCATTCACACTCAGAGTTATAATTACCACCTGTGTATTCCCCATCATTTTGATTTCCTCTCCTAGTCTTGCCTTTTCTTCTTTCCCTATTTCCTTCTATACCAGTGTTTTGCTTTTATTTAGTCCCCCTAATTCTCAGCCTTATTTTATTTCACTTCCCACCCCCCCCTTCTTATTACCCTCTTATTTTTCTTTAAGTTCTATTAAATTCCATCCCCCCTCTCTTTCCCTCCCTTTTGGTATTCCGAGCCCCACTCTACACCTAAGGTTTTCCCTCTCAACTTCCCTGTAGTATAAGATAAAATTTGACACCCTAATGGATCTAAATGCTCTTCCCTCCAAGAATTGATTCCACTGAGAGTAAGGTTTAAGTATTATCTATTAACACTCTCTTCTTCTCCTTCTTATAATAGTATTCTTCCCCTCCACCTCCCATGTGCCTTTTTATGTTATAACTTATCCTATTTTTTTATTCAAGTTTCTCTTTGTGCTATCTTCTATTCCTCCACTTTCCTTTTTTTTACATATCATCTTAAACCACTTAGTACCCCAACCTCTACAACTATGATAGTGAATATAGTTTTTGAGAGTTATAGATATCATTTTCCCATATAGGAATATAAGCAATTTTACTTTATTTGGCACTTAAATATTTTTCCCTCTCTTTCTTGTTTATCTTTTCATGCTTCTCTAGTGTTTTGTATTTGGACATCAAATTTTCCATTTAGTTCTGGTCTTTTCTTTACAAATACATGGACATCTTCTCTTTTGTTAAATGCCCTTATTTTCCCCTGGAAGTATATAGTCAGTTTTGATGAGTAGATGATCCTTGTTTCTAGACCCAATTCTTTTGCCTTTCTGAATACCATATTCCAACCCTTGAGGTCCTTTAATGTGGAGGCTGCCATTTCCTATGTAATCCTGATTGGTGCTCCTTGATATCTGAATTGTTTCTTTCTGGCTTCTTGCAATATTTTCTCCTTAGCTTAGAAGCTCTTGATTTTGGCAATTACCTTTCTGGTGGTTTTCTTTTGAGCATTAAAGGTAGAGGGTGATCTATGTACTCTTTCAATGTCCATTTTACCCTCTTGTTGAAGAACATTAGGGCAATGTTCTTGGATAATTTCTTGTCGTATGATGTCAACATTTCTGTTTATATCTAGATTTTCAGGTAGACCTATGATTCTCAAATTATCTCTCCTAGACCTTTTTCCCATGTCATTCATCTTCTCAATAAGATATTTTATTTTTCCTTCTATTTTGTCACTATTTTGGCTTTGCTTTATTAATTCTTATTGTCTTATGAGTTTATTCACTTCTACTTGCCCAATTCTCATCTTTAGATGAGAATTCTCATTCTTTTTCTCATAGTTTTCAGCTATGATCTTTTTGATTTTCCTTTTTGGTTTGGTCTATCCTGCTTTTCATGGCTTCCAGAAGGTCAATTCTGGTCTCCAATTTGCTTATCATTTCATTTGATATCTGGGCTACTTTTTAAACTATTATTTTCCTTTTGAAATACTTGTATTTCTTTATCCCATTTTTCTTCCCATTGTTCCTCCATCTTTCTTGGTTGTTAAATTCCAATTGGAGTTCCTGGAGAACTTGTTATCAGTTTCCATTTTTTTTTGGAATGTTTGGATGTGTTTACTTGTTTGTCACCCTCTGGTGTCTCCTCTGTAGTCTGCTGTTTTTCCCCATAGAAGTTATCCAGGGTCAGAGTCTTTTTCTTATTATTTTTTGGTTGTTTTAGATTATATTTCTTGGGTTTTGGTGGCCATTATTGTGTTAGTTTTTTCTTCCCTTCCCAGTCAGAAGTCTGAATGAGGAGGGCAGTCTCTCTGTGTATTGAGCTACAGAGTGGTTTTTGCCCTCAGGCTATTTTTTTCTCTGTTGCATCTGTTGTGGTCAGACACTCTCTGCCCTTTTTTGGCACCCAAGCTCCATGTTCCTCAGTCTTCTGGCATCTCAAGTCTCGTTGCTCTCAGGGGTAACTTTATCGTGTCCTCTTCCAGTCACAAGAAAATCTAGAGATTGCTCCACACTCACTCTGACTCTGGAGAGGTAGGTGGAGAGATGATCAACTCGAACTTTGGTAGGAGTAATTTTACCCCCTTATAGTGTGGAAATGTCCAAACCCTGCCTAGCTTTAAGGCTGCACCCTATGATAGAGCCCCTTCTCTTATTTGATTTTGATTTTTTTTCTATTGAGGCACTTTATATTGGTTGGTGGTGGGGAGAAGAAGACCTTTGCTTCTACTCTGTGGCTATCTTAGCCCAGAAGTCCTCTCCCTATCTTTTTTGACAGTAATAGGGAAGTCAGCTAGGATATAGAGAAATTGTTTAGTGGGAAAGATAATGAGTTCAGTTTTGTACATATTGAGTTTAAGATGTTGACTGGACTTATAGTTTGAGGTGACTGAAATATATTTGGATATATAACACTAGAGAGTCAAAGGTTGAGACAAGATTGGAAGATTTGAGCCTACTTGTAAATTTGATGTAGAGGAAATTACTTGAGAGCCCAGGGAATATAATTTTAGAGGTTCAAAGTATGTCCAACCAATATTCACCAGTGTTTTGGTGAATATCTACATAGTATAGATTTTATTGTATTTTTTCAATAAAGATCACACTTAGAGATTCATTTGTAATGTAGAGAAACCAAAAAATTTAATTAATATTGTGCTTCTAAACTCTGACACTGATATTGAGGTGAATGTGTCAGTCAGAAGCACAAGTAATTAAATGGGAATTTTGGAGGAGTTTTCCAGAAGCCTCAGATAATAGGCAGAAGTTAGATGACACAAAAAATGTATAAAACCTCAGAAATACAAAAGATATTTGTGTAGTATTATATGTCAATATAGTATATCTTTAATACCATAAATAAACATAATTTATTTTTTTAAGTTCAAATAAGTACAAAATTAAAATGTGCAAAAAGAAACCCAAAGTCAGCAGATGACACATAAAGGCTAGAAATGTTAACAGTGAACTACATATAGCCCATGACCAAATACTTAATACGAATCTTACAATAAATACCCAAAAAGAAAGAAAAAACTTTGGATATCTTCTCTGATACAAAGGTATGGCCAAAATTAAATATTAAGTTAAAAGACAAAGATTTTTTAAAGAACTTTCTTTGTGCAAAACACTCTCATAAGTAATATAGATACAAAGATTGAAAACAAAATAATCTCAGTCATTGAAGAGCTTATATAGATGATAAGGGGTGCAATTATTCAATATGTAGACTAAAAAATGGGATATATAGAAACTGAACACTAAGTAATTTCAAAGGGCATTCATAATAGAGAAGTTCAGAAAGATTTGGGGGTAGAGGTCATATAAAGTTCCACATGTAAAGATAAAAGATTGAATATGGTAAATAAGGAAGAGAAAGTAGGCTAATTTTTTTGGAATATATAGATTGATGGGGTTGGGTAACATAAAATAAGCCTGAGAAAGAAGACTGAGTGCAGTGCTATAAAAAACTTTAAATGCCTAACAAATTTTTTTCAAAAATTATTCTGAAGACAATAGCAGGTCAGGGAAGCTTCATCATAAGGGGAGTAATATGGTCATATTTATGTTTTAAGAATATCAATTTGCTAAGTATAAAAATGATAAGAAAGACTTAGGCCAAGGAAACAAATTAGAAAACTACTACAATAGTTCAGGTGAGAGGTAATAAGGATATGAACTAGCATGATGGTTGTGTGATCAAAGAGAAGATCATGGATTCAAGAGATGTCATGAAGGATAGCTTTGACAAGACTTTGTAACTAATTGGCTGTAGCAGGTGAGATGGGTCACAAAACTGGGTTATTAGAAAGATGTTGGTAGATTCACCAGAAAAAGACAACTTGTGAAAAGGCATATATTAATCAAAGGAGTTTTATCTTCCACTTTTCAGAATCATAAGATTTTCAAATTTCAAATGTTCCAGTTTGTGCAAACAACTGACTTATACTAATATCCCATTAAATAATTATGTCATTTTTATTAATGTTTGACAAATACTTTGAACTGATTCTAATGATCTTTGTGATAATATTCCAATATTATCTTCATTTTCTGAGGAAAAAATAAAACTTTACCCTTCAATCATTTGCCTTGCAATTGAAAAAAAACTAAATCAAATTTCTTGTCACCATTGACAACATAATCTGCTATTTTTGCAATCATCTTCACATCAATAAATGCACATAGAAGGTCTTAATTTAAACGCTTTGAAAGGAGCACATTTTAAATAGCCTGTATTAGAGATCAGTTAATGAGCTTCACCAGAGCATGGGATAAGCTCTAGAAATGGGAGTCCCCAAGAGCCACACATATGGATCATTACTCCACACCTAATTCCATTTTTAATGATTTCTCTGAAATACACCGTCTAGTTAAATCAAATCATTTAATCAGTATACTATTTCCTATTTATATCTCATATAGGCATACAAAATAATAGGATATATAATCATACGCATTGTATACAAAGCTGCTCAAGTTCCCTGTAGATCCCATTTATTAATTTTAGCTTATTTAGTTTTGAATAATCCTGATTTTATCTATTCTACATAAACAGATTAGCTTTTAATTGCATTTACCCTATTCCACATAGGTTTTTTTGGAGTAATTAAACCAATTTAAAATTCTAACATGATTACAAAAAAATGCCAAGAAAGAATTAAGTAGAACTATATTTTTATACACTTGATAATGTCTTGAGCTTTTAAAGTTCACATCAGGAATCTTTCCTATTAATTACATGTAATTAAATAGTTGAGAAAAGTTGAAATCATGGCCATTAAGTGAGCAAGGGAACTCGGTTTTGCTTATCAAGATTTGTGTTTATACCTGAATGATAGGGAGAGTCCTATTGAATCTGGGTCACACTTAGGAAATGAATGATAGAAAATGAGAGATTGTTTGAAGAGGGATTGCTCAAGTAGAGTGAAACATCATTAATCATCCTAGATCTTAAAACTGAAAGGAATACATCATCATTTTTCTATGCTACTAGTAAAGCCCAATGGCAAGATACTGAAAAAGAACTCTCATTTAAGATAACTGTAGACAACATAAAATACACCAGAGTCTACTTGCCAACATAAACCTAGCAACTATATGATAACAAGTATAAAACACTTTTCACCCAAATGAAGTTAGATATAAACAATTGGAAAAACTTTAATTCCTCATAGGTAGGTTGAGGTTATAATATAATAAAAATGTCAGTTCTTCCCTAATTAATTCATATATTTGGTACCATATCAATCAAACTACCTCAAAATATTTCATAACTCTAGAAAAATAATAACAAAATTCTTTTGGAAGAAGAAAAGACCTAGAATGTCAAGGGAATTAATGAAAACAATATGAAGGAAAATAGCTTAGCTATTCTGGTTCTCAAACTATATTCTAAAGTGGAAACCATCAAAACAATCTGGTACTGGTTAAGAAATAGAGTGGAAGACCAATGAAATAGATTAGCCACAACACACAATGGTAAATGACCATAATAATCTAGTGTTTGACAAACCCAAAGATCCAACCTTCTGGAAGAAGACATTATTTAACAAAAACTGCTGGAAAATTGGAAATCAGTATGAAGGAAATTAGGCATAGAACAAAACCTCATACTATACATCAAGGTAAAGTAAAAATGGATATATGATTAAAAATAAAGGGTAATACTATAAAAAAATTAGGGGAGTACATTTTTCAAACCTATGGACAATGGAAGAATTTAGGACAAAAGAAGACATAGAGAACATTATGAAATATAAAATAAACAGCTTTGACTACATAAAATTTAAAAAAATCTACAGAAAAAACAATGTCACCAAAATGAAAAGCAAAACAAAAACTAGAAAAAAATATATTTATAGCAAGTCTCTTTCATAAAGGTTTATTTTTTCAAACACATAGAAAAGTTAGTCAAATTTAGAACATAAAAAGACATTCCCCAGTTGACAAATGACCAAAGAATATGAACAGTAAATTATCAGAATTTGAAATTAAAGAAATTGAAACTATGTTTAATTATATGAAAATCATATAAAGTATATAATTAATTACATAAAAATGCTCCCAATCACTATTAATTAGAGAAATGTAAATTAAAATAATTATGAGGTACACCTCACACTTACTAGACTGGTTAACATGAAAAAATGTAAATGATAAATGTTGGAAGAAATGTGGAAAAATGTGGACACTAATATACTGTTGGTGGAGCTGTAAACTGATATAAGCATTCTAGAGAGCAATCTAGTTATCCACAAAAGCTACCAAAAAAAATAATGGAAGATTGAGAATCTTCTTCAAATATACTTGGAAGAAAATAGAAAAAATTTCAGTTATTTTAGTGAGTCTAACAAGATTGCATTTCTTCCAGGGGACAAGTTAATATTTTTTTTTATCTACTGTTTGCCATATGCCAATCACACTGTTAAATGCCTTTTCAAAATATAATTTCATTAGATCTTCAAACAACTCGTTATTGTGTACATTTTACAGAGAGAAAATGGAAGCAAATAGGTTAAGTGACTGGCCCAGAGTAACAGTTATTAAGAATCTGAGATCAGATTCGAACTTTGTTTCCTCAAGGCAGTAACAATTAGCTATCATTGTCAACTCACAAGGAGAGAACCAAGAATTATAGAAGTAAGAATCTCAATCCTATTAAGGCTAGAGTTTTTCTCATGCTTATAAAATCACAAATTGGCTTCAATGCCCTTGAAAAAAATGCCCCATTGAGGACCAGTGTCATGGTCCATGTCTGTAATCCCTGCAAATGGAGGAGTTAAAGGCAAATAATTGACTTGAACTAACTCCAGAGTTCTGAGCTACAGTAGAACTAAAACCAATCTGGCACCAATATAGTAAAACTACTTAAATCACTGAGTCCGTTCTTGAAAGAAGAGAGGAAGAGCCAGGCAGAGCCTCAGAACTTCTACAAATGTGACCACCCAACGTGGTATGAGATTAAAAGAAATTTTGGGAAATACTAAGGACTTCTGGGGGACGAAGTCCAAAGTTTTAAAAATCTCCATTTATACAATAAAAAAATCAATGCTGTAGATGATATAAATGGTATTTCAATGAAGGGACATGAATGTTCTTCAAAAAGCTGGGGTAATGACAATACACAATAGAACAAAGACAATTGTATAAAACTCTTACTTTGCTTCTTTTTTTTTTTTTTTTGCTGTCAAGAATAATGATGTCCAAATCAGAAAGTGTAAATAGAACAAAAATAGTTGAGAGGAAGTTGAAATACAAAATAAATGAGGCTATGATAAATAATATGTAGTTGTACTCAACAGTTTGATTGGTAATTAAGATCCAAGAAAATATTGACAGCCTAGATTAATGGGAAAAATGTAAGAGGAAAACATCAAATAAAGATAAGTGTCATGTGTTATGGTTGGGTTCAAAAAATAAACTTCATAAGCAGAAAGAGGATGACATGACTATATAAATTTTTTTCCTGAAAAAAAAAATTCTAAGACATTCAATAGACTTCAAACAAACAAAACAATAACGTAGTCTTAGATTGCATTTAGAGAAGCTTAGCCTCTGGAACAAGCGAATTGATAGTATTGTATTTTCCTTTGGTTAGATAATATTTGTAGTACTGGTTTCACTTTTGACCATCAAATTTTATGAAAAGCTTTAATTAGAGGGCATCTTAAGAAGGATGAATAGGATGGTGAAGTCGTCAAATGTTAGCCAAATACCAACAACAGAGCCAGTCAATCAACCTAGTCAAAAGAAATAAGATAGCCTGGGGGAAGCACAGGCATGTTGCCAGACAGCTCAAAATACCTCATTTCCTACCTTTTGTTAAACTCTGATGGAGTTTTCTATAGACTCTGAGACCAGTCAAGTATATCTGTAATGCCCACCAAACCACCAAAACTTCTTCAACTTCATACTTTAAACCATTATCAAAAGAAATAATCTCTTGGGAGAGGGGGTTTGCCAACTCCACCATTACCAACTTTAAACAAATTTTCACCTGCATGGAATTCAGCCCTATAGAGCCCTATGAAAGCAGTTCTATTTCCAGCTTGATCTCTGAAGTCATCATCTAAGAAAGTAACCCTTATAGAAATGTCACTTGGTAACTTCTGAGGTTGCTCACATTCCTCTTTCCTCAAAAGGGTCAACTACTGAAAACTCAGGAAAGGAAGTTCTCACCATCAAAGTTTTGACGTTGCCAAATGGTTATATATATATATATATATATATATATATATATATATATATATATATATATATATATATATAAACGGGCAATATCCAATATCCTTTATACCTGTCTTTGGCTTGTCTTTGATTCAGTACCCTCAAAAGTTATAAAATTCTATGTTATATCTTTCCTAATGTTAATTAGGAAAATTCTATGTTATATCTTTCCTAATGTTAATTCAGCATAAAGGTTCTTCCAAGCTCAGATCTTTAAACCAGTGTCTGCTATAAACATTCTCATGAATAAATGTCAAAAGTGAAAGGTAAGTTTAGGTTTTTATTCATAGAAGGGTATGAGTGGATTATGATATATATTTCTCATTCAGTGCAATCCAATAAACAAACTGGAAATTGTATCTCATTTATGAATACCTAATAAAATCCAGAGAAGCTTGATGGCTCAGTGGATAGAGAACCCTGGAACTGGAGTCAGAAATTACTGAGTTCAAATTTGACCTCAGACACTTGCTAGCAGGATGATTCTGGGCAAGAAATTTAACCTTTTTTGCCTTAATACATTGAAGAAGGTCATGAAACACTACTCTATTATCTTTCCCAAGAAAACCCAAAAGACAGTATTGGTATTATTTTGGGGCAACTAAGTAGGACATTGGATAGAACACAAGTCAGGAAAGGACCTCTCCCTGAGTCAAAATCCAGCCTCAGTTAGTTTCTGGCTAGTTGGCCCTGGGCAAGTAACTTGACTCTGTCTCAGTTATCTGCAAAATGGGCTTGAGAAAGAAATACAACCCATTCTACTACCTCTGCCAAGTAAAGACCAAATGAAGTCACAGAGTCAGACAGAACTGAACAATAATAAATAAAATCCATGTTCATTTTTGGACATATTTTATTAGATAGTAAAAGCTATTTATGCAAAGCAATATAAGAAAGAAATGTGCAAGTCACTTTTTGCCCTAATTTCAGAAGTTCTTAACCACAAGATGCTAATTTTGCAATTGTTCAAGTTTCAAGAAAATAAAAAGGCCAGTCTTCCTTTCCACTTACTCCTTCAGTATCTAATCTGCTATATATCAGTGAATTATTTCCCAGGTTTGAAGCCTTTTAGTTAACTTGAAATTGAGCAAAATTTTTCAGAGTTTTGCTTTAGGGAAGAAGAGTAAGATGCTAAGAAATTATTGAGACTATTTGCTTCACTAAATAGTTTAACCAGCCCTAAAATCCACTGCTGCACATGAAAGATAAAAGTCAAATCACAGCTCTCCCTCTGGTGACCTTCCAGCCTCCAGACCAACGAAGAAAAGAGGTTCTAACTTAAATTCCATCACTTTCCCCTTTTTAGTTCCAAAGACAAATGAAGGTCATTTACACCCCACTGATATGATAATATCTTTTTTTTTTGGAGACTTCTCTAAGCCAATACCAAACTGCTTTTCTGATAATCTCCGACAAACTTGGAGTCATTTCCCTGTGCTCAATGAAGTATTTTCTTCCCTAAAATCTTTCCCCTCTCATATTATAGGGGAGGAATATTATTTGTTATTTGTATAAGTGATTTTTGAGTCATTTTATGAGAGTCAGACTAACATAATGGATAGACTCTGGACCTTTAGTTACCAATCAGAACATCATCTGTGTGATCATTATTAAGTCACATAACTTCTGAGAGTTTAATTTTTCCCCTGTAAAATGGGTTCATAATATTTATACATCTAACTCATAGTGTTATAGGGGTGCAAATGGTGAACCCCTGGGTTCAGGAAGGAAACCTTTCTCAAAAATGAGAGGATTCCAAACTTAACTTAAAAGTAAAAAGAAAGATTTATTAGTAAGATAGGATTAATGGCCAGCAAGAGAGCATGAGTGGAACAACCATGAGGGGTTGCCCATCAAGACATGGCACAGCAGCATGAGTGGAACAACTATTGGGGGTTGCTCCCCAGATGCCCCAGTTCAGGGGCTTTTGTATCCTTTACAAGAGTGTGGATGTGACTCAAGGCTTAAGCTATCAAGGTGTGGCCCACTCTTTGTCTGACTCATTCTAAAGGATGTCCAAGGATAATGGTCTTTGCCTCGGGAGACACAAGGACAGGAAGGGGTAAGGGAATTTCCCTGTTCACAGCCTGCCTGATTTAAGGGGTACAGGGTCCCTGCCATCTCTTCCCAATGCCCATAGAGGATGACTGTAAGGAAAGCTTTTAATAATTTTCAAAATGCCTCATGAATGTGAGTTAGTCTTATTTTCTCATTTTAAAATGCCACTTCCCATCTTTCAATGAATACTATATTTGGAATTAAAAAGTTTAAGTTGGAATCTAATACTGTCAACTTGAGTAAAGTATATTAACCATAGGATCATAGATTTAGAATTGAAAATTGACCATAAGAGTCATCTGGGTCAATATTATCATTTTATTATCTTTTTAGTTACATTTTATTATATTATTCCCCAATTAGATGTTGAAACAATTTTTAAAATGTGCTTTCTAACATTTTTCCACCCAAATTCTCTCCATCACAACCTCTCTCCCCAACCCCCTTCCCAGACTGAAAGAAATCTGATTTAGGTTATGTATGTGCCATCATGCAATATATATTTCCATATCCATTATGTTGTAAAAGAAATATATCACACATACAAGAAAAATATTCATGAAGGAAATTAAAAAATGGTATGATTTTATCTGCATTCAGATGCTTTCAGTTCTGTTTAAAGTAATGGATAGGTTTTTTTTAACATGAGTCTCTTGGAACTATCTTAAATCTGTGGTTTGCTGATAATTATTAAGTCATTCATGATAGAACATTATAGAATATTGATTTTACTGTGTCCATTATTCTCTTGGTTCTGCTCACTTCACTTTGTATTAGTTCATATAAATTTTTCCAGGTTTTTCTGAAACTGTCCAATCCTTCATATGGCATGATAGTATTCCATTATAATCATTTACCACAACTCGTTCAATCATTCCCAATTGATGGATATTCCCTCAGTTTCCAATTCTTTGCTACCACAGAAAGAGCTGCTATACATATTTTTACAAAGATAGATCATATATTCCTTTCTTTGATCTCTTTGGGATATAGACCTAGTAATGGAATGACTGGGTCAAAGGGTATACAAATTTTGATAGCCTTTTGGACAAGGTTCCAAATGAGTCTCCAAAATGGCCATATCAGTTCATAATTCCACCAACAGTGTGTTAGCGTCCCAATTTTTCTATATCCCCTCTTACATCATATTTTCCTTTTTTTGTAATATTAGACAATCTAATACTATCTTTTTATTTTAGAGAATGAAAAAAAATTAGTACTAGTGAAGCAGGGGAAAAAACTTCATTGGGTTTCATAGATGGGAAATAATAGAGCCAGAATTTAAATTCTGTCTTTAAATCTGGTTTTAAATCCTCTCACTTCAGTTCCAGTCAGTGGTTTTCTAAGTTTCATATGAGATGAAACACTTTACAAATCAAATAATTACCTATTCTTAGTGCTGTTGTTTTTTGGTAGTGATGGTGGTAGTAGTGGAGGTAGCCTTTATTTACTTAGCTTCTCGTCTTGATGGTCACTTCATTACATGAGCATTCTAGTTGTCCTCTTTCTGCATTCAAGTAAGATTTATAAAGTAGCATAAAAAGTGTGCTTTACAAGTTTAATAACTAAACTTTCCAGGTGAAAAAATGTATGCGCAATCACACTTGTCTGTTTAACCTCCATTATTAACACACTTTGTTAAATTTAGTCAGTCAACAAAATAATAAATGAAGTCTTGATTTGTAGCTGTTCTGATTTCTGAGACATAAATGCACACAATGAAAATCTAATGAGTTCTGCCTGTTGTTTGGTTCCAGTGAACCCCTGGATCAAGGGTGTTTTCCATTAAGCAACACTGATTTCCTGCTTTTTGCCATGTAATACAGATATAGATAATACATGAAATACAGATACAGATAAAATATAATACATGCAATACAGGAATATTTTTAATTGGTATCCTCTCATTTACCAGTTGATAAATGGTCAAAGGATATGACCAGGATGTTCTTAGATGAAGACATTAAAACTATTATAATTATAAAACTATTTATAGTCATATAAAAATGCACCAAATCATTATTGATTGGAAAAATGCAAAACAAAACATCTATGAGGTGCTACTCCATACCTATAAGATTGGCTAATATAACAAAAAAGGAAAATGATGAATATTGGAAGAGATGTGGGAAAACAGAGACGCTAATGCACTGTTGATGGAACTGTGAACTCTTACAGTCAAAAAGCGTCAAAAAGTGTATATGCCCTTCTACTCAGCAGTATTGCTACTAGGTATGTATCCCAAGGTGATTGAAGAAAAGGGGGAAGGAACTGCTGATACAAAAATAGTCACAGCATAAATTTTTATGGTGGCAAGGAATTGGAAATGGGATTCTTATCAATAGAGAATGGCTGAACAAGTTGGGGTATATGATTGTAATGGAATATTATTATACTATATGATATGAAGAACAGGATGCTTTCAGAAAAACCTGAAAAAAAACATATGAATTCATTCAAAATAGGGAACCAAGAAAATACTGTGCACAATAACATTAATATTATATAAAGATCAACTATGAATGGCAATTATTACCTACAATGTAAAGATCCAAGACCATCTCAAAAAAAAAAACTCACGATGAAAATAGTTATTCACCATTAAAAATGGAACCCATGGAGTATGAATGTAGATTGAAGCATTCTATATTTTACATTATTTCCTTTATGATATTTTTTCTCAAAAGTGCAATATGTCTCTTCTTTCATAACATGATAGATATGGAAATATATATTGAACAAAAACACTTGTATAACATAATATATTGCTTGCCATCTTAGGAAAAAGAGAGAGAAGCAAGGGAGGGAGGGAGAGAATTTAAATTGCAAAATGACAGAAAATAAATGTTAAAAATTGTTTCTGCATTCAATCAAAGGGAAAACAAAATAAAAATAAAATAAATATATTATTAAAATAAGGATCCTTGTCCCACCTGTCATTAAATATGACTGCTCCAAGACGCTTCCAGGAAGCATAGACCACATTCTAAATGTTTACCAATGTGATTTCTGGTTCTAAAGTGAATCAGTCAACCTTTTCTTTCATTCTGCTTGGAATCAAAGGAATTGAAGGAGTATTAGGTTGTAGTTAACTTTCGAGTATGTGAAACTGCTGAATTATGTGTGTGAGTACTTGGGAAGTTTTTTGTTTCTTCCCCCCTTCCTATGATGGCTATCACAGCAGTAAAAGGACAAAGTTTCTTTAACCTCATATTCCTTTGTAATCTTCCTTCTCCTAAATAACACAAATAGAATACATATCCCAGTACCCAAATTATCTTTCCTTATCTTCAAAGTGTGGTCCTGTTAGACCTAAGTAAATGTCCTACAAAAGATGACCAAAATTTACTGGGTTGTGAAGATTATAACCTCTTCTTTCTGAGACCCAACAGGGTTCCCAATCCAATCATGACCCCAATGTTCATTATCCCTGATTTCTATATTATTTATATTTCTTATGTCTAAATTAAATGTGTATATTTTTGGACATATGTTTCTCTTACATTGTGTTTCTTCTATGATCTAGCAAGAGAAGGAACATTTCCTTAGATCAATGCTAGGTAACAAGTTGAATGAAAGAATATCCCAAATAGCCACACTGAATCAGGAAATATCAATGTGTGCTTCCTGAATTTATATGTTAGTTGTTTATTTAAATCTATATATTATTCTGAACTGCTGTTTTTTACTCCCCTGTATAAATCCAGTACCATGAATAAAGACCAATTGGGCACTCCGTGAGATAGCAACTTTTAAGAGAAATCTGTCTACTATAGCCAAGCTTTCTGAGACACTGTTTCCTGAAAAATGAAAATCATGTAACTAGGGGCAATAAATATGGCAATAAGTATCCTGGGATGATACTTTAATACTTTTATTTTCTTGAAATATTTAAATATAAGAAATTTAAGAATATAAGTATATCGTGTGAAAGTAAAATATTATAAAATAATATGTACTTTATAAACTTTGATTTGCTAAGATCACAGAAACCATTTCTGACACAGATTACAGTCTTTCTACTCCTTAAAAGCTAACATGCATTAGTTGTAGTGCCCTTTCTACTCTCAAGCCCCCACCTGGCTGGCTTTGTGGTGACAAGTCTTCTACTTCATTAGTCTTGTTCTGGAATTGCAAACATGTTGTCTTCCAATGGATTTATACTCAAAGTCTTTCCAACTTGGTAGAACATGTCAGATGTTATTCTTACTTGCCATAATTTAGAAGAACCCAGGATCACATATAGGTCACCATGATACACATGATACATGATCTTATAATTTTAGTGGAGGGATGGAATTAATACTCTCATTGAAATTTTTCTTGCAAATGTAATTCAGTAAACCTAATAAATTGTTTAAGTGCATATCAGACACATATGTGTGTATATTATAAATATATATATATATATATATATATATATACGTATATATATATATGAGAGGCAGAGAGAGAGAGGGAGAGAGGAGAGAATTAATTGGAGCTAATCAACAGAGAAAAGGAGATAACAAAGGAGGATCAAAAAAAACTTCTTATATATGGTATTTTATTTTTTTACCAAATACATGTAATAACAAATTTCCATATAAATTTTCCAAAGTTATATGATCCAAATTGTCTCCCTCTCTCCCTTCCCTCCCTCCTTCTGGAGCTGGCAAGCAATTAGCTTATATATTTGTATTTTCATGCAAAACACATTTCCATAACTTTCATTTTTATAAGTAAATAATCAAATAAAACAAAAACACAAATAAACAAGTGAAAAATTGTTTGATTTTACCTGCATTCCAACTGTACCAGTTCTTTTTTGGCAGTTGGATAACATCTTTTGTCATATGATCAGAATTGATCTGGATCACTATATTGCTGAGAGTAGTTAAGTCTATCACAACTGATTATTCCAAAATATTGCTGTTACTATGTACAATGTTCTCCTGGTTCTGCTTATTTCACTCTGTATCAGTTCATGTAGGTCTTTCCAGCTCTTTCTGAAATAATCTAGTTCATCATTTCTTACAGCACTATATTATTTCATCACCACCATATACCACAATTTGTCCAGTCATTCCCTAATTAATGGACATCCTTTCAATTTCCAATTCTTTTCCTAGATGGTGGGATTTTAACTGGTACTTGAAAGAAACCAAGTGATGGAAAGCATTCCAGGAATGAGAAGCAGCCAGAAAAAAATGCCCAGAGTTAAGAAGTAGAGTGTCTTGTTTGACAAATAGCAAGAGCACAAGATGTAAAAAGACTGGAAGGAAGTTAGGAGGGGTTTTTGAAAGGCTGAGAGGTCATGATCTTTGAAAATCAGACCTGAGATTTTATATTTTATCTTGGTTATGATAAGGAGTGAGTAGAGTTTATTAAGTAAAGGGGTAACATGTTCAGATATATGATTTAGAAAGATCATTTTGAGGGTCAGGTGGAGGATAGGCCAGAGTGTTGTGGCAGAGAAACAAATGAGATGCAGTAAACCAAATGTGATGTGATGAAAGTTTGCATCATGATTGTGGCAGTGTTAAAGGAAAGAGATTATGCATATTTTTATGTTTTTTCTTTATTTTTTATTCCAGTTACAATTTTCCCCAAAGTTTTTCAAGGATACATGATTCATGTTGTTTCCTTCCCCTCTCCTATAGTTAACAAGCAATTCCACTAGGTTTTACATGTATTAGAGAGGATGTATATTTGAAAGATGTTATCAATGTAAAACTTAAAGTCCTTAGCAACAGAGATATTAGTGCTGGATAACTAAATTTGAGAATCATGACCATAAAAATCTATGAGGGTTGATGGGATCAACCTAAGTAAAAGAAATCGTCAGAGGAAAGAATGATCAATAGTGTCAAAGACTGTGGAGACCTTAAAAAGGAGTGGAATAGAAAAAGGACCATCTTACTTGGCAACTAAAAGATGATTAGCAACTTCAAAGACATTAGTTTCATTTAAATTATATGGTCAGTAGCCAGAGTTAAGGAAAGAGTGAGAGGAAAGGAAATAGAGAAATCTATTAAATGTGGCCTTCTCAAGGAGTCTAATCACAAACAACAGGAAGAAAGCTATGGGAGGATAGCTAGTCAGGATAGATAGAAAGGTTATTTTGAGGATGAATTAGACATGGAAATATTTGTAGGAATAAATGAGTATTTAATAGAAAAAGAAAGATTGAAGATAAATAAAAAATGGGGATGATGGGAGATGAAATATATGAATGAATAAAGGTAATATTTTTCTTTTAAAATAGAAAACATTCCATTGGCATTCATAAATACTGGATCCATGGGAGATAAATTAAAGATAGACAGAGACCAGACATAGAACCCCATCATTCTGGCCATTACAAAGCTTCCCTGGTCTCATTACACTTAAAATATAGATAAGAGCATTGTACCTGCTACACTAAATGGCTCTAATGTGCTAAATACAAGATTTAGATCAAGTGGATAGAGTGCTGGGCCTGGAGTCTGGAAGACGAGTGTTTAAGTCCAGCCCCCCATCTGACAAGTCCTCCTTGCCAAATTATTTGTGGGTCCCCAAGTAGGAGCAAGGGAAATGAAAGAAAATAAGAGAGAACAAAGTGGGGGTTGGGAAAGCCAAGAAAGCTGATGACTTTTAAGGCGATCTTTATTGACTATGGCAGGGGTCAGCAACATATGGCTCTTGAGCCATATCTGGTTCTACCTCCTCACCTGCCAGTCCATGAAGAGCCCCAGGATGTGCCCCAGGGGGCCCTTCAGCCCCCGTCCCATATTCCAGCGCCTTCAGCCTTCATCCTCCTCCTTCCGCAGGCGTTTATGGCTCTCACAGCCAAAAAGGTTGCCGGCCATTGGACTATGGATTCTGTTTTGTAGAGAATCTGAGAGCTTAGGTAAGCTTTCACAGACCTAAGGAAAATGTAATAATTTACAGGGCAGTATAATGGATCTGGTTTACCTCATCAAATGTAGACAGATTTTCTATAGGATGATAAATTAATATGCCATTATGTAACCATCTAACCCAGATTCCTAGACAATGCATACATACATCAGTGGTTCTTGGTTGGAACATCCAATTTTAGCAAAGATGGAGGAGAGGAAGAGGTTGAAGCCTCAGGTGAGGAGTGAGCTACCTGTCTGACTTTACCTGCAGGCTACCCCAAAGTCTTTGCTACTGGGGGTCTTTATAGGCTTTCTATAGCTTTGCTCAGTGGAAGCCCCTGCAATTTTCATGCTGTCCCCACACTCAGACAAACTGCTGGCTTTGTGACTCAGTTTCCTGATCCATAAAACAGTACCTTTGTCAAGAAAACCTTAAATGGGATCATGAAGAATTAGACACAATTGACATGACAAAAAACTAGAGTACATTTTTCAATATCTTTGAGGTATTAGAAGGAATTTCTATAGAGTAATAATTTATATAATGCTTATTTTTTAAAAATGAGTGTAAATATACATACATTTACTTTGTTCACCCAGAGCCAAGAGAAGGGGCAAGCATGGGACCTACTGTGGACCTCTGCTTACAGTGTTTCATGACTCAGGCTGAGAATGATCTAAACCTGGAAAATGACAAATTATTGTTTTCATTCCCTGCAATACAGAGGCATAAGCATTGTATTGTTTGGGAAATCAATTTGATTGCTGGAGATGAGTAGAAGAGCTCAAGATTTTCTTTCTTCAAGTCCCTGCTAAAGTCCCACCTTCTTTAAGAAACTTTTTTATCAATCCACTGAAACCTAGATTGTTACCCCTTTTGGTTATCACCAATTTATCATATGTATAAAACCAAAAAGTCAAATAAAACCCCACATAAACTAAAGTGAAAAAACAATATGTTTAATTTGCATTATGCCTCCAATAGTTCTCTGGAGGGGGAGACAGAATTCTTTGTCATAAGTCCTTCAGAATTATGCTGGATCGAATGTATTCTCATAGCAAAGTCTTTCACATTTAATTATTCCACAATATTGTTGTTATTGCCTATAATGTTATCCTGGTTCTGCTTATTTCACTCTGGATCAATTTATGTAGATCTTCCCAGCTCTTTCTGAAATCAGCTAGTTAATAATTTCTTACAGCACTATAGTATTTCATCACCATCATATAGCACAATTTGCCTAATGATAGTATTACTGGATCAAAAGGCATATTTTCAAATTGCCCTCCAGAATGGTTGGACCAGTTCACAGCTCCACCAACAAAGCATTAATGTTTCAATTTTGCCATATTGCCCTCCAACATTATCATTTTCTTTTATTGTCATATTGGACAATCTGATAGGTGTGAGATGGTGTCTCAGAGTTGTTTTAATTTTCATTTCTCTAATCAGGAGTGATTTTGAACATTTTTTCATATTATCACCTTGCTCCAGGCTGTGTCTAGATAAGAACTTGGGGTCAAGAGTCAGCAAAGAGGACCATATGCTTTGCCAAACTCAGTTTTCTACAGGTATATGAAAGTTTTTATTGATTTGACTTTAGATGTTTTGTGAAGCTACCCATGACATTTATTCCTAAGGAAACAACTATCTATAAAAGGTGAGGAATATTTAAATGTATTAGTTTCTTGATAACTTTATTTGTACAATACATCATAGCATTTAATAGCTTGAGGTTAGGGAGTTGCTCTCATCTAAGTTCCCTAAAGCATAACAGTACCTGAAACATAATGGGTACTTGAAAAATTTTTGTCTTATTGAATTGAATTGGCTTTAAAAAAACTATATAAATAAATGGAAACTTCTATCGAATACAGCCTTTATAAGCTCATTCATTATGCAACATACTGCCGTGGGACATGCTACTTTTCTTTTTCTTTGTAGTTACAATAAATTCATATGAGGCATAGGTTACATTTTTATTAACTTAAGCATATTAAAGTTGCTAAAACAAATAAACACCCAGACAATATTAATATTAAAAGTGCATGTTATTAAAGCACCTACAATATACACCAATTCCTTTGTGTAACGTCGACAGTCATAATGTCACTTAACAGAATACCAAAAAATATGGAAATCTAATTAGTTATAGAGTAAAATGTACCCACAATAAAAGGTTGCCATCAAGGAACTTATTTTAGGATTATTTACTTTTATCTCTTTTTAATTTAATTTAATTTTCCCCATCTACATGTAAAAACAGTGTCCAATATTTTTTAATGAATATTGAGTCTATATTTCTCTACCTCCTTTCTTCCTTACTCTCCTAGCACCCTCCCCTTTGAAATGGTAAGCAATCTCATATAGATTTTGAGATGTGCAATCATATAAAATATTTTTACATATTAATCTCTTTGTGAAAGGAAACTTGAATTTTAAAAAAATTAAGAAAATGAAAAAAGTTTACGTTAGCCTGGATTGAGACCCTATCAGTTATTTTTCTCTGGAAGCAGATGACATTTTTTGTCATGAGCCCTTTGGGATCGCTTTGGATCATTGCATTGCTGACAATAGCCAAATTATTCAAAATTTTTCATTGTACAGTATTCTTGTCACCCATGTACAATGTTCTCCTAGTTCTGCTTATTTCACTCTGCTTCAGTTCATGTAAGTCTTTCCAGGATTTTCCTTTTCTGTCAAATATCTAATCTTATAGGCATGAGGTGTATAAGGATGGGATTTGTGCAAGGGGGATGGGACAAAAGGAGCCAGAGAAGTAGTGACTGACAGTTGGTGACAGTTGGTGATGGTTGAGACCAGAGAGAATTATGGAAATTCTCCAGAGGAGGAAAGAAAGGAGAAGGACTTCTAGAGGAGGACTGAGAGAGAGAGAGAACATCTCAGCTTGGATCCAGACCTGAGGGATTCCTGAGGATCTTTCTTTGGACATTGATACCCCAATTCCCTGGTCAAAGGCATCCCATTGCTTATCATCCAGCAAGACTTCAATCATAGAGTCAGCAAAGTTTTGGGACTCCATTTTGAGAGAGATCTCTTACACTCCTTCTCCCATTACCCAACCTTCCTGAGAGACCCATTCCAGTCTAACTTGCAATTATAAAAAAGGATAGAAAATAAAAACAGAAAGAGAAGTGGGGGGAGAAGAAGCTTGGGAGTAGGAACCCCAAAGGTTCCCTCCTGAGTAACAGACCCCATAGAAATAGAGAAGAGGGCATCCCAAAATCCCTCTGCCCTTCACCTCTTTCCCTAACCCCTGAATTGTGAAGAATAAAAGCTATTCATCAGTCAGATAGCATTCCAGAGTGCCTGAGAGACAACAAGGAAGGAGGGAACCACAGCTTGGTTTGGCTGCCTCTATCTTGAAGCCAGACCACCCACTGTGAAGTTGACTAACCTCAGGGGAGACTTGCATGAACTCTGCCCTCATTCAGAATTGGATTGGGGTACCACATACCTCATCTTGCAGGGAAGCCTCGTCCCCAACTCCTGTGAGGTGACACAACCATCCAGGTCACCCAGTTTCAAAGTGACACCCCCTCAAAGTCACCAAGTGTATATTCGGTGGGAGGGAAGAGCTACGAGAGTCTCACCTCATAGACTCTCTCTCTATCTCCCTTCCATAAACATCCCTAGCTGGCTCTCTCTTTATTCTTATAGGTGATACCTCAGAGTTGTTTTAATTTACATTTCCTTAATTAATAGAGATGTAGGGCATTTTTTGCTTGACTACATAAAGCTTTAATTCTTTTGATAACTACTTATTCATATCCTTTGACCATTTATCAGTTGGGGAATGGCTTGTGTTTTTATATATTCAATACATTTTTCTATGTATTTGAGAAATAGACATTTATTAGAGATTTTTTTAAATGCACCAATATGATTACTGTGCATTATTCTCCATCTCATTTCCCCTTGTTTAGTTTCTGACCACTACCTGTCCCAATTTTCTCTCTTTTCTAGTTATCCTGCCACTTCAGTTATCCCCTTCTCCTCCTGCTTTACTATAGGGTAAGTTAGATGTCTATACCCCATATGTTCTTCTACCATTGAGTCAATTTGAATGAATGTAAGGTTCTCATGTTTCTCTATCCACCTCCTTCATCTTCCCCTTCACTGTAAAAGTTCTTTCATGCCTCTTTGTCATGAGATAATACATCCAAATCTATTTTTCACATCTTCTTCCTAATACATTCCTCTTTCTTGTGTCTTAATATTAATTTGTTTTATATCATCTAATCATATTCATTTCAGTCTTGCCCTCTGTGTATGTATACTCCTTATAAGTGCCTTAATAATGATAAAGTTCTTTGGAGTTACAACAATCATCTCCATGTGAAGGGATGTACACAGTCTAACCTTATTGAATGTCTTTTGATTTTTCTTTCTTTAGCTTTTTATGATTCTCTTGAGTCTTATATTTGAGAATCAAATTTTCATTCAGCTCTGGTCTTTTCATCAGAGAAGTTTAAAAGTCCTCTGTTTCATTCAATCCCATTTTCTCCCCTTAGATTATGCTCACTTTTACTGGGCAAGTGATTCTTGAATAAAGTCCTAGCTCATTTGCCCTCTGGAATATTATATTCTATGCCCACTAATAATTTAAAATAAAAGCTGCTTAATCTTGTGTTATTCTGACCGTGGTTCCACAATATTTGAATTGTTTATTTTTGTCTGTTTGTAATATTTCCTTTTCAATCTGGGAGTTCTGGAATTAGGCTACAATATTGCTGAGAGTTAACCTTTTGGGATCTCTTTCAGGGAGGTGGTTGGTGAATTCTTTCAATTTTTATTTCTATTCTTGGATATCAGGGTAGTTTTCTTTCATAGTTTCTTTGAAGATAAAATTTATACTCTATTTTTGTCCATGGCTTTTGTTGTAAGGTAGATTAATAAATTATTATTTAGGAGGCTTAGCAGGCAGGACTGAAGGATTGGAGAAATGGAATGGAGAAACAGGAAATGTTGCTTTTCTCTCTGAGAGGGACTCTATGGTGGCTGGGGACAAGTTGTAACTGACCCCCTGGGAGACCTCAGAGGAAGTGGAGTTTTTATCCTGATATCCTGATATCCAGAAGGAGGAAAGTCATTTGCCTGTGGGAAGTTAGGTTGAGACTATAAATTGTAATCTGAGTTGCTGGTCAGCTCAGGTTCGTTTAGTTCCCTGGCTTACCCAACTGAAGGAGTACTGGCTGAAGACCTGGGAAAGCTGTACCATCACTGGATTTTGATAGGACTCAGCAGTGAGGATCCCACTTTCCTTCCTGATCTCTATTGTGTCCTGCCCTGCTATAGGTTCTAGCTTGTAGATAAGTCCATTCCTTGTCCCTGAGGCTTGCCCATAGACTGGTAGAATAGAACCCACTTTTCCCTTCTTTAGATTATATTTTCTTTAATTAAACCTGTCTTTATAAGCCCTTTTGTCAATATCATTTACTTGCAGTTTCTCTGACTCCCTGGCTAGGTGGGCCTCTGTGGTAGTTAAGGCCCAACAGTCACTCCTGCCAATTGCCATTTCCCAAACTGCCAAACCCAATTTCCCAGCTTGTTAAGTCCCAATCTATTGTCCATTCCTGTCTCCTACTCACCCTTCTGAACCCAGATAATTATTTAATTTAACCCCCAGGTTTTTCCCCATAAGAGTTTCAAATAGTCCATTAATTCTTAGATTATCTTTCCTGTATTTATTTTATAGGTCAGTTGTTTTTTCCAATAAAATATATCATATTTTCTTTTCTTTTTTTCTTTTTTTTGACTTAAGAAAAATTTTTTCTTGATGTCTCTTGGAGTCATTAGCTTCCACTTGCCCATTTCTAATTTTAATGCATTATTTTCTCAGGTGAGCTCTAGTACCACCTTTTCCATTTGGTCAATCCTGCTTTGAAAGACTTCTTTACCTCAGTGTATTTTTGTACCTCTTTTTCCAGATGATCAATTTGCCTTTTAAGAAATACTTCTCTTCAGTCTCTTCTTATACCTTTTTTCATTAAGCCAATTCTTCTTTATAAGGAGACCTCTTCAGTGAATTTTTAAACCTTTTTTTAATAAGCCTACTCCATTTTTAAGGCATTTATTTTTTCAGTAATTTTGTGTCACCTTCACCAACCTGTTGACTCTTTCTTCATGACTTTCCTGTATCACTTTCACTTCTTTTCCCAATTTCCCTCCTACTTCTCTTATTTCATTTTTACAATCATTTTTGAGCTCCTTTGTTAATTCTTTTTGAGCTTGAGAGTAATACATATCTTCCTTGAGGTTTTGGATGTCTCAGTACTGAATTTGTTATCTTCCTTTGAGTTTGTGGTTTCTTCATCTCCTTCATCAAAATAATTTCCTGTGTTGAAGGAGATGGGTTAACAATGTAATACTAATGTTTTTAATTCACAGAAGAGATTAGCAGGAAGTTCATAAAGAAACCTTAAGAAGGACAGTTTCAAATGATACATATCTTTTTAAAGAGCAAGAAAAATAAATGAAGATTCTTGATTTCAAGTACAATTCTCCTTTTCTTCTCTGCTATAATATGAAAATACTCATAGGGATACAATGTTCAGAATGAAAATTAAAGGGGGAAAAAAGAAAAGGGAAAATTAAGCTTAGAGCAAAAATCTCCTATTCAACCCATATCCTGAATCCTACAAGGGAGTCAATTGCCTTGGATCTGGTGTTCTTGAGTCAAACAGAATTTTTAATCCCTCCTCTCCATGGCCATCACTTAAAAACATGAAGACAATGATCATGTTCCATCCCTACCACTCTACCATATTACTTGTAAATCTTTTGAGCTAAATGTATCCAGTTACTTAGGCAAAATTCATATGTCATATACTCAAGTTCCTTCACCATTCTAGTTTATGTCCTTTGGACCCTCACAAGTTCATCACTATAATTCTTAAATCATGGTGTCCAGGACTGAACATATTATTCTGATGACCAATGAAGGCAGAGTAAAAATGGACTATTTCTTCCAATCCAGAAAGTTTTGCTCCTCTAAATGCAAGTCAAAAACACATTACTGTTTTTGGTTGCCATATCATACATCTGGCTCATATTGAGTTTGCAGTCCACTGATACTCCAAGATAGTTTTGAAAACAACTATTATCTATCTATGCCTCCCTCATATCCTATTTATAAAAAATAATTTTTCTTTGTATCCAAGTATTGTACATTTATCTCTATTGAACATCACCTTATTAGATTGTTTGTTAAGATTGTCTTAGATCTAAGATCTGTCATCCAGCATTATCCCTTCCAGCTTCTCTTTTCTGTGTTTTTAATGATCCTGCAATTTATGCCTTCATCAATGGTTTCATTGCCAAGTATACATCCTTGACCAACTCTATTGAAGACTTTTCATAATTTGACATAAAATCATTGACAATTCTTCTTTGAGTTCTCTCATCCAACCAGCTTTGAGTCCATCTGATTTTCTTTTGTTTAAGCCCTTAACCTTCCAACTTAGAATCAATACCATTTTGGTTATAAAGCAGAGGAGCATTAAGCATTAGGCAATAGGGTCACACAGTCAAGAAGTATCTGAAGTCAGACTTGAACCCAGGACCTCCCATTTCTAGGGCTGATTCTTTATTCACTCAGCCACCTATATGCCTCCCATCTGATTAATTTTCTAACCTATACAACTTCATCTTCTCAAAAAATACCAGTACTGGGAACAGCTGGGTTGCTCAGTGGATTGAGAGCCAGATCTAAAGACAGGAGGTCCTGCATTCAAATTTGTCCTGAGATACTTCCAAGCTGCATGACTCTGGGCAAGTCACCTGATCCTCATTGCATAAACCTTACCACTCTTCTACCTTGGAAGCAATTCATAGTATTGATTCTAAGATGGAAGGTAAGTGTTAAAAAATAAATAAATAAACATGAAACCAATATACAAAGGTTCATTAAAATCTAGGTCCACCATATACATAATAATCTCCACATCTACCAGTTTATTAATTTTATCAGAAAACAGCAATGATATTAACTATCATGCTTAAGACATATACTAGCTGGGTGATATTGGCAAGTCACTTAACCGTGATCTGCTTCAGTTTCCTGATTTTTAAAATGTTGATAATAATAGTGTCTACCATTAATGACTTAATTACTATCAACAAGGTAAAGCTCCAAGACAACTCCAAGAAACTCATGACAAAAAGGGCACTTATTACTATAGAAGGAACAGATGAAGTCTGAATGAAGATTGAAATATATCATTGTTTCCTCTATGAATTTTTCTCTTGTTTAAGTCATATGAACCTTGTATTTAACATGACAAACAGGGAAATGTGTGTTATATAGTAATATATGTACAACCTGTATTATATAACCCATCTTCTTGAAAAGCTGGGATGAAGGGGAAGAAGAGAAAGAATGGGAGAAAAGAATGAGAAATAGAATATTGGACATAACAAATATGAGAATTTGTTTCTCATGGATTACCATATCTATCATAATTTATTATATCTTTATAAAAATCTCATATACAATATTATTGTTATGTTACATATTATAAAAAATAATTTTGAAACAGCGTCTACTGCCCAGAATTGTTTGGAGGACAAGATGAAATAATTTTGTAAGATACTTTATATACTTTAATATTAAATATAAATACTATTAAGCTCCTCTGGATATTGGCATAACTGTGCCTTTTTTAAATGTTTGCTGACCATAACTTTATTTATCATTTCTACAATTTTCCTAAGAATTGAAGTCAATTGCATTGGCCTATTTTTGAAGACTGTTCATTTCTCTTTTTTGCACATTGGGACAAATTACCTTTCTTCAGTCTTGTGATGCCTCTACCATTTTCAATGATCTTTCAGATGTTATTGATAATGACTTAGCAGTTGCACTTGCCAATTCTTTCAGAGCCTTTCATCAAGGTAAAATTTTCTGAATTCATAATGGACAAGTGTTATAGGAATATGGGGTACAAGGAAGATATAGAGATATAGTGATGGTGATGATGTGTATCTATCTATGATCTCCTCAGCTGCAGTTGGTTGGTGGAACACCTACTCCTATTACCGTTACTGCTGCTGCAAGTTATCCCCTTCCTCTAACAGCTGCCCAAGTAAGGACCCTCAAGAGGTTAAATAGATGGGTAACTTTTCAGGTCCAACCTGGAGTTGGATAAATTAGTATTGGGCTATTGATCTGCCTTGGATAATGTTCAGGATCTGACTGCATTTTATTCCCTTTCCCAAGGGTCGTGATAGAAAGACCACTCAGGGAGGTACTTGTTGTTGAACATTCTTTATCTATAAATAGGGAAAGGATAACAAGGTCAAAGATTGGTGATTGGAAACCCTATTGATCTATTATATATAGACTAAATAACATTCAGGACTGTAGGCTATTGATCAGGTAGAAGCTGGATATTTCACCTCTCCACTGCTTCTGACCAGACCTGGCCACAGCCAAGCCAGAGAATAGGGAGGCTATTGCTGCAGATGTATTTTTAAAAGTGGTTTTATGTACTCATATGTGTATATTCATGTATATTATATGTATAAACGTATAGTTGCATATGTAAATATGCACATATATACATGCATGATATAATTGATATAATTTGCTTGTGAATCAAAATGTTTCCAGAGATTCCCCTGTCCTCCTACTTTGGAAGTTCCTTTATTATATCTTATTCAATTTCTCCCTCCATATATCCATTGTTTAAATTCTATATTTCTCTGTGTTCACAAAGGTATTTTATATTTTAATGAATATTTATTTATTTCATTTAAATGATAATTTTAGTAGAAACTTGGACAATATAGTTTCTAAATACATAATATCCTTCATTTTCTCTTCATTTTCTGTCCATTTTTATGAAGCACCAAATAGGAAAGCCTGAAAATTAAAGGAGAATTATTTGGAGTTGTCCTTGATCCTTGCATTGCTGACAATAATTAAGTCAGGAGAACATTGTATACTATAACAGAAATAAAGTACCATGATCATTTGTGAATGACTATTATCATTAACATGATGATAAAGGGCATCTACTGCCATAAAAAGAATTGGTATAATCTGAATGCAGATCAAAGCATTCCAATAGTCACTGTATTTCCTTCATGAGTTTTTTCTTGATTGTATAATATGTATATTCTCTCACAACATGAGGAACATGAAAATATACATTTCATAACAACACATGTATAACCCATACAACATTTTCTGCTGCCCTGAGGAAGTGGGAAGTGAGGGAGATATGTTTTCATTTTCCTTAATTTCTTATTTAATTTTCATTATTTCTGTTTTGGTTGTCTTTTGTTGTTGTCATTCAGCCATTTCGATCATATTCGGCTGACTCTTCATGATCCCATTTGAGAGTATCTTGACAAAGATACTGGAATGGTTTGCTCTTCCCTAATCTAGCTCATTTTACAGATGAGGAACTAAGGTCAATAGCAAGAAGTGACTTCTTCAGGGTCCTACAGCAATTAAGTGTCTGAAGCAAGATTTGAACTCGGGAAAATGAAGCTTCCTGACTCCAGGTCCATCACTCTTCATATCTGTGTCCCAGATGTCCATTTTGATTTGTACTTAGATTTTTTTAAATTTTGCTGATGTCTTAGTAAATTTTATTATGACTAATATTATACTAGTATAAATATAGCAAATACCAGAATAGCTAGTATGACATAAATAGTATTTAGCATAACTTTTTTGTGTTAGTATCAACTTTCTTATATTTTTAGTTGTGTTTCCAATTCAATTACCTATTCATTCTAGTTTTTGTTGATAAAAATGCTTAGAGACACAAGTTTTCCTTTAAAGACTGAATTGACTTTTGCAGATAATATGATGTATTTAAATAAAAAGAGTAAAATTTTTAAAAAGAAACAAGAACTTTAGCAAAATTATAGGATATAAAATAAATCTAAACACATCATCAACATTTCTATATAATACCAATCAAACTCAGCAGGGTATACATAGACAAATAGAGGGAGCAATTTTAATTTAAATTATTATCAAATGTATAAAATTCTTAGAACTGTGATAGTATTAGCTCTCTCTCTCTCTCTCTCTCTCTCTCTCTCTCTCTCTCTCTCTCT
>NC_058133.1:429233862-429265021 GCF_016433145.1 Gracilinanus agilis | reverse complement strand
GCCTGGCTCTCAATCCACTGAGCTAGCCCAGCTGCCCCTACTTTAGGTTGCAGTTTCTTTAGCAGATGTAGTTTTTACAGGGTGGGGTTGCTAGCCCCACGCCCAACCCTCCTCCTTTTTCATCCGGGCTAGGGACTGTCCTTGGCCAAGGAGTGGTAAGGGTGGGCAATAGGGGTCAAGTGACTTGCCCAAGGTCACACAGCTGGAAGTGTCCGAGATATACACCACAAAAATTCTAAGGTCAACAGTCCTATCATTTTCAGTACTTTGCTCTTGCAGTACTGAGAGCTATTACTTATGTAGAAGGAGCATTCCTTCTGTGATTGCAAAGAACATTTTTTGTCATGTCAAGACAACAAGCATTTGTTAAGTACATATTATGTCCCAGGCATGAAGTTCCTGACTGCATATTCAAAAATATACTCCCCAATAGAACTCCAAATCCCAAGGAGATCACAATCCTAATGAAGGAAATAATATGAAATAATTATGTATACAGGACAATTTGGAAATAATCAAGAGGGAAGGCATTATCATTAGGAAGAGTTTGGAGATGGAGCATCCTGGGCAAAGAGGTCAGTTTCAGATTGCTGAGTGGAGAAGTAGAGAAATTTAAGAATAAAGATGTAGAACAGCATGAAGGGGCCAGGTTATACTGAGCTGTAAAAGACAAATAAGTTTCTTTAGTAATCCTGGAGGTAACAGGGATTTCTCTGCAGCTCCTTACCTGCAAATCATACAGTACCTCAATCTCTTTCTTGTTAGCTGGGAGTAGAGAAGGAATGTGATTATTTAGTTTCATCAGCTCAATGTCTATTCTAGCACCACAGGCAGAGAGCTACATAAGAGTCATAGGTCTAGAACTCAAACAGGTCCCAGAAACCACAAAGTGTAACTGCTTTATTTTACAGATGAAGAAACTGGAGTCTAGGATGATTAAAAGGGTTTCCCCCAAAGAGCCAAGGCTGGTAAACACTAGAGGCAAGATGTGAAGCTAGGGTCTTATCCTTACAGAGACAGCATTCTTTCAGTACTACAACTTAATGCTGTTCTCTGAAACTAGATCTGAATTGCTCCCGTCGTTATTTTTTAAAGGTATATTCTTTTGGCAAGTATAAAGAACTGACCCAATGCCACCCATGAATAAATACTGCTCCGTTATCATCAGGTTAATTACATAGAGAACAACAGAGAATTCTAAACCAATGGCAGATCCCCACTTTTGAGATAAAAGGAGGTATTAAAAGGCATTATTATTGAAGCTGAGGAAATGTGTGCAAGCTTAGACCAAAAAGCCTAAGTAGCTACTCAATTTGATCTTTAATAAGGATGGAGCCCCTGAAATGTCTTTCTTTTCCTGACCTCTTCAAGCAATTTATTGTTGGTTGAAGTGGCTGCCTCTCTCCTACCTGACACTGAAAAGCTTGATTTTCAAAGCCATTTGTATTATGTATCTTGGTTGTGCCTATTAACTTCCAAATAGGCTTCTTTTACGTGTATTCTTTAGTAGATCTCACTCCATTTCCGTTTTGTCTGAGTGACTAAAGAAATCCCACTTGACTGAAGTGAATTCCTTTCTTTACAATACAGAACCATATTCTGTTCTCCTGAAATAGCAGTTCCACTGACCCTGGACTTGTTACTCCACACTCTACTTGGTATCTTCGTCAGAAAATAGGAGTGAATCATTTTTCTCCATTCATTTCTGACGATGGTCTGGCCCACTCATTTACTTAGTTCAGTAAGACATATGAGGTCTGGCCATGTACCTTCCTTCTTATTGATTTCTTAAAATGCTTAGCTTATTTTAATTTTTGAAGGTCTGATTATGTCAATCTAATGACAAATCATTCCTTGCCAAAGGCTATAAATTTCCCATTATACCTTGGGATATGTATTTTTCCAACTTTCTTTGCATTTCCTTTCCCTTCAGATTTCATGCAATATTTAGGTCATATGCTGAACTGAATGAAGGGCTTTGCTTGTTTCTTTAATGAAATGTTCTGTAAGCAGCTTAGATTGTTTGATGTTGGCTTTGTTTGTTTTGTCTTCTCTTTTACTTACTTTTTAAAAATATTTCTAATGCCTTTATTCTCCAGTAATGGCTGTGAATCATCTGTCATGTTTCTTTTTTAAGTTCATCTAAAGAAGGAAATGTGGGTAATGTTAATTTTGATGATGTCCTCACTAGTACAGCTAAACAGAAAAATGTGAATCACCATATTTAGAATTCTGAAAATCCCATCTGATCAAGGAAGTTAAGAGATTATGGGCATTAACTAGAACATAAATTTATTAGTTCACTTCTCATTCTCACTGATTCTTCTTTCACTATGTTGTAAAGGGTGTACATATGTATATTTAATATGCATATATTATGTGTACATGCATGTATATATGTATGTCATACATGCATGTATTATGTATATATTGTATGTATCATATGTATATGTGTATAAATGTAAATTTTGTGAATATTTTGATATAATTGAGTTGCAAACATTTAAATGTAATTTGCATAAAGAAGTTTGATGTTTTGTTTTAATTTTGATGTAAAGACTTATACAATGTTGTGTTAAAACATGTTTTCCAAAATAGTTTGCATTTCTTAGTTGGTAGGATATTTCTGTATTAGAATAGGAGTTATGTTTGATGTTTGTTTTGACTTTTGTATTGATATTTCATATTTACTGTTGATTTTGTTGGAAATTTTGCATTGTTACTTGTTGTTTTATGCTTTGAACTATGTAACTGTTCAATGTACTTATCCTTTTACCTTTCCTTGTTGAAATCCTTAGTGTAGAGTAGAGTAGGATAGTGTTAGATAGAATAGAGTTAGTGTAGGTTGTTTGTTATTTTGGGTTAGAATTTTAGTTTAGTTTGTAGTGCACAAATACCAACATTTTGTTAATTTTGGCTTTGTGCAAAGGGGGGAACTGTTGTGAGGAAGATTAGTTAGTAATTAATTATTCAGGTTGGATCTAGGAGGAAGGGCTGGAACATTCCAAGATGGAATGAAGGAGCAGGAAGTTGCTTGTGCTCTGAGAGAGACTCCATTAGTGGTTGGCACAAACTGTTGCTAGCCCTGGGAGATCTCAGAGTTAAGGACACCCTGCATCTGATTCCCTGAGATCCTGAGTGGTGTTGGCTTCTAGCAAGTGGACAAGACCTACAGAACTGCACCAAGTGGAGGAGGAGTTTGGCATCTGGTGGACAGCATCTCAAGCACACTCTCTCTACTTGGGTACCTTTGACCACCTTGGCTTTTGGCATCCTGTGATCATCTGTGGATTACTGTGAGAACCCTCAAAGCCACCCTCAGGCCTTTTAGCTGTGCTGGTCAAACCTGTCTGGAACCAGGTTTGAAGCAGCTTCCCAGTGATTCCAGAACTGCTTCTCTGAGTCCTGCCTGGCCTAGGTCAATAGAGTTAGAGTAGACAAGTCCTCCCCTTTGCCATATGATTTGCCCTTTTAGGTTTTAGTGTAGAATCCCCTATCCCACCTTTATTTAGTTAAACATAATTAAAACTGTTAAAACCTTTTACCTTGCCTGCTGGTTTCAAAGGCTCTGGCCTAGTGGTGAGCTGGGTGACAATTGGCCAAGAGCCATTCTTGACAGTTAGCAGCAGCTTAACTGTGTACTCTGGTCTCCCTATCCTGGTCCTATCTCTCCAACCCAGTGTGTGTGTACCCACAACCATTTAGATTATATTTTAACATCCCTGGTGCTCCATATTTTTACAACCATCAGAGAATAGTTACTATTTCTTGCTGTCCACATAAGGCTTTTTACTCTTTTAACTAGGGAATTAGGTGTTGCCCAACCAAAACCTTTCTTTTTTAATATTTTATTTTCCCTCAATTATATGCAAAAACAATTTTTAACCTTCTTCATTTTTGACTTTGAGCCAAATTCACTGCCTCCCTTCCTCCATCCCTGAAAGAGCAAGCAATTTGCCATTGATGAATTCACGTTCAATAAAGTAAAACATTTTCCTCACATCAGTAATTCTGTGGAAGAGAATTCAAATCCAAAATAGATGAAGAAAAAAAAGTGAAATGTACTATGTTTCAGTCTGTATTCACTCTTCATCAATTTTCCCCTCTGGAAGTGGATGGTATTTTTCATCATGAGTCTTTGGGAATTGTCAGGATCAGTGTAAGAATACATATCATTCATAATTGCTCATTATACAATATTATGTTACAATATACAATGTTCTGATTCTGTTCACTTCACTTTGCATGAGTTCTGTAGGTCTTTCCAGATTTTTCTGAAATCATACCTCTTATCATTTCTTATAGCTCAATAGTGTTCTTTTACAATCATTACAACTTATTCAGGCATTCCTGAATTGATGGCCATCTCCCTAATTTCCAATTCTTTGCTACTTAAAAAAAAGAGTTGCCATGAATATTTTAGTACAAATGTATTATTTCCCCCTTTTTATCTCTTTGAGATAAAAAGACCTAGTAGTGGTATTGCTTGATAAAAGTGTATGCACAGTTTTAAAACCCTTTGTGCATAGTTCCAAATTGCTCTCCAAAATGAGTACAAAATCAGTACACAATTTCACCAAAAGGATACTGGGGTCCCAGTTTTCTCACATACTCCAACATTTATCATTTTCTTTTTCTGTCATATTAGCCAGTGAGTTGGTACCTTGAAGTTGTTATAATTTACTTGTCTCTAACAAGGAATGATTTAGAATATTTTTCATGTGATTATATATAGCCTTGATTTCTTTGTCTAAAAAATTCTTGTTCACAACCTTTGATCATTTTACTAATTGGTGAATGACTTGTATTCTTATAAATTTTACCTATTTCTATATATGAAAAATAAAGCCTCTATCAGTGATAATTGCTATAAATCATTTTTCCCTACCTTCCTATTTTACTTCTAATTTTGGTTTTACAAGGCTTCTCTTTTTAACCAAGAAAGCATATTCACCAGCTTAGAAAATCTGGACCTCATCTCTGTAGATATAGTACTTGAGAAACGGAAAAGAATACTAATTTAAGGACTATTGTACTGCCTTCCTTTTTTTTTAGCCGAGGTATATACAACATTTGCCATACTTGTATAGTAATAGTCCAATCCTTTTATAATAATAATTGGTAAATATTTAATTCCCTTGATGTTCATCCGCGAACGAAATAATAAAGTAGGGAAAAGAGACCTCTAAGATGTTGACAACAAATTTAGTTTTGTCAACAGATAAGTCATAACTCTTTATATCTTGAGTAAAAGTAATCAGATAACTTTCTATGATTTCACTATAACTAATGACCTTAAAATATAAGATTTTAGAATGATAGAATTAAATAGAACACTATTATGAGGAAGATTAGATTAGTTAGTTAAGTATTAAGGATGTATCTAGCAAGAAGGAACTGGAGCTGGGAATTCCAAGATGGAATGAAGGAGCAGGAAGAAGTGCCTTGTGCCCTGAGAGAGGACTCCATTAGTGGTGGGCAAAAACTGTTGCCAGCCTGGGAGATCTCAGAGCAAAGGACACCCTGCTTCCTGATTTTCCCCTGGGAACCTGAGTTGTGGCATCTAGCAAAGAGAGAAGATCAACAGTGCTGTGCCAGGGAAGAGGAGAAGTTTGAGATATAGTGGACAGTGTTTCAAGCAAACCCTCCCTACTTGGTACCTGAGACTACCTTGGCTCCTGGCATCCAGAGATCATCAGTGGATTGCAGTGAGAATCCCAAAGCCACAAAGCCCCTAGCTGTGCTGCTCAAGTCTGGCAGGTCCAGACTGAGGTAGTCACTCAGAGACTCCATTACAGCTTTTTGGCCCTGTCAGTTTAGATTACTAAGTTAGTGTAGAAATAAGTCTTTCCTTTCCCCTGTGGGTTTTGTTATTAGGTTTTAAGGTTTTAGAGTAGACATCCCTATCCCACCTTTTAATTGTTCATAATTAAAACTAGTTATATCCTGTTACCTTGCCTGTGGACTCAAAGCCTCTGGCCCAGGGTGACAGTTGGTCAACAGTCCCTTTGTCACATAGGAGCAGCTTGACTGTTCTGATCTTCATGTCTCTCATAATCCCCAGTGTGTGTACCCACAATTCACTTAGTTTTATTACAATTATCCCTGGTGTCCCCATTACATTTACTTATATTTTCCACAATACCTAGTCATCATCTGTAACTTTCTGACTACTAAAATAGTTGTAATCAAAAGATTATTAGTGCATTGAGTTCAAGCTTGCTTGATTATGGCTATGAAAATTAAAATTAAAAAAAACTTTAACTTGGGATGCCCTTTGACTGGTGAATGACTGAACAAATTGTGGTGTCTGTTGGTGATGGAATACTATTGTGCTAAAATGAATAATAAACTGGAAGAATTCCATGTGAACTGGAATGACCTCCAGGAATTGATGCAGAGTGAAAGGAGCAGAGCCAGAAGAACATTGTACACAGAGACTGATATACTGTGGCACAGTTGAATGTAATGGACTTCTCTACTAGCAGTGATGCAATGATCCAGGATAATTCTAAGGGGCTTATGAGAAAGAAAGCTTATCCACATCCAGAGAAAGAACTGTGGGAGTAGAAACACAGAAGAAAGACAACTACTTGATCACATAGTTCGATGGGGATATGAATGAGGATGTAGACTGTAAATGATTGATCTATTGCAAATATTAATAATATAGAAATAGGTCTTGATCAGTGATACATGTAAAATCCAGGGGATTGCTTGCTGGCTATTGGAGTGGGGTAGGAGGAAGAGAGAAAAAGAACATGAATCATGTAACCATGGAAAAATATTCTTAATTAATTAGTTAATTGATTAAGCAAATTTAAAAATAAAGAAAGTCCACCACAAGTACATTCAAAGTTCTGGAGATCTTCCTTACTTTCTTCTGACATTGAAAAGATACCAGGAGTAAACACAATGTGCCTATCTTTGAGGTTATTCCATACCCTCACCATGTGCCTAGTTCATCTTGATTTCCTTTTATTGATTTACCTAATGATATATTTTTATTCTTATTTTTATTTGAAGTAACTCTTCACTTATATGAAGAAATTTGCTCACATTTATGATGCATCACTCCTTTTTTGGAAGTTAGTGTGTTCCAAATCTTATAGCTATAAAGTAAAATTGAAAGATGTTTGGATTAAAAATGATTAACCTTCCTAATAGGCCTTATTTGGCAAGGAACATTAAATTTAAAGAAAAAATTATATGTGCAAAAGTATATATAGTATATATCATTATATCACAATTTCTTAAGCCATTCTTCAGTTGATGGTCATCCATTTTGTTCCCCGTCTTGGTACAAAAAAAAGTGCTATAATAAATATTTTTTCTATTATAAAAATGGTAAATATGAGTCAGAAAGTCATGAAAAGGCATAAAATTATGCTGAGTGACATTAGGAAAACCAGGAGAACAAATTAAATAATTACCACAATGCTATAAAGGGTAGCAATTTTTAAAAACTTTAGAACTTTGATTAAAATTTATATGAAGTGACGCAAAGTGAAGTAAGCAGAACCAGGAGAATGTTGAACATAGTAACAGCAATACTCTAAGATGATCAACTATGAATGACAACTATTATCAGCATTGAAAGGATCTAAGAAAATTCCAAGGTACTAATGATGAAAAATACTACTGACTACCAAAAAAAAGGAACTAAATTTGACTGCAGATTGAAGCAAGCTATCTTTCACTTTATTTACTTCATGAATTTGTTTTCTTATATAAGTGATAGGTATCTTCTTTCACAACATTATGAACATGGAAATATGTATTATGTGATAGAATATGTATAAGCTATATCATATTACCTGTCATCTTGGGGAACAGTGAGAGGGGAATGAGGGAGAGAACAGAGAATGTCAGAAATTTATTATTTTAAAATGTGTCTACATGTAATTGAGAAAATATATTAATAAAAAAGAACTCTCCTCAAAGCAGTGATGAATCGCAACTCCAAATGTGTGAAATGGAAGCATGTTTATAACCTCCTGCCAGAGAAGTGATGGTAGCTATATAGAAGAAGACACATTTTAAGACATTGCCAGAATGTTGATTTGTTTTATGTGACTAGACTAACTGGTTACAAGGGTCTATTTTTTTTGTCCATAGGTTGTGTTAGAGATGAAAAATATAAAAATAAAATAAAAACATGAATAAAACATTTTTAAAAATACAGAGGCGAAAAAAGAAATTCAGAAAGGAACACACAGAAATTTTTATACTACCCTGTTAAATGTAATATACTCTTAAAATAAGCTAGAATTCACAATTTAAATGCAATCTTCATTTAGGTCCTTTCTTATTGAAATGTATATTGATGATTTAGGTAGAATAAAATGTAAAAATGGTCAATATTTTTAAAAGATAAAGCCTTTGTAAATAGTTATATATTAAACATATGTTTATATATTTAATTGTGGAACCTTGATCAAGTGGTAGAATTACATTGTAAGGGACCATTTCTCATTCATCTTTTGATTCTCTTCAGTCTCAGCCCAGTACTTCACATAAAAACATTGAACAAGTGTTCAGTTGCTTAATGAATACATTAATTAACATGTACCATAAAAAGTAAATATAACTTTGGTGTGTGAGGGTCCCATTTAGCATTTTAAAATGAGTGCCTAATCTTTTTTTTTTACTTATAGTAAATTGGAGTCACATTAACTACTATATCTAAGCCTAACAGAGGAAAAGAGAAGATTTAATAGCAGCAACAACAAAGTAATGATAAAACAGTTAGAAAAGGGTTACTTTTTTACAAAAAAAAATTTTTTTACAAAAAAAAAAGACTTTTTAGGAAATGAGGCAGAGAGCTTGATTGGGTAGGTAAAAGGATAAGCAAAGGAGTAAGGAGTACAATAATTTTTTGTATTTTCTTTATTTTAATAATTAATTTAATAATTTAATACAATAAAATGACTGTTTTATACATTTTAATTTTAAGACATGAAGGACATTTCACAGCAATAAATTAATGTGATATATAGTTTAGGAAATATTAATGTATTTTTTCAATTATATTTATGTAAATTTGAAAATCTAATTTAAAAAATTATAAATCCTGTACAAAAAGGTTATCTCTTATGTTGTCTATGCCATGATTATATCTATCTTGTAATAGAATAACGAGTTATGATATTAAAACATAATCGATCTTATGCAATATATCCACACTTTGTCCCTCCTCTCTTCCATTCCAACAGAGACAGGAAGAAGGGAAGAAGGGCACTCAGAAAGATACAGATGTCTTAATAACTGATGGATCTATAAGTGCAACCACTAATTAACAAAGGAATTTAACCAATTGTTATGTTCAACATTATCTAGTTAATTCATGTTTGGAATAGTCCCACGTACCTGGAGTTTGATTATTATAAGTTGGAAGATTTGTAAAGAAATGCAGCTGCCATTTTCTGCTGGGTATAAAGCAGAGCAAGCCAAAATGCCACAAACTACACACAATTAACTTGTACTGCTTCTTCCTGGTAAGGCTCTGTTCCTATTCCTAGGATCATTGAATAACCTAGTCTCAGGACTAGGATAAAGATTTTTCATCATCATCATTAAGGAGACCATTTATGTGGATATTAAAGAGTTTTACAAAATGCTTTACAAATATGTCATTTTATCCTCAAAACAAATTTGCGAGATAGATACTATTATTTTCCCCAATTTATAGATGATAAAACTGAGGCATACAAAGATTAAATGCCTTGCCCCAAATCACATAACTAGTAAGTTCTGATTTGAATACAGGTCTTCTTACTTCCAAAGTCCAATTGACATACATTTTTCCACCCACTTGCTTCAAGATTAGAATCAAAATTGTGGTGAAATTGATTTGAAATCTTAGAAATAAACATAATTATTCAAAATACATATGTAGCCACATTTGTGCTCCTTGAAATACAAGGCTGCATAATGTTATGAAATTATCATGAGTACAGTTTTTCATATGTTTAATAGAATTTGCTGGGTTATTTTGACATCGTGCGAACAAAATCTAGACTTATAATGGATACTTTTGGCAGTTGCATGCTTTTTTTGGTAATTTCATAGATAGAATAGATGAGGATTTATAATATTTTTGTTTATTTCTTAATTTTAATATTTCTTTTCCTACTTAGTACCTGATAGTTGGTGATGGATAGTTCAAAAGAGATGCTGCAGGTAAAACATGGGAGAGTAGATCTGACCAGAAGCCCCAGTTATTATCAAGTTCAATTCAATTCTGTTCAACACACATTTATTAAGCATGTGCAATGTGCAGAGTACTTTGTTAAAGGTTGGGAATAGAAAGATAAAAAAGGAAACAAAATTCACCCCTGTACTTTAGGAATTTATATTTATTGAGAGGAATGACATATACATAGATGAGTACATAAAAGATAATTTGAGGAGGAAGTAATTGCTGACTACTAGGAGTGTCAGGAGAATTTTTCCACACAAGGTGGCATTTGAGATGAGTCTTGAAGGAAGCTAAGAAATCTAGCAGGCAAAGGAGAAGTATATTCCAAGCTTAGGGGACATCTTATTCAATGACACATAGCAAAAGATGGCATGCTGAGTTTGTGAAACAGAAAGTAGACTAAATTGGCCAGAGCATTCAGAGTAATTATATGAAATAACTCAATAAAGACAAACTGGGAATGGATTATAAAAAACCCCAAATGTCAAATCTGAAGAGTGTCCCTTTACCAAGGCAATTTGTTGCAGTAAAAAATAAAATAAAATAAACACAAGCAAACAAAAATACTTCTACATCTACAGAAGTGGCTTTCTTAGCAATTGGACTAGTTGGGTGAAGGCAGAGCAAAAGTCTCCCACTAATACAGAGGTTCTGAAAGACTTTTAAAAGACACTCTACTTACTATACTTTACTATTTCTCATTGACCAAATTGGGTAAATTAACTAAACTGGGTAAGTGGGATGTGAAGTCCTGTTAAAGTTGATTGAAATATATTTATGTCTTTTCTGGAGGCACTGTAAAATTAAAAGCATAGCTCTATTCTTTAAAAAAGAATATTGGGATGTGGACTCGAAACTACCACACCAATGCAATCACCAACAATTTGGAAATAGGTCTTGATCAAGGACACATGACAAAACCAATGGAAATGTGTGTCGGCCATGGGTGGGGGGAGTGCGGGGGGTGAAGGGGAAAGTAGGAGCATGAATCATGTAACCATGTTAAAAATGATTATTAATAAATGTTTAAATTAAAAAAAAATATTGGGCTTGGGGGGATGGGATGGTTGGAGATTGTGCTTGGGATTCATTGGTACAGGGCCTATGCTATCCTTGGCAGGGACAAATCTCCTACCAATACAAGGTTTCCACCTTCTCTGTGCCTGATAGTCTTAAAAATTAGCCTAGAGCACAAAGAGGTTAGATGACTATCAGGGTAACCAAGGGTCTCAAATAAATTATGTTTAAAACCTTTATCTCTTCCTTTTTAGTTCCTAACCACCTGGGTCTAGAGCCAGAAAGATTTGAGTTCATGTTCAGTCTCAGATAATCATTACCTCTGTGATCTTGAACAAGTCACTTAACAGCTGTCTGCTGTATAAAGTAGCTAACAAAATAGCACCTAATATCCAAGGATGCAGTGAGAATCAATTGAGATGTTTTTAAAGGACTTAGCACAGAGCTTGTCACATAATAGATGTTTAATAAATGCTTCCTTTCTTCATCCATTTCTCCCTCCATTCCTTCCTTCCTTTGTATTTCTCTTCCTTGCTTCTTTTCTTCCTTCTTTCCTTGATCACTGTCTTCCTTTCCTTCTCCCTTCCTGTGTCCCTTTCTTCTTTCCTTCTTTCTTCCATTTTTCCCTTCCCTGTTTACTCCTTTTTTCTTTCTGTCTTTTTTCTTTCCTTCCTATCCTTATTTTTTCTTCTTAGTTCTTTCCTTTCTCCCTTCCTCTTAGTCATGAAAAAGAACATATTTGGGTTTCTTATTCTGTAGCATAGGAAGAAACTCTAGGGAGAAAACCAGCCTAATCATTCTTTTTTCATATTATGCAATTGAGACTTAAAAAGGTTAAATTATTTTTCTCAAGGTCACACAACTAATTGGTGGTAGAACTGGAAAAAAATCCAGGTCTTCTGACTCCTCATACATTATTCTTTTTCATGCAAAAAGTTAAAGTCACAAAAGTCCTGTTATTCTCCTAAAGACAATAATCCAACTTTTAAATACAATATTTTTAATCATCTGTTACAGCGTTAAGTATGAAATGCAACATAATGAAGATCTTCACTTCAATATTTCCTCAGTTTTTCATGTTACTTTAACCTTGAATTAATTGAATTTTAGAATTTAATCTATGTATGCTCCATGAGGCTAATACAAATTTTATGTCTGCTATTGAGAGCTGTAGTTTCTTTTATTGTATTTCTGGCAGTCTAAGTAATAATCATAAGATAGAACTTAGAGAAACCTCTGCTCCCTTATCTGAATTATAACACCTTTCCTGTTGATCTGGAATCCTCTCCAATAGTTTTTCACAGCACAATTACTGAGAATAACGAATAAGTTATCTTATATCACAAAGAGTGAAAACATAGCTTTTTTTTTTTTCCAGAATGAAGTACTTTGCATTCATCTTTGGAGCCAGATAGTTAAGCACTAACTGATTCCACAGTCATTTCAAATATGGATATCTAAGATATATTAAGAAATAGCCTACTTATGCAGCTCATTCCTTTCTTCTTGAAACTGAGCTAAGTTCTGACATAGGTTTCATGTACTCAGGTATGAATTATGTTCAATCTGAGAGACCGAACAGGGCCATTTAACATCATTTTTTTAATTGAGCAGATAACTTTCCTCAGTACTTTAATAGCCTAGAAATTAAAAAGCCATAGCTCCATAAGTAATCTTGTTCTTTAATTTTCTCATCTGAAAGAGATTTGTTGTGGGTCATCTTTTAGTTCATATAGGTACTGTATAAATACATGAAGGATCAACAACATTGTCATTTTGGGGGCTTTCCAGTGTAGTAAATTTCTACACAGATTGCAATCTTTCAAAGTTAAAAGTCCTCTGGAGTTACTTGTAGTAAAGATGTATGAATTCTCCCAAATCACATTACCAGGATGTATCCAAGGTCATACATCCACTAAAATAAAAAAAATATATATGGTGGTTAAATAAGAATGCAGACTCAGAGTTAATTACATAAATATTTTTAAATGCCTACTGCACAAGGTACTATATTAGAGAATGAGTTTAAAAATATGACAAATGGCATGATCCCTATCATTAAAGAAATTATTAAATAATGAGAAATATTAAGAAGATAAGAAGAAACAAAACTGTTAAACAAGTTCATATGATAAAAGGAAAAAATCTAAAGTGAACAAAGGACAAAAAAAATTTTCTGAGAAATTTAAAGATATATATATATATAATATAAATATAAATATTTTTGTTTTCACCTGGCTTAAGAAAGAATTGCTAGATAAAGACTTCAAAGAAATTTGGAATTTGAAGTAAGAAATTTAACAGCTGGAGATTGGAGATCCTATCTTAAATAATAATTCTACTGTAGCATGTGAAACACTCATAGACAATATATGGGCCCAATGCCTGTCCAGTAGTGGCATCAGCATTTGCAGAATATATTTTCTCAATGATTGGTGATAAAAGTTTGAACTTGGGCAGCTATATGCATTCCCCATCCGGTTTCACTGAACTCCTGCCTACTCTGATTTCAAGGTCAAGTCAAAAGTTTTGAGTTAATTCTCTCAAAAAGAATAACTTCAAATGAGTCATAATCCCAGCCACTAGGGGCTATAAATCTTTCTTCATTGGAGCTTTAATAAATTCACTCAATGAGTATATAGGTCAAAGCAATGGGTTGATCTCTCTGTGGTCATCTGGCAAAACTTCTGCTCATAACCTTGTTTTCCTTTGGTGTTTTGTTTCTTTTTTAATTCTAACTTAAGGACATGCCAAAGTTCATTTTAAAGTTGCTAAAAATGGAGAAGTATTTTAGTTCCTATGCAAGTTCATATATCCCCTAAAATCTACCCTTGTTTGGTGCCTAGATTAATGACATTTTTAAAAATTTTATTCAATTAATTTATTTAGAAAATTTTCCCATGGTTACATGATTCATGTTCTTTTCTTCCCCTCCCATAGCCAATGAGCAAATCCACTGGGTTTTACATGTGTCATTGATCAAGATCTATTTCCATATTATTAATATTTGCATTAGGATGACCACTTATAATCTACATCCCCAATCCTATCCCCATCAACCCATGTGATCAAGCAGTTGTTTTTCTTCTGTGTTTCTACTCCCACAGTTCTTTCTTTGGATGTGAATAGCATTCTTTCTCATAAGTTCCTCAGAATTGTCCTGGATCATTGCATTGCTGCTAGTACAGAAGTCCATTATATTCAATTGTGCCACAGTATATCAGTTTCTGTGTATATGATTCTCCTAGTTCTTCTCTTTTCATTCTGCATCAATTCCTGGAGGTTGTTACAGTTCACATGGAATTTCTCCAGTTCATTATTCCTTATAGGACAAAAGTATTCCATCATCAATAGATACCACAATTTGTTCAGTCATTCCTCATTCGAAGGATTTCCTCTCATTTTCCAAATTTTTGCTACCACAAAGAGTGTAGCTATAAACTTTTCTGTACAAGTCTTTTTTTCTATGAACTCTTTGGGTTACAAACCCAGTAGTGGTCTGGCTGGATCAAAAGTCAGGCAGTCTTTAAAAGCCCTTTAGTCATAGTTCCAAATTTCCATCCAGAATGGTTGGATCAATTCACAACTCTATCAGAAATGCATTAATATACCTATTTTGCCACATCAAAGCCAACATTTATTACTGGTTAATAATGGTTGTTTTAAAAATTGGTATAAATAGGAAATATAATGGAACATTATTTTACCATAAGAAATTATAAACAAGATGATCACACACACACACACACACACACACACACACACACACACACACAACTGGAAAGACTTATATGAAGTGATGAAAAGTGAAGTGATCAGAATTAGGAAAATATTGCACACAGTAACAGTAATAATTTATTATGATCAACTATGAATGATTTGATTATTATCAGCAATGCAAAGATACAGGGAAACTTTAATGTTCATCATGTTGTGAAAGAAGACAAATATAATTTATGCCAAAGAAAAATTTGTGGAGGATATAAAGTAAAAAATGGTATGATTTGATCTGCATTCAGACTCAATCAATTCCTTTTATAGCAGTGGATAGACATTTTTGTCATGAGTCCCTTGGAGTTGTCCTGGATCTTAGCATTCCTGATAATGCTCCCCTAACCCTGCCTTCTGTAGTTGTTGCCATTGTTTTTGCTGCTGCCACTTCTATTTTGCTGGAAAGATGACTGCTATCAAACATTCTTAATCTCAAAGGTCAAAACAAAAGAAACCAAATGCTATGACCTCACGGCTTTGTAGCACTTGACTCCTGGCTGCCTGCCACAAAAATGCAAAAATGCAGCTGTTCAATATTTCATCTGATTAGCCTCAGAAAATCCCTCTTCCCTACTTAGTACCCTGACAGGAAGTCTATTTCTCCATATCTCCCATTAATAATTATCAAAAGCATCTCAAGATCCAGAGGGACAAAGGACTTGACTTGTCCTTTTTAAACATCTCAAAGCTTCATGGGTACTGCTCATTCTCTGACAGTATACAGTGAGAAATATCTTCCTGATTAGTGATGTCATTAGCTCCTCTAGTTTCCCATTTCTTTTTTTCAGTGGTCCTTAGGTATCTAGAAAATATAGGAGGATACAGGCAAGAATCAAGTAGTTGGAGGTTACTTGAGTAGGTAGCTATATAAGCATGAGTCATAATGTGAACAGTAATGGTGGTGAAAGAGTACAAGACAAGGAGAAGGAATTAGTTTGTTTTGATTAGAATATAAAGGCAGAATAATAAGAGTTAAGGCATATTTGTAGTTTTAGATCATTGTAAAAAGTGCAAAAATGTAAACTTTTCTTGATTAATTAGTGGCAAAAATGTATTACAGGTGGCAAAAACTCAGGATCTCCAGCAAATTGGACTCATGCTTTGGAAGAACTCAAAACACAATTTAAAAAAATTAAGAGAGCCTGAAGGCATTTGGGAAAAGAACTTAAAAAGCAAAATAAGTTATCTGGAAACAAAGGAGCATGAATTAAAACAAGAAAATAGTGTCTTGAAAGCTAGAATTGACCAGCTTGAAAACAAGGCAAAGAAAGTGTACAAAAAAAATCAGACCAGAAGGAGAAGAATTACCAAAAATCCAGTAATGAAATTCAGTCTTTAAAAATTACAATCCAACAACTAGAAACAAATGACTTCACAAGGTAGCAAGAGTCTCTAAAACAAAATCAAAAGAATGAAAAGTTTAAGAACAATCTGAAATACCTCACTGATAAAACTACAGTCCTGGAAAATAGATCCAGAAGAGACAATTTAAGAATTATTTGACTACTAGAAAATCATGACAAAAGAAAAAGTCTGGACATCATTATATAGGAAATTATCCAAGAAAACTTCCTTGTCATTCTTGAACAAGAGGGAAAAGTAGAGATTGGAAGAATCCACAGATTATCACCCACATTTAATCCCCAATTGACAATACCCAAGAATATTATAGCCAAATTCAAGAACTACCAGACCAAAGAAAAGATGCTACAAGCTATTAAGAAGAAACCATTCAGAGAGCATGGAACCACAGTTAGGATACACAGGATCTGGCTGCATCCACACTGAAGGACCAGAAGTGTAAAAATAAAGGAGACTGTCCTGGATGTTTGATCAAATAGGGAGATAGAGAGAGAGTCCATGTGGTGAGTCTCTCTTCCAACTCTCCCCTGGAGCCAAATATACACTGGGAGATTTTTAAGGGGATGTCACCTTGAAACTGGGTGAACTGGATGAACAGGAATTGGGGAGAGGCATCCCTATAAGACAAGGTATGTGGTACCCCAATCTGATTCTGAATAAGGATGAGCACAAACCTCCCCCCAATCAGTTAATTTCACAGAGGGTGACCTGGCTTCAAGATGGAGGCAGCCAGACCAAACTGTGGTTCTTCTCTCCCTTGTTTTCTCTCAGGCACTCTAGAACACTATCTGAATGATGAATGGCTTTTATTATTTGCAATTCATGGATCGGGGAAAGGGGTGAAGGGCAGAGAGATTTTGGGGTGCCCTCTTCTCTATTTCTATAGGGTTCATCACTTGGGTGGGAACCTTTGGGGTTCCCATTCCTAAGTTTCTCCCCTAACCCCTTCTCCTTATGTTTCTATTTCTATTTTGCCGACTCTATCCTATTCTATAATTTTAAGTTTTGACTGAAAGGGGGTCTCTCAGCAAAGTTGGGTAATGGGAGAAGGAGTCTAGGAGATCACTCCCAAAATGGAGTCCAAACTTAGCTGACTCAATGGTTGAAGTCTTGATGGATGAGATGCAATGGAATGGCTTTGATCAGGGAATCAGGGTTTTGGTTTCCAAAAATAGATCCTCAGGAAGCCTTCAGGACTGGATCTGGTCTGGGATGTGCTTCTCTTCTCCCCTCTTAGTCCTCCACCTGAAAACCTCTCCTCCACTTCTTCCTTGGAGAAACTTCCCAGAATCCCCTACTGGTCTTGACTGTCAGCAACTTTCAGCAACTGCTTTTTCTGGCTCCTTTTGTCCCATCCCCCTTATACAAATCCCATTCTTACAGAAGGCACGGAATATGATACTCTGGAAAGCAAGGGAACTGGGTCAACAAACAAGAATCAACTACCCAGCAAAACTGATTATATTTTTGCATTGAAAAGTATGGTCATTTAATAAGATAGAAGACTTCCAAGCATTCCTAAAGAAAAGACCTGACTTAAACAGAAAATGTGATGCCCAAACACAAAATTCAAGAGAAACACCAAAAAATAGTTAAGAAAGTGAAAACAAACAAACAGAAAACTGTTTTTAAGAGACCCAATTAGTTCAAATGATTTTTATTCCAGTAAGAAAAGATGATAATGGTAACTCTTAAAAATTGTTATTATCATCAGGGTAGCTAGAAGAAGTATACTTAGAGGGAACAGTGAAAACTACATAGGATTCAATGTAAATATGTATATATATTAAACTGGGGAAAATGGAATAATACTAAGAGAAATTGGAAAAGAAATAAAATGGGGTAATTTTATATTCCAGAAAGAAGCGCATGGGGGGAGGGTGGGAGAAGACCAATACAATGAAAGGGTGAAAGAGGTTGGAAACAATCTCCAAGAAAAGTTTAATCATTATGGGGGGAGAGTCAGAAAGGTTCAAATGGAAGGAAAATCTCCAACTCCAAATTCAATCATCACCATCATCATCATTGTCATCATCATCAACACCAACTTCAACATCAACATCATCAATATTAACATAATCATCAACATCCACATCATCAACAACAACCTCATCAGCAACATCAACAACATCATCAGCAACATCATCATCAACATCAACATAATCAGCATCAGTATCTGGCCCAGGAAAGGTTTTTGCTGGGTGGCCTAACCTAATAGCACACTATGCAGTATCCTGAATGAGAGACAAAAGACCTAAATTCTAGGCTTGAGTGCTACTATGTGTCCTTTGAGGGTAAAAAAAAAAAGCCTTTTTTTTCCTGGACTCAGTTTCCTCATTTATGTATGAGTGAATCTTATCTGGACTTTGCATTAAGTTAATCAATTAAATCAAAGAATAAACCATGTATAAACAAGAATAAAAAGGAAAAAAAAGAAATCAAAGTTTCACCCAGAGGAAATCGGGCAGAGGAAACTTGAGATAGATATAACAATATCCTATAGAGGCATATAGAGATACTGCTTACAATAGTGGTGGATTAATAAATCATTTGTTTTTAATTGTGTGTTCAAAAAAACTGTATAGTTCTCTTAACATATTAATGATGATTTAGTATATAGAGATACAATTTTGTCAAGCACAATTTCCTGACCTTAATCTGCTATTAATCAATGGAAAGAACATTTTTGAATGCTTTCTGGAGGGGGTCAGGAATTTCACTCTCCTTGACTTTCTTTATCTTTCATAATTGAAAAGCATATATTGTTTCTGAGAGAGAAAAAGCTAGGAAAAGTATGAAAAAATGGGCTAAATAGTGAAATTTAATGTAACATCTAAATTTTGAGATCCTTCAATATTTGAATAAACTTCATGATTTAAAAAATAGCATATATCTGATCTAGCTTTTTTCCCATTTCTGTTGCCACCACTTCTACAAATCGTCTCATGGTGTCTTATCTGCACTATTATAATAGTCTCCCCTAAAAATAAATATTTATTGATATCTGTTTTTTAAATCACCAAAATCTTCCAGTATCCCTTCCCCACCCTCTTCCCAGAGTGCCATCCCATAGAACACATTTTTAAAAAGAAAAGTAAAATAGGAAGAAATGAAACAAAAGTCAACAAAACCAATGAATATATTTTAAACATTTGAAAACATATATAGTATACATCTGTGTATTATCCATCTTCAATAGTTTTTGCTGTCTCCAATTTCCTTTTATTCCAATCCAGTTTACAAATGCCTTATATGCTGATCCTCCCAAATTAAGATTGCCTAACCATCAAAAATCTTCAATAAATTTCTAGGCCTATTACACAAAATTAAAATATTTAGGGCCTTGATGTGCTAGTCTGACAATAGCTGATACTTTACTATCTCTCCAGTTACATTTCTGGTTATTTACCCACAGTGTTCCTAAGCTGTACTCGAGTCTTCAAGCAAATTCTATCTTCCCTTATATAGTCTTTCTGATTGTTCTGAGGCAACATTAAACTTGTTCCATCAGCTTAGTCGTTTCTATCAATCCTCTTTCCATAAAAACCCAAGTGAAGCCTCAATTCTACCAGGAAACAAATATTATTATCAAATACATATATTTATTATTTAAGATCTATGATTTATAAGATATTATAAGAAATAAAAATATAAGAAATATATTATGAGAAATAATTATTTAGGATCTGTTATTTACAAGAAATTATAAAAAAATTAAAACTGTAAGAAATAAGAAATTATAATCAGAGCATAAATTATAGACCTTGCCCTCAAGTGGTTTGAATGCTATTTAAGAAATAAGATTAATGAAATACATTACTAATGCTATGGAATTTTATTATAAGGACAGTATTAGTGACTTAAATGACACTGAAATGAGGGCTAGCAAGCCTAATTTTAGTTGGAGAGATCAGGAAAGACTTTTTAAGATTATGTGAGATAATATTTATGTCTTAAAGGGAAGGTAGGTTTACAATAGAATTCCAACGTGGAATTGGAGAGAATGGGCCAAAATAAAGTATGTTAAAATGAAATGAATAAACTAATTTAGCAGAAGCTTTAGGTGTGCGAAAAAAACCCACAACAAACCTCCTATTTTTGCTCACTGTAATTTTAGCATGTATATGCTCTTTTGTATTTAACTGTCATGTATTTATTCTATATATATTGATTTCCTATGCATCCAAGATCCTTTGGAACAAAGACTATACATTTTTTTTTCTTTTTGAGTCCCTGGCACCTAGCACATTAATACTATTGTTATTATTATTAGCTCTTAATAAATTATATTGATCACTTCCAGCACTGAGATGGCAGAGAGAACTAACAACCTTCCTAAATCCTCACAAATACTCCAAACAACCTTAAACCAAGGCCTCAAAACAAATTTTAGAGCAGCTTAGAAGATCAGCACAAGAAATCTGTCTCACTGGGGTAGGAAGAAGGCCAAGTCCAAAGCCTGAGCAGGTGTCAATAAGGGCAAGTTTCACCCTATAAAGCTATGTGAGGCCCCACTTCCCCTACAGTGAGGGTCCATCCAAACTCAACCTCCTATGAGTCTCCAAACCTGGGGCTAGTCAACATTGTGGCCCTACTTCCAGAGCCGACAACCAATGAAACCACAACCTCAGGGGCTGTTCAGCAGTAAAGTTCTCACCTCACTATAATGTAGCAGTGAAGTCTCCCACAAGTACAAGGCAGTAATGAGAACCCCTACTAGTGTAAGCTAGCAACTAGATCTTGAGGCCTGGTACAAACCACCAGCAAAGCCCCAAGAATCAGGACAAGAATTGGGAGATAGTACACTCTCCAAGCAGAGTTAAAATTTATTGTGCAATAAAAAAAATCACAAAATAAATTGGTAAAAATGAACAAAAATTTAAAAAGAATCAAAATCTAGATAGTTATTATGGTGACTAGGAGGATCAAGATATAAACTTAGAAGAGAATAATGTTGTCAAAAATATCTACATCATGTATCAAAAAAAAATTGTAGATTGGCCTCATACCCCCCCAAAAAAATCTCTTGGAAGAACTCTAAAATAATTTTTAAAATGACATGATTAAAATTCTCTTGAGAAATTCAATGACACATGAAAAACTCAGTGGAATTGCTCATTGGCTACAAGACAGGGGTGGAAGGAGGGAAGGGAAAGAACATGAATCATGTAGCCATGGAAAAATATTCTAAATTAATTAATTAAATAAATATATTCAAATAAAAAAATTGTACATTGATGGGATCTATGGGAGTTAAAGGAGCCACAGGGCAAATGGAGTTGGTGCCCAAGCTAATAACTAAAATGGTGAAGATAGGCCCAATGACCTTGGATCATTTCTGTTGATACCAGGATGTCCATCCAATCTCCTGGGGAGTTTTGTGAGGAGGATTATTTAGTAATTATTTAGTAGACCTAATAGGAAGGGCTGGAGAATTCCAAATGGAATGGGGAAGCAGGAAGTGTGTGTGTTTCTCTCTCTCTCTGGGACGGATTCCATGGTGGTTGGTACAAGCTGTAACTGACCCTGGGAAACCTCAGAGGAAGTGGAGTTGTACCCTGATTCCCTGGGATCTTGGAGAGTGGTGAAGGAGGAGAAAAGGAGAAGACATCAATCCTGTAAGTCAACATTGAGTAGGGAAGTGGCCTGTGATCTGGTGGACAGCTTGCAGACATCTCTCCCTACCTGGTTACTTTGGATCATCAGCTGTGGAGGAGTTGGCTCCTGGCATCCTGAAAACATCTCTGGAACAGTTGTGAGACCCGAAATTCAAGCCCTCTTCCTCAGGTCCTTAGCCAAGCTGTCAAAACCTGGCAGAAGCCAGGTTGGCTAAGGATCTTACCCCTTTTGACTCCAGTTTTGGGTAGTTAGTCATAGCTTCACCTAACCCCCTTTCCAATCCCCTCATATTATAATTAAACTGTTTCCTTGTGAGTTTTTTAGTACTTTAAAGTCCTCATTGTGTGTATGTGATAATAAGAAGCTATTCCAGGCTGGGTGGGGCAGAGTGACAGTTAGTCAGGCTTAATTGCCATTTCTGTCAACGGTCAGTCCCCTTATAGTTAAACCTGGCTTGTAAAGTCTTACCTGTTGTTCTTTCCTGTCTCCTATCTACCCCCACTGAGCCCACATTTTATATTTAACTTAACACCCTGGTTTTCCCCATAATAGGAGGGATGTCCTCTGTAAATTAGGAGCTACTATCCAGTTTGATGTCAGGACAAATTTTTCTACATTTACCCAAACAGTCACTCAAGCACCATCCCTTGCTGTTCCTGGGGCAAGTGGAGGGTGATGACGAAGAACATCATATGGGGAGTATGTTTGAAATACCTGAAGATATCCCAGAGGCAGTTTGGGCAAAACATTCAACTGACATAGGAATTTTAAAATCTGCCTCACCTGTCAAGATAGATGTGAAAGAGGTCACTCCACCTAAAATCCCTCAGTACAGGTTGAGTAAAGAGGCTACAGAGGATATCAAGCCTATCATCCAAAGTCTCCTGGAGCAAAGCATTTTGGTCTACACCATATCTGAGTACAACCCACCCTATATGCCTATTAAAAAAACAAAGAAAGATGCAAATGGCAAAACACAATGGTGGTTTGTGCAGGATCTGAGAGCAGTCAACAGCTTTGTTAAAAAGGGACATGCAGTGATACCTAGCCAAACCAAGATCATTGCTGAAATTATAAGCAGTGCAGCCTGATTCACAGTCATGGACTTGTGCTGTGCCTATTTTACCATGCCCCTGCATGAGTCCAGGCAGAAGATTTTTACATTTTCCTGGGAGGGTAAACAAATCTGTTGGACAAGAATTCCACAAGGGTTCTCAGAAAGTGCAAATATCTTTTGCCAGATCCTGCAGAGAGACCTTGAATCAATCATATTCACTGAAATAAACTAGTGCATTATGTTGATGATCTTTTGCTTATGACACCAAATGCTCAGAGTGTGTCAAAGGAATAGTAAATACTTGTTGCAAGAGCTATGCAAAAGAGGACACAAGGTCTCAAAAGCCAAATTGAAATGGGTAATGCGTAAGGTAGAATACCTCAGCTTTGTGTTGGAAAAGGGCTCAAGAAGGATTTCCCAAAAAAGAGTTTCAGATATACAGAAGCTGAGCATGCCTAAGACCAAGAAGCAGCTCCATGCAATTTTAGGAATCATGTGTTACTGTAGGCAGTAGATCCCAGGATATAGTCTTATCTCAAAACCTCTGACAGACTTGACTAGGAACACTGTCTCAGAACCTTTGAAACTTACATGGGAGCACAAGCATGCTATTAAAACACTTAAAACAGCTGTCTTGACAAGCCCTACACTTGGAATCCCTGACCATGCAAAATCATTTCATCTCTTTGTGCATGAGGACAAAGAAATAGCTAGTGCTGTATTGGTGCAAACTCTTGGGGATCATTTTAGACCTATTGCCTATTATAGCTCCCAGCTAGATGTTGTGCTCGAGGGATGCCACCATTTTGAGAGCAATAGCAGCAGCTGCCCTAATGGTGAAAAAATTTTCAGATATAGTTTTGGGATGCAGGATCATGCTGTATTCACCTCATCGAATAGATACCATCTCGAAAAACAGGAACCTGCAAGCTTTTATATCTCAGCACTTGTCCCAATATCAAATTGTGTTGCTGGGCAATGAGAACCTGACTTTTCATCATTGCAAGATCAACCCAACCACACTAATGCCAGACTTACCATTAGAAGGAGAACCCATCCATAGTTGTGCAGATACCTTGGAAATAGTGCAGAAGACTAGAGAAGACCTAACTGATATTCCTTTGATCTCTCCTGACCTGACACTATTTACCAATGGTTCTGCATACGTGTTATATGGAGAAAGATTCATGGGTGCAGCTGTCTTGACTCAAGATGAGACTTTATGGTATGCAGCTCTACCTAGGTCCATGAATGCTCAAGATGCCAAAATCCTAAGTCTCACCAGAGCTCTTGAGATTGGCAAGGATAAGAGAATAAATGTTTATACAGAGAGCAAATATGCTTTTCATGTAGTCCATTGCACTGGCCAAATCTGGAGATACCGTGGCTTTATAACTGCTGGTGGGAAGGAAATAGCCTATGGGAGCATAATAAACCAACTCATTGAAGCTGTCCAGTTGCCTAAATAAGTTGTGGTGATGCATTGCCATTCACATCAAAAGAGTACAGATTGTGTGTCTCTAGGAAACTACAGGGCCGACATAACAGTCAGATATGGAGCCCAATTTGGTCCCATTCATGTGCTAAACTTCACCTTGGTGGATGAAGCAGATCTCAAAGGACTGGAAAGATGGAGTAATGTAAGATTATAATATTGATTACACAACTACACAATTCACAAATGAGACATCACATGATAGTTGCATGCCAGATCACACATGGCTACACAAGGAGAATTGTGATACTCCAGTGTTGGCAGAAGATCCAGGCAGTAGAGGTAAGTATATGCATGCAACAGCATAAATTAGTACATTGGACACAACACAAAACTGATTTTTCACTTCTTGACATGGACCTCGTGTAGATAAATGAGTCTCCATAATATGAATATATGTATGTATATATGTATCATATGTACATATTGCATGTGAATATCTGTATATAATGGAAGAGTATCCTTTGATCCCTAGCACATCAAAAAGATCCATTGTTTTCTAATTTGATAGACATCAATGGAACTTTTGCTTGTACAAAGTTACATAGTGTATATATGCATTGTATATAGCTGTATATTGGTATTATAATTACTATCACATATAAAGTTTAGGATTACTAACAACCTTAGGGAAAGGTAGATTTAGGGACCTTTGGAATAAAGAGTTAGATTAGGGAAAGTCACTATAATAATAAGAATAAGCAATTATATAGAGTAATTATATATAGCCATGTACATAATTATTACTAACAAGATAACCTTAACAAACTAATAACTTAGAACTTAGAGTATTAACAACATTAATATAGCTTAAGTAAGGTACTAACACAAAATTTAGAATTAGTGATTTATGTGACTATAAGCCTAAACACACAACTTTATAGTTTTTCTACAAACACGTTGCTTACAGAGTTTGACCATTTTTAATGCTTTGTTATTAGACAGATAGCAAGTTGAGATACAGTTTAACCTTTTGCAGGTTTGCATTTGATTGTGTTTACATAAATATTTTTATAGCGTTCCTTAGATGTAATTATTGCAACCTATATTTGTTGCAAAGTTATGTTTTGCACAAGTTAGAAAAGTTTATTATTGCACACTTGTGTTACTTTGTTTCATATATTGTCATGCCTGTATTATATGCAAATACTCTTTTTCCCTATGTTTACTGTCCTTTCCCTTCTTAGACAGTGATAGTTAGAATAAGGCATAGGAATAGTTTTATGTTGTTAGGGATAGAGGGCATAGTTTTATGTTGTTAAGGATAGGGAGGATAGTTTGGATATAGTGTAGAGCAGTGGTTCCCAAACTTTTTTGGCCTACCGCCCCCTTTCCAGAAAAAATATTACTTAGCGCCCCCCTGGAAATTATGAAACTATTTCTTGAATTCAGAATAGAATGTAATACAAAAAAAGTGTGGTCATCACCCCCACCCTGGTTAGCTGCAGCACCCACCAGGGGGTGGTGGCACCCATTTTGGGAATCACTGGTGTAGAAGAAGGTGATGTGTGCAAAGATGCATGATGCCTGCAGATTTTCAAGTGGAAATTCTATGTACTAGAAAACTGTTTCCATGTTTCTGAGAGGGGTTCAAGCTGCATCACAAAATTCCATAGTGCCCCCCAGAACTTCAAGTAAGGGAGCAATTTAAGAAAGTTGGAGGCCTGGTATAAAATCCAGGTCACCCCTCTTGCAAGGGTCTGGACTCTTAGCTCTGAGCACACACACACACACACACACACACACACACACACACACACACACACACACACACNCTTAGCTCTGCACACACACACACACACACACACACACACACACACACACACACACACTCTGTGTAGCTTCAGGCTGAGACATTCAGTCACTGATGGCCAGGGCCTGCGTTATTTGATAGCTAACCTTCAAAGATAGACCTTCACACAAGATCACAGTCTACCTTCAGTTTAGCTGTTTAGGTTTTAGAAGGAAGATTATTTAGGGGCTTAGATAGGAGTTCAGCCATTCAAGATACATTTCCCCCTTTGGCGGGGGAGATGCTGCTTATTTTGACAGAGCTGATTTAGATTGCTTTCCCTTACCTCTCATTCCTAAATCATTTCCCTTCTTCCTGTTCCCAGAAACCATTAAACCCTTATTATTTAGAAACTGTGCCTGGATACAGATAATTTATGGTGATACATCCTCCATAAGCCAAGATCCTCTTTCTAGTGGCTCTGAAGTTGATCCTAGCTTCAGAGCCAGTGGCTGTTCCTAAGACATCAAGCCTCACCTATTTCTATCCTGTGGGGAAATAATACCTATAGAGAAAATCTATTATCATAAGGATTTAGTCTTTACCAATACCAGCTTGAATCCTGAATTTACCTAGCCATTTCTAGCCTCCATTGTTTGATTGAAAGATAATAGTAACTGATTTTAACAGCTCACTGTGTTGGGGTGGAGGAAGATTCTACTCCCTCACTCCCCTTCCATCTAGTCAAGTCTGCCTGCTTCTCCTCTGATCTGGGACTGGGAGACTCCATTGCCATCTGACCGTAATCCTACGCTTGAGATTGTATATTAATTTAGAATTATTTATTAAATGCTGAAAAGTGGATCCATCACATGGCCAGTCGCCTAGCTAACCAAAGTTTGTGTCTCATCTTGCATTTCTGTTCACCAAGAAAGGGAGGGCTAAGCTTCCTTGACTATAACTTATATCCCCCATAATAACCCTATTTCTGTATCTCCCCAACAGGACAGAATGGTCTTCTGGATGCTAGAAGTCACCTGGGACAAGAGGCAAACATCTTCTGAAATTTCAGGGTACCACAAGCCTCTGGCATCCTCCAATAGGACACATGTGCCTTCCTTATGCAGATAATACTCATGCCTTGTTTTTAATTCAGTCAAAAGTTGGGATTGAAAAGAAAGTCAGTTCACTAGAGAAATACCCCAAGACTCGTCTTAGGGTTCCAAGAAAAGGGGTGCAAATTGTTGTTCAATTATCATAATCCCCACTCTAATTCTTTGGGAGAAACGTTAGTCTCCCCAATGAATCCTTCTATATATTATATCTAAATTTCTCACTAGGTATATTTTCTCACTAGGGTGCAAAAGGGCCCAAAGATACTATGCATTTTATGGAGGGTCTAACTATATTTGAGTGTTTCTTAATATATTAAAAATAACTAATAGACACATTGACAAAAAGACATTAGTGAGCATTTCCCTTTTTGGCAAAAAAAGATTTTACTATTAAGATAAACTATTATTGCATGGGAAATACAGAAGTGGATGGAAGGTTTAATCTTCCACAGTTCAACTCATTATATCCAAAAGCTCACTCAAATTTTCATGACAGTGTCTGATTTATGAAGATATCCTCTTTTTTTTTAAAACCCTTAACTTATGTGTATTGGCTCCTTGGTTGAAGAGTGGTAAGGGTGGGCAATGGGGGTCAAGTGACTTGCCCAGGGTCACACTGCAGGGAAGTGTCCGAGGCCGGATTTGAACCTAGGACCTTCCATCCCTAGGCTTGGTTCTCAATCCACTGAGCTACCCAGCTGCCCCAAGATATCCTTTTTTGTTGTGTTCTTTTTAGTCCATCTAGAATCATGTTGCTACTCACAGAATCTTCTCTGGAAGATTTGCTTTCCTGGTCCAGGGTACTAGTGATTTCTTTTCCTAAATGTCCTGACCCTCTAGGTCAGGTGCAACACTATTGCAGATACTCATCATCTAAAATCACTAAAGTACCAAGGAAGGCTTCCATTCCTCTACTGAGCTGGTTTACTTTGAGAAGACAAACTATATTGTAATGTCCAGCTTCACGCATACTGATGAAATCAATTTGCAAATGTTCAAGAGGTGTGTAGGCCAGGGGATACCAACCAAAAGCCTTGACATTGAAAACATGCTGATTACATGCCTGGAAGATAGGGCAGAAGGCAAACATACAGGAAGTTATATTAGTAATACCTGGGGCCACCCAAACTCTTTTAATGGAGCCCATAATCTTCTGAGTAACAAAATGCATATCTGATGATAGATGATTCTGGGAAGTAGATTTTCCTTATGAAGACACCCAAACCCCATTAATCTGCTTTTCTTTAAATCTGTTCCCTCTTCTCTGCTTCACGTTCATTATAGAGAAATTTGTCTCATTATATTTCAAAGTTACAATTAACATTGGTCCTTCTTAGGCCCCAAGCTTAGTTGCAATGACTGCCCAGTGATTTCCTCTTTAGACAGGGTCAGTCCCTCCTGATTGGGCAGAACAATAAATAATAATAGCCAAGGCTGTGGGTAGCTGAAGAGCAAATAGGGGTTCTTCAATGACCTCTGCATTTGTAAATATTTTACTAGCAGAAATCAGAAGACCCCTCTGCCTCCATTGCATCCCAACAGCATGACAGGCTCCAAAAGCATACCTGGAATACACAGATATTGTTGCTTTCTTTCCCTTGGTTTTTATATGACCTTCTCTCAGGGCAATCAATTCCACTTTCTGGGCCCTAAAATATGAAGGTAATGAAGCTGCCCAGATGGTATCATGGTCTGATACAAATGTAGCACTAGTGTGGCATGTGTCTGAGGCCTTTCCCATTAGGAGTGCTGTGGTGGCAACAGCTCCAAGGTGGGATGGTCCTCCAGCCAACACAGTATCCAGCTAGGAAGAACAGTAGGGTACTGGGCATTATGTGGGTCTCAAGGCTTGAGAAGTCACCCCACTTAAGTCGGAATTAATGTAGTTTCAAATAGAAGGTAGAACATAATTAATTCTGATGAGGTAAAGGCTATAATTAATATATTTTATGTATTATGTACATATTATAATGTATGTAATATACAAATATAAATATAGATTATATATAATAACATATTATGTACATACAACATAAATGGCATTTTGTAGTCTGGAATTCCTAGAGCAGAGGCAGACAGAATAGTCTATTTTAATTCTGTAAGAGCTGAAAGGTATTAGCAATATAACTGAAGTCATTTGGAGAATAAAATTTTAGTCAGAGCTACAAGGAACTTAATAATTTCCCCATAATGGGGAATCCATTTTCTACAGAACTCTGTGGCCCCCAAGACTGCTCTCAGCTTCCTCTTAGAAGAGGGAGCAGAGTTGCTAAATAGTTGCAATACCCTTGGGAGAAGTAGAGCATATTATGGCAGCTAAAATAAAGCCTAAAATTTTCACTTTTGGAAAGTACTGTAGAAATAAGTTAGGAACAATCTGATTTCTAGGGTTCATTGAAAGAATGGAATTTTCAGATAAACCCTGGGAGAGGTTTCTGAGTAAGGAAGGAATTGTGGGAGTCTGAATGAAAAATAACTATCTCTACCCATCTTCTAAATCTTCTGCTAAAGTAGAGTCTTCTGTTTCTTCTCTGGGCCCTGACTATACCTCTCTGTGCTACTTAAAACCCTTCCCTACACTATCTGACTTATCCTAATCTTCCCACTAGTGATTAGTAAAGAAAGGGAAAAAGCCTGGTTTTGCTGCTGCACTAAGTAACAAATTACTTAGTGCAGTCAGGATTTCTTGGAGAAATCTTTGACAGCACCCTTCAACAATTTTCTTGGCGGTGTTCAGTTTATATAAGATATTTCCCCATAAGCCTTAGGGATTAATTGGGGAATCAGGCATCAGGAGGTATAAGTGTTCTACTGAAAGACAACATGGCCACAAGATAAAAAGCAAATTTATAAACATTTTGAGGTCAGAGAAGGTTGGCCACACCTGTGGGGAGGGGAAGAGAAATGGAAATGGTAGGGGTGGCAGTAGAGTGAGAAGACCCAAGACAACAAGGGGAAGATATAGAGAAAGGGGTCTGGGCATGGGCAAAAAGAGTTGTTGTTGTAGTTAAAATTCTCTGAAGACTGTATATTAATTTACAATTATTTATTAGAAAAGAGGAGAGACAGAGACAGAAAGAGGGAGAGAGGGAGGGGGAAGAGAGAGAAAGAGAGAAGGAGGGGGAGAGAGAAGGAGAGGGAGAAATTACTAGGCCACCCTAACTAAAAACAAAAACAAAAACAAAAACTACGTTTTCATGCTTCCTTAGTTCCAGTTCTCAGCTGAGGCTCAAGTGGAGTGTTAAACACTCCAGAGAAGGGAGCAAGTCTATTGCCCAGCCAGAGAGAGTCCCCACTGAAAGAGAGCAATCTACTGCTCTGTCCCTTTCTTATAAGGCCAATGATGCCTCTCTTCCTGCTTCTCTGATTGGTCAGGTTTAATTTCAGCGTGGGTCCCAACTCCTTAAAAGTAGAATTTTTAAAATGGAAAATAAGGTACAAAAATTCACTTAAGAATACAAATCCTGGGGGTAGCTGGGTGGCTCAGTGGATTGAGAGCCAGGCCTAGAGACGGAAGTTCCTAGGTTCAAATCTGGCCTTAGACACTTCCTAACTGTGTGACCCTGGGCCAGTCACTTGACCCCCATTGCCTACCCTTACCACTCTTCTGCCTTGGAGCCAATACACAGTATTGACTTCAAGGTGGAAGGTAAGGGTTTAAAAAAAAAAAAGAATACAAATCCTTAAGAAATAGAACTAGTCAAATGTAAAAGGATACACACACACACACACACACACACACACACACACACACACACATATATATATGTATATGTATATATATATATAT
>NC_058133.1:429090955-429228897 GCF_016433145.1 Gracilinanus agilis | reverse complement strand
AGAGGGAGGGAGGGAGGGAAGGAGAGAGAGAAGGAGAGAGAGAGTGAGAGAGCAGGAGAGGAGAGAGAGAGAGACAGAGGGGAGGGGGGAGAGAGAGACACACACAGAGACACAGAGAGACAGAGACACAGAGAGACAGAGACAGAGACAGACAGAGATATACAAGTCAGCTCCCTCATTGATAAGAATGACCTCTAAAATTCCTTCCAGATCTAAATGGAGAAACCTAAGCTTTTAAATATACTATGACATAAATGTGTTAACTGATGCTATACATACCTGGAGTAAATATTATCTGTCCAGAGGTGATTTCACAAATATAACTTCACTATCCATGTGTCACTTGTGTCTATTTAAACTTCATTCTATCACTTCACAAGATCAGAGATTTTACCTCTGTGGGTACTCCCTCCATTGACATGGATCACAATCCCAAGCATGCCTTAGTAAATGGCTTTTATGAGCTGTTGTAGATGGGAAAAAAATCATCAGCAGGTGGCTAACCTTCTGGCAATAAGCTTGTCTGAACTTAACTAGATGGGTCCTCAGATAACAGACTCATAGAGTTCATTTCCTTTTTCATCCTTGAAAATTTTCCAGCTTGTTAGAATGTGCTAAAGTTTATATTCTGCTAGTATAAGCTTATCAGTAAACAGGATATGATGAGGCTTCAGATTCACACTTCTGTAGAGGGTCCAGAGAAACAAAAAAACATATCCTCCTTGTATACCGTATAGACTGAATCTTGGCAAAATAACTTTATTTAGCCTTGGCGGTGTATCAACTCTATTCCCTGCCTGCTACCTCTAATTAGCATTTCCTTCCACATTGTGCATAAGACAATTAAATTCCTTGCAGGACTATTACTTGGATTTCAGATGTCCCTTCCTGCTCCTCTTGTAAACAAACTAGGTAGCAACAAAAAACACACACTTCAGGTAAAATATAACTTGAATGGATGAATGAATAATCATTTTATAGGTATTTACTATATAAAAGGCACATCTATCTATCGATATCTATATTTATATCTATATCTATCTATCTATCTATCTATATCTATATCTATATCTATATCTATATTTGGGGATATAAATACAAATGATAGTTTTAGCTACCCATGAACTTACATCAGATGAGGAGAGACAAGATATATGAAGGGATGGTGGTTACAGAAGTGGGTTTGGGTCTACAAAATCTTAAGGATGTCCAGTGCAGAGAATTTGATGATACAGCTTTTATAGAACCAGTCATAGTTATCATTTGGTTACTGTTCCAGAAGTGAAAAGTGAATAGGAGAATATGTAAACATTGGAAAAGTAGGGAGATGTCTAGGGTGAAGCATAATCTTTAAATGGGATTCTACCTGAAAGAGGGAATCAGTAATGGAAGTCTTCCTTTAGGTTTTTTAAATATGTTATATTTATTTTTTCTATATGTTCAGACTACTTTTTCAAAGTTATATTTTATGTTATTTCTTGCATACCAAGTATTTGTGGCAATACTACTTATGTGTCTGTTACCACAACTATCAATAGCCTATTGTCTCCATTTTCACAAGAAAAGATCATTATGCATGTTTATATGAAAACTAATAGAGTATCCATATCTCTGAGGTCACAGATCTATTATATCAAAATTACACATTTTCATAGATTTTGGGGGAGGGAATGACATTGAAATCACTTTTCTTAGAAGCCATCAAAGTCTAGTTCTACTAAAGGAGTTATATTTGATCTATATTAGGCAGCTAGATTGACAGTGTGGAAAGTGTACTGGTTTTTGAGGCAAAAAGACATGAGTTCGAATTTGATCTCACATACTCATTAGCAATGTGATCCTAGACAAGTCCTTAACTTCTGTGTCTCTTAGTTTCCTCATCTGTAAAATGCTTCACCTCTGATTTTATTAGGATGACTTCTAACTTTTCCCCATTGCAGATGATACTTGCTGAAGGTTTTAGGTACATACTACTTATCATTTTAAGGAATTACTTATTTATTCCTATGCTTTTTAATGTTTTTCATAGGAATGGGTGCCTGCCTGGCAGTCTAGGTAATCTTGGGGGTGGGACAGCTAAGTGATGTGTGAAAGAAAACAGCCAGAGGTGTAGTAAGCTTGTAGAAAGCTGTTCTGATCTGCCATCTGCTGATTTTAATTTTTATACCTTTTCCTTGGGATTACATATATGTTAGCATGAATTCCATTCCCACCATACATCTTTTCTTGGAGACAATGCATTCAGTCATAATTTTCATTTTCCAGTAACTTTTGATATCTTTCAAGGTGTGTTTGACATATCTCTTGGGCTACAGTGGTGGGAAAGTACAGGAGACAATTTCTCCATTTATCATTTAATTGTTCTTTTATGTGTACTGTACCAAATCAGGGACCAGGGAGGGGGGAAACTTGGAGCCTGTTCTGACCTGTTTTTGCAGGCAACTGTGTGTGGGAACATAAGTTAGTGTTTTAAAATCTTTAACATTAACTCACTATTTGCTAGTTTGTTGTGGGGTGATTTCAGGGGAAGTTTCTGTATCATAGAATATAAATATGGGGTTTACTTAGGAGTTTGTGAGGGGCCCATGGGGGCTCTGCTATTAGCCTGTATTGTTTTTCTGTCTTTCCCTGGGGCTAAGTAAGGATATTGATTACAATAATTCCAATCAAGGGAATTAGTGAGAAAAGAGAAAATAGGGGAATCTCAGTGAATAACCATCCTTCTGTCACCTGCTCTGCAGGTTTCAGAGTTCAATCAGAACTGTGTGAATGTCATGAACTTTGATGGCTTCCCACAAAAGGTTTTTTCTGCATCTTTTGATATAATTGTGATTTCTCCTAGTTTGATTATTGATATTGTCAGTTATGGTGATAGTTTTCCTAATATTAAACCAGTACTGAATTTGTGGTGTAAATCCTATCTGGTCATAGTGAATGATCCTTGTGATATATGTTGTTTTCTCCTTGCTAGTATCTTATTTAAAAATTTGCATCTATATTCATTAATAAAACTGGCCTATAATTTTCTTTCTCTGTTTTTGATCTTCCTGGCTCTGATAACAGTAGCATATTCATTTCATTAAAAGAATTTGGTAGAATTCCTTCTCTGCCTATTTTCTCAAATAGTTTATATAGTACTGGGATTAATTATTCTTTAAATATGTGATAGAATTCACTTGTGATTCCATCTGGCCCTAAGAATTTTTTCTTAGGGAGTTCATTGATGGCTTGTTCAATTTCTTTTTCTGATATGGGATTATTTAAGCATTCTATTTCTCTTTTCTTAATCTGAGCAATTTATGTTTTTGAAAATATTGATCCATTTCACTTAGATTGTCAGATTTGTTGGAAGATAATTGGGCAAAATAGCTCTTAATGATTACTTTGATTTCCTCTTCATTGGTGGTGAGTTAAACCCTTTTCATTTTTAATACTTATTATTTGATTTTCTTTTTCCATTTTTTAATAAAATTAACCAACACTATTTTATTTTTTCTTAAAACCAACTCCCAGACCTATTATTTATAATTATAATAAATTTAATCATTCTTTTACATATAATTTTATTAATTTCTCCTTTGATTTTCAGGATTTCCAATTTAGTCTTTAAATGAGGATTTTAAATTTTTTCTTTTTATAGTTTTTTTTTTAGTTGCATACCCAATTCATTGATCTGCATTTTCTCCATTTTATTGATGTAAGTATCTAGAGGAGTGATGGGCAAATTATGGCCCGCAGGCCAGATGCAGCCCCCTGAAATGTTCTCTCTGGCATGAAACATTATTCCTAATCTGACAAATACAATGAGTAGGACACAATACAATGAAACTTCGAAAGAATTGCCTTAGAAACAGACTGACAGATGAGCATTTCCTTTCCTTTGGCCCCCTCTTTAAAAAGATTGCCCTTCACTGGTCTAGAGATATAAATTTTCCCCTCAGTTCTGCTTTGGCTAAATCCTATAAATGTTGATATGTTGTCTCCTCATTGCCATTCTCATTAATAAAATTATTGATTGTTTCAATAATTTGTTCTTTGACCCACACTTTTTTAGGATTATATTATTCAGTCTCCAATTAATTATTTATTTATCTTTCCATGGAGTTTTATTGATTACAATTTTTATTGTATTATAGTCTGAAAAGGATACATTTATTATTTCTGTTTTTCTGCATTTGGCTGTGAAGTTTTTATTCCCTAATAGCATGTTGGCAAACCTATGGCAGACATGCTGTAGGGGGCTGCTCCCTTACACCTCTTGCCTTCATGAGGACATTTCTCTTATCACCCTCCCCTCTTCCCAGTAGCCCAATGGGAGAACTTCCTCCCTCCTCTGTCTGGGGTAAGACAGGGGGCTAACATGCAGTGTGAGAGTTGTAGTTTGGGCTCTCAAGTCTCTAAAAGGTTCACCATAATTGCCCTAATACATGATCTTTTTTGTGTAGGAGCCATGTACTGCTGAAAAGAAGGTATATTCCTTTCTTTTATCATTTAATTCTAACTTTTCTAAGTTTTCATTCAATTCCTTTACTGATCTTTCTTATTTATTTTTTGATTTGAATTATGTGCATCTGAAATAGTGAAGTTGGGGTCCTCCATGAGTTTAGTTTTACTGTCTATTTCTTCCTGAAATTCATTTAATTTCTCCATTAAAAATTTAGAGACTATACATTTTGGTGCATATATGTTTAGTATTGATATTCCTTCATTCTTTATATTACCTTTTATTAAGCTGTAATTTTCTTCCTTATCTCTTTTAATCAGAACTATTTTTGCTTTTGCTTTGTCTGAAATCATGATTGTTACTCCTGCTTTTTTTTCCCCTGTATATGATACACAATAAATTCTTCTCCAGCCATTTACCTTGAATCTCTGTCACCCTACCTCAAACATGTTTCTCGTAGACAATATATAGTAGATTTCTAACTTTCAATCCACTCTGTTATCCACTTCAATTCTATGAATTTAACCCATTCCCATTCACAGTTATGATCACCAATTATGTATTCCCTTCCATCTTATTTCACCTCTTTGATACTGCTCTTTATCCTGTTGCTCTGTCCCTCCTCACCAGTGTCTTGTTTTTATCACCTACCCACTTCTCCCTCCCTCCTAAAATCACCTCCCTTCCCTTGTCTTATTCTCTCCTTACTTCTCTATGGGGTATGATAGGATTCTAGAACCAGTGAGTATGGTTCTTATTCCTTTTCTGAGCCAGTTACAATGAAAGTAAAGTTTTACCATTGCCCATTACCACCCTCATCCTCTCTTCTAATGTAATTGTTTTTCATGTCTCTTTAGGTGAGATAATTTATCCTATTGCATCTCTCCCTTCCTTTTTTCTCTGTACAATCCTCTTTTTTACCCCTTGATTTGTTTTACATATCACATCATCCTAATCAGCTTATTTTTCCACCTCTATCTAAGTATACTCCTTTTTTTTTAATTTTTTAACATTTATTAATATTCATTTTTTAGAAAAGTTAACATGGTTACATGATTCATGCTCCTACTTTCCCCTTCACCCTTCGTGCTCCCCCCACCCCTGGCCAATGCGCATTTCCAATGGTTTTAACATGTGTCATTGATCAAGATCTATTTCCAAATTGTTGATGATTGCACTGATGTTTCTAATCAAAATCCCCAATCATGTCTGCCTCAACCCATGTGTTCAAGCAATTGCTTTTCTTCTGTGTTTCCACTCCTGCAGTTCTTCCTCTGAATGTGGGTAGTGTTCTTTTCCATAAATCCCTCAGCATTGTCCTGGATCATTGCATTGCTGCTAGTAATGAAGTCCATTATATTCGATTTTACCACAGTGTATTGATCTCTGTGTACAATGTTCTTCTGGCTCTGCTCCTTTCACTCTGCATCAATTCCTGGAGGTCTTTCCAGTTCACCTGGAACTCCTCCAGTTTATTATTCCTTTGAGCACAATAGTATTCCATCACCAGCATATACCACAATTTGTTCAGCCATTCCCCAATTGAAGGACATACCCTCATTTTCCAGTTTTTTGCCACCACAAAAAGTGCAGCTATAAATATTTTCATACAAGTCTGTTTATCTATGATCTCTTTAGGGTACAAACCCAACAATGGTATGGCTGGATGAAAGGTCAGGCATTCTTTTATAGCCCTTTGGGCATAGTTCCAAATTGCTATCCAGAATGGTTGGATCATTTCACAATTCCACCAGTAATGCATTAATGTCCCAATTTTGCTATATCCCCTCCAGCATTCATCACACTCCCCTTCTTTCATTTAAGCCAATCTGCTAGGTGTGAGGTGATACCTCAGATTTGTTTTGATTTGCATTTCTCTAATTATTAGAGATTTAGAACACTTTCTCATGTGTTTATTGATACTTTATATTTCTTTATCTGAAAATTGCCTATTCATGTCTCTTGCCCATTTATCAATTGGGGAGTGGCTTGATTTTTTATACAATTGATTTAACTCCTTGTATATTTGAGTAATTAGACCCCTGTCAGAGTTTTTTTTATAAAGATTTTTTTCCCAATTTGTTGTTTCCCTTCTGATTTTGGCTGTATTGTTTTTGGTTGTACAAAAGCTTTTTTAATTTAATATAATCCAAACCATTTAATTTACATTTTGAAATTTTCTCTAACTCTTGCTTGGTTTTAAAATCTTTCCTTTCCCAGAGATCTGACAAGTATACTATTCTGTGTTCCCTTAACTTATTTATAGTTTCCCTCTTTATATTCAAGTCATTCACCCATTCTGAATTTATCTTGGTGTAGGGTGTGAGATGTTGATCTAAACCTAATCTCTCCCATATTGTTTTCCAAATTTCCAAGCAGTTTTTGTCAAATAGTGCATTCATGTCCCAAAAGTTGAGCTCTTTGGGTTTATCATATACTGTCTTGCTGATGTCACTTACCCCAAGTCTATTCCACCGATCCACCCTTCTGTCTCTTAGCCAGTACCATATTGTTTTGATGACTGCTGCTTTATAGTACAGTTTAATATCTGGTACTGGTAGGCCCCCTTCCTTCACATTTTTTTCATTATTTCCCTTGACATGCTTGATCTTTTGTTATTCCAAATTAACTTTCTTATAGTTTTTCCTAATTCAGTAAAAAAAGTTTTTGGTAGTTTGATAGGTATGGCGCAAAATAGGTAAATTAATTTGGGTAGAATGGTCATTTTTATTATGTTAGCTTGTCCTACCCATGAGCAATCAATGGCTTTCCAATTCTTTAGATTCAGTTTTATTTGTTTGGAAAGTGTTTTGTAGTTGTTTTCGTATAACTGCTGTGTTTGTTTTGGTAGATAGATTCCCAAGTATTTAATATTGTCTAGGGTGATTTTAAAGGATGTTTCTCTTTCTACCTCTTGCTGCTCTGATGTGTTGGAAATGTATAGAAATGCTGATGATTTATGTGCATTTATTTTGTATCCTGCAACTTTGCTAAAGTTGTTGATTATTTCTATAAGCTTCTTAGTTGATTCTCTAGGATTTTTTCAGTAGACCATCATAATCTGCAAAGACTGATAGCTTATTCTCCTCATTGCCTATTTTGATACCTTCAGTTTCTTTTTCTTCTCTAATTGCTAATGCTAGTGTTTCTAGTACTATGTTGAATAATAGAGGTGATATAAGTATAGTCCTTTTAACAGATCTTCTACTAATAAGAATTTTTAATTACAAATAGCCTCTTTCCACAAAGGAATACATAGAGTTTGTTCTTATTGAATCCCTTAAATTTTCCCTTTATTATTTGCCTTTTTAGGTTTCTCTTGGGTCTTGTGTTTGGACTTCAAATTTTTTGTTTAGGTTTGGTCCTTTGTTCAGGAATTCTTGGAAATCTTCTATTTTACTGAATGACAATTTCCCCCACTGAAAGTACATACTCAGTTTGTTGAATAGGTGATTCTGAATTGCAAACCTAGATCTTTTGCCTATATGAATACCATATTCCATGCCTTCTGATTTTTTAATGTGAAAGCTGCTAAGTCCTGATTGTAGCTGCATGGTATTTGAATTTTTTCTTTCTGGTTGCTTGCAATATATTTTCTCCTTGGCTTTGGGGATCTTGAATTTAGTTTTTATATTCCTGGGAATTGTCATTTGAGGATTTCTTCTAGAGATTATTTGTGGATTCTTTCAATTTCTCTTTTATCTCTTGTTCAAGAATACCTGGGCAGTTTTTTATGGTTTCTTGTATAATTGAGTCCATGCTTTTCTAAAAATTATTTTTGTTGCTTTCATATAGTCCAATAATTCTTAAATATTTTTCCTGGATCTATTTTCTAGGGAAGTTTTGTTTTCCAAATAGACATTTCATGTTTTCTTCTGTTTTTTCATTCTTTTGATTTTGTTTTATTGTTTCTCAATGTATCATGAAGTCATTAGTTCCTAGTTGCCCAATTCTATTTTTTAAGAAATTATTTTCTTTTGTCAGCTTTTGAGAAACTACAAATTCATTTGGCCTATTTCTTCTTGCTTTGCTTTCATTTCTTGTTCCCAATTTCCTTCTGTCTCTCTTAACTGATTTTTGAAATCTTTTTTGAGTTCTTCTAGAATCTGAGTCCTATTCACATTTTTCTTTTGTAATTTGTATGTATTTGCTTTTATCTCATTGTCCCTTTTTGTGTCTGTACCTTGTGGTCTGTCTCCATAAAAATTCTCTACTATTAAGTGTTTTTGTTTGTTTGTTTTTTATGTTTGCGCATTTTCCCAGATTTTTAGATGTAAGCTCTGTTTTCTGGGAGGTTAGGTCATCCTCTTAAACTTTAGTCTTTTCTTGATTTTGCCCTTAGCCTTAATTTGGGACTTCTGGAAATTCAGTTCTTCTAAGATGGTATGATGGTCTGTTGGCTGGGAGCTTTGAAAGCCACCTCCCACTGCTGATTCAATTACCACTTGAGACTCCCTATATCTAGAATTCTATCTTAAGGCTTGGGCATACATAAGCTTTTGGTCTCACTGGGCTTGACAAGGCACACAGAACATTGCCCTGCCCTGAAGCTCCACCTTGAGCTTTGGCAAGGGTCATCCAGGATGCCTCAAATCAACACCCTGGGGACTGCCTCTGCCTGGGATGGGGTGGAGGGAGCAGCTCCAGGTCTACCAAGTGCCCCAAATTGGGATCTAGGTCCTCACCACAAGCCCAGGCTGGGACTCTTGGCCTTGCTGTGGACTCACACAGAGGAGGCTAAGAGGTACAAACTACCCTGGCTTAGAATTCTGGACTTCACTGAAGGTTTGTTTGGAACATTAAGGAGGGTGCATTGGGTTGGACTGCTATTGGCCAGGTAGGGTCTCAGGGTCTGATGCTGGCTTGGGCCCAGGTTCAGAACCTACAATACTATTTGTGTGGTGAGTGTAGGATCTTGCTCTTTGCTCCTTATTCCTTGTTGTACCTTTCTGCTGGCTGTGCTCTCCTCTCATCCCAATACTCCAGTTGTTCTTTGATTTTGTTTCAAATTATTCTCTTCTTTAAAGTTGCTTCACTCTTTCTCCTTGTTGGTTCTTTCACTCCTGTATTTGTTTTGTGGTGTTATGTTAAGATTGATTGGAGAGTATTCTCATGGTGTTTTGCAGTTTCCCTGTTTCTACTCGGCACAAGAACTGGATATCTAGATTTTTGTGTGAAAAATTTTTGTAATTATTTTCACATGGTCCTTGAATCTTGGCAAGTAGACTTTGTGTCATTTGAAATTGTTGTAAGCCCTGGAAGACTACAACTCCCTGGGCTCTCTGCTAAAACCTCCTCTGACAACTCCCACTTCCTTTGTGGGAGGTGTGTCAGAGAAAGTATAAAAGAGAAAGTTTGGCACCTTTTCTCTCTATCCTGGAGCTCTCTACTCTGCAGGCTCTTTCTACCCTGGAGGCTCTGCTCTGGAGACCGGAAACTCTCAGATTCTGAGCACTCTCTAGCAGCCTTTTTCCCTTTCTATCTACCTCCTAGTTTTTCCTAGACCTTCCCTTTTCTAATTTAAATAAAACCCAGCTATTCTAAACTCTAAAGTTGCCCTCTGATCTTTTATTTGAGCCCCTAAAGGGCTCTGGTCAATTCCCCCTGCCCAGACTGGGGATGTTACCTTCCTTTCCCTTCCTCTACCTTCCTCTTTCTTTTCTCCCATTCCTTCAATTCTCCTACCTTCATCCTTTCACCCCCTCACAACTTTCAAGTATTTTGTACTGTCCAGTTATTCTAAATGGAATTTCTCTATCTCTTTCTTTTTTGTTGGTTATTTTCATAGGGTTTTTTTTGATAATGTATAGAAATGCTAATGATTGATAAGAGTTGATTATATATGTTGAAACTTTGCTGAAATTGTTCATTATTTTAACTAGTTTTAATCCTTTCTTTATCCCAATCTTTTAATTGGGACAATTTAATTAGTCCCATTACAGATAATATTTGCTCTTCATTTTAGATAGATAATGCTTATCCTTTTAAGAAAGATTCCATTCATTCCTATGCTTTCTGCTCTTTATCATAGTAATGGGTGTTATATTTTGCCAGAAAGATTTTTCTGCCTCTATTAAAATATTCATATGATATTTGTTGGTTCATTACTGATATGGTCAATTATGTTTATAGCTTTCCTAATATTGAACCAGCCCTGCATTTCTCATATAAATTCCACCTCTTTATAGTGTATGAGTTTCATGATAAATTGCTCTAATCTCCTTACTAGCATTTATTTTAAAATTTTGAACCAATATTCATTAGAGAAGTCAGTCTATAGTTTTCTTTCAAATAGGGAAAATTTTTACATGGTTTTCTATCCTATGTGGACCTCTTTTGCTTATGTTGTAATAGGATCAAAGTAAAGGGAAATGGGACAATGTAGAACCAAACAGTTTTTAGGCCAGTTTCATGTTTTTGAAGTGTGGCACTTCCAGTATTCACTTTTTTCTTATTGTGGAACTGGTAGAAGATTCAGGCATCTGATTGTGTAAGAGGCATAGCAAGGAATAGTCAGGTAGAAACCATATAAATAAGAAGTCTGATTCACTCAGGCTTTTGGCTCAGTAGGCCACCTATGGTAAGGTTTTGTGATTGTCAAAATGTGAATTCATTCCACACAATAGATCACAACTACTTTAAATTTAGATTCAGAAAGGTCATGTGACTTGTCTATGATAAGAAGACTATAAATCTTAAAGGCAGGATTTGAACTTATGCCTTCCTAATTCCAAGTCTAACACTCTATCCACTTTTCCATGCTGCATTACCCACAGTCTTGAAAATAATGTCTTTAACAAATGTTCACTGAACTGAATTAAATATATCCATATCCCATATTTTTTAATAAAATTTGATCACATACTTTTTCAGCTTTTCTTTGCAGGCTCAAGTCCCAATATTCACACTTTATCTTATTGTTAGCAGCCTCTTCCCACCCCCAAACAAAGAAGCCAAGGAAGCCAAATCCCCTTATTGACCCATCCAAAAGAAGTTTTGCAATAATGGATGAAGGCTGGGCAGCTGAGTGGCTCAGTGGATAGAATGCTAGGCTTGGAGATGGGAAGTGCTGGATTGAAATATGGTCTTAGATAATTCCTAGCCATGTGGCTCTGGTCAAGTTATTTTACCCCAATTGCCTAGTTCTTATTGCTCTTCTGCCTTAGAACTGATATTTAGGATTGTTTCTAAGACAGAAGATAAAGATATGATGATGATGATGATGATAATAATAATAATAATAATAATAATAAAATGAAAGCCCCCTTTCCTACAGATTAGAATTTTAAAAACAACAAACTTCTAATTCTCCTGATATTTCCCCAAAGTATGAATCAACACCCTTCCCTGAATCTTACCCTGCAGACCAGGTTCAGAATCCTTCTCCCTTCCCACAATATCTTGTCCTATTTGACTCAGAGTATGACCTTTTAAGTATCCACTGGAATATAAAGGTTTTTGCTCTCCATTCCAAAAGTAATCTCCATGAATCTTTCCTGGATACTTATTCTTTGGTTTCTTGTATTATAAGTATTTCTTTTCAATAAAGATTGATTGTTTTATATACTCTCTGTTCCCATTTTCCTCTTTGTTCTTCACTGCAGGAATAACTTGCCTTTTTCCTTTTTGAAAAACTAGATTTTGTCCAGGTATAAAACTAATAGTCTTTCAGCCACTCCTTATTTCCAAACTGTAGTTTAGAAAACAGAGAACTCAGGTGCTTGAATGGAGAACCCCATGCCTCCTCACAGTAGCATTTGTCCTTCCTCCTCCCCAACACAAGTACTGAGAGTAGCAACTTCTCTGAATCGTGTGCTCCTCACTCTTCTCCTTGACAACTTTAAGTAATACGTATAAGATCATTGTCTTCTCCTGAACTTCACTGAAGCAAAGTCCTTCCTCTTTGCTTTCTTTTTTGTTAGTGACTCTCCTCTGGTATCCCCTAGATGGTCAGTAATATCTCCCTGATGACAATGTCACTTACCCAAATAGCATAATTTTTCTGCTCCATTTCTCTCATCTTTTCCCTCTTGTGCTGAGCAATCTCTTTAAACTTTCATTTTCATCTTTCCCAAAATAATTGTCTGTTTCAACTGAAGTGAATTCTCACAAGTCACTTTGACCGATTAGTGAGCAATCATTTGTTGAGTAATCTTAGGATCTTATTTCATTTTTAAGTTCAAAATTTTTACAGTAGGTCATACAATGATGTATCTGCTGTTAAAAGATCACAGTGTTCTCTCTTCCCACTTTCTTTCATTAGCAGTAAAATATATTTGTTTTGATACAATCGTATCTTTTTAGATATTAGTTAAAACTATTTGTCATATGTCATAATTTTTCAACAAAACTTCATGTAGTATTAATTTACTTAGATGCTATTCTGATGCCTTATTGTAGCATGGAGGTGATCCTATATTCTTGGAGTCTGTATCATTTAGGTAGTACTTATTGGAGGGGCCTACTAAGCTCTTATTATGATTAAAATTCTCTGAAGACTATATATTAATATATAATTATTTATTAGTAAAAGTTAGAGAAAGAGAAAATCACATGATCATCTAGCCATGCCTTATTAATCTGAATTTGTCATGTTAGCTCCATTTGCCAGCCCAATGGAGCCACACCAGCAAGAATCTCCAACACAAGCACCCAAAAAGAGCATCACTTTCTCAGTCCCCTTTCTTATAATGTCATTTATATCACTCCTGGATCTTTCTGATTGAAGAGATTTAACCTTACTCCAAGTCAGTTCCCAACTTCCAAACTCCAGGAATCACACAGGACTAAAGTTAGACTCTTCTGAGAGGCCAGGGAATCACAAGGTGCCCAGCGAAAGGGTGGGACTGATACTGGCCAGTGGCTTTTTGAAACAGAATAAGGGGTACAATTTATATTATTTTTAACACTCTCTGTAGGTTTTTAGTGTCAAGTGTTGGGGCAAACCATAATTCTTCCTTGGGGTCCAACCTAACTTTAGTTTTCTATTAGAGATTGTTATTAGGATTTTATTTAGCTTTTATTAAGAATAGATTTCAAGAGAAAGGGCTTGTCCACTTTTACTACTTCCTTTTTAAGAGAGAAAACAGACAAAGATAGCTGTGGGCTCTTTAAGAAACTAGGTTAAACTCTGGGGCCCCTGGCCCTCTGAGTTTCAGGCCTTGGGTTAATTAGATCTACCTGGACTAACTAGGGGATCAGAGCAAATTACCTCTGTGTTAGAATCTTATTTCCTTATTTCTTCTTCCTCTTCTCATTTGTAAATAAATTTCCATAAAAGCCCCCCCCCAAAAAAACTAGGTTAAAGAAAGTGAATTTGGGAATTCTGGGGTCTGTCTCTTGGACTTCCTCTTGAAATCAGGTTGCTGGATCATTTTCTCTGAGAAGATCTGTTAGTGATTTGAGAGAGTTAATTTTGACAAGTTGGATTAACTCCTAAGAAGCTGAAGAAGAGTTGGTTGGAGTGAGAGCTCTTCTCCCAAAGAGAGAAACAGCTACCAGAGGGGACTCTGTTCCCTCTCACTTGAACAGTGTCAGTGTCTGGCTCTCTGCCAAGAGAGTCTGACAGTCTAGAAATTCTAACATCCATATCTGGCAGTTGGCTTGAGGCAGTTTGTTATTGTTCATAGATTATTTTTAGTTTAAGTTATTTAAGTTCTTCTATCAGAATATGTTTAGTTAGATAGAAATTGAATCTTACAGAGTCGAGAATAGTTTAAGGAGGTTCACCTTGGTGAACAAGAAGAAAATTTATGAGGATTTAGATTGAGGGGGTTTATTTAGAAATATTAGAATTAGGGTAGGAGATTCCTGTTCCTTCCTACCTCCTTTATCCTGTCCTGGTCTCTCCTCATAGATAAAGTTAAATAAGAGTTGGATTAAGCTGTGTCCAGCATTTCATCCATCACCTTCAAATAGGTTACCCTGACAGCTATAGCTTATCTATACGACCTGATCAGTATCAACCAGCTATCAATATTCAAAACCCTATACAAGATCAATCATACCTATGACAAGATTAAAGCACCATATAAGGATCTGAGTGGATGAAAGTCTATGATTAATGAAACCATCCAATGAGGTCTCACTTCTCTTGGACAGTGTGTGACCTACATAAGTGAGAAGGTTATATAATAGATAAAATCAGGATCCTCAGAATACCTGATTGATGAATTAGTCAAGCCTCGATATTCTCTCCTTTACCATTCCTAACTTCAAATATTTCTATTATTTTATTAGTAACTTGTTTACACTTTTGCATTATCAACCCTGTACTTTTATGGCTATTCCAAGTAGAGAAAAAATGAGAGGCATGATTTAGACAAGTCTGTGAAGTTTCTGGTGTCCTACCAGAAGCTTCTCTTATCTTGTTCCTGCTATTGTCTATTCACTGCATATTTGTATTATTTACTTTTAAAACTCAAGTTTTACTTGCAATTATGCCCCCTACTGATTTTGTATCAAACTGCTGTTTCCTTCACTATCTCCATTACCATCTACTAACCATGAAGAAAAGGGTGTTGGGGAGGTGAGGTCACAACTGCGCCAAACTTGGCTTCTTCAGAGAGCAACAACTAAAACCTCAGATACTTGGTTTTCAGAGCATGGCCAATGTAGAAAATTTTATAACAGTATAGTGTACTGTGCAATTCCCTCCTCCTACACATCTTAATTAGTGGATGTTAGGATTCAGTTTAAAAATGTTTTAATTTTAAGAATTTTGTTTACTGTACAGTATTTATGGTCCTGTAGATACCATGTTATGAATAGTTAACATTGTATTAAACCAGTGTTGTTTTTATTGAGATATTAGTATAAAAGGTCATGGAATTCTAAAGAATTAATTAGTGAGAAAAATGTTTCACATTACCGATTTCATTTTGTGCACTGCATTATATGGGTTATTTTCTGGTTAGTGTTCTAGGAAAAGTGTATGCTATCAGAATTATTGTTTTGTTCATGAAGAATTATGTGCATAAAAGCATGTTTACTGCCATCATTATGAAAAGGTTGGTGGTTGTGGGAATCTAATCCCCTATTTCCCATAGGATTCATGTATCAACATTTGTGTCTTTAACTTTTACACTGTGCTAGGAATGTTACTCCAGGAAAAGTTGAAGAATGACTAAGCTTACTATGTGGCAACCTCTTTGCCAATGGCTGGAGATACAAGTACAAAAATGAAATATTATCTCAATGTAGGAATTCATATCGAAGTAGAGAAAACAGGTACACAGTGGTTGCTACAGTAATGAGTAGATCAATGCCAATTAAATGACTCACCAATACAAAAGCAATTGCAATATTTATTTGATTACATTTTTCAGAGCAACCACAGAAAATGGGGAAAAATGTGTGTGTATGTGTGTGTGTATGCATGAACACAAGAACATGAATGTACCTTGAAAGGGTAGAAGCTTTTACCTAGGGGGGTTGGGTAGAAAATGTTTGGATAAGGAAGCCTCCTTAGTCCCAGAGTATTCAGAGCTAATTAGTTGCATATTACTAAATATTTATGCTTTTATCTCATATAGTTCTCTAGGTAAAAGAAGAAAAATGTTAATTATTTAGATTTATTTAATTTTGAATGGTTAGAAAGCTGGAATCTTAGAAATTTTATTTAATGGTTATGGCATACCTTATGCAAGGTTTTCCTAAAGTCATTGTAAATAATGAAACTTTAACAATAGGTAGAAAAAGGCTACATACAGTTGTTATTTAAGGGGAAAATATAAAAATTTAGGGCATAAACTTGTTAATGTAGACCTAAAATAGTTATACTACAGATACTAAAAAAAAGAAAAAAGTGATTGCTGGAGGGAAGAATTTAAATTCACTCCTATGTCTAGGATAATTTAAATTCATCTTAATTATGAGAATAAAATTTTATTTTTCTTTCAACACTAGTTTTATAAATCTTAAAGTTTCGGGGCTTTTAGGTGGCTCAGAAGAATGAGAGCCAGGCCCAGAGATAGTGGGTCCCAGTTCAAATCTAGCCTCAGACACTTCCTAGCTATATGACTTTGGGCAAGTAATTTCACCCCCATTGCCTAGTCCTTACCACTCTTCTGCCTTGGAACCAGTACATATTATTGATTCTATAAAGGAAGGTAAGGGTTTTAAGAAATCAAGACCTTAAAGATCAATATAAAAGTCAACTATTGTATGAAGACCCTATTTTATTCTAGTAGCTTATTCATATATATGGACACTATTTGGAAGGACCTATAAATTATTACTGTCCTTGAAATAAACCTGCATCATTATACATGAGTACTAGAAACAATCAGATACTGCTAATTGAAACCAATTTCCTTCTGAATTTCTTTTTTCTTTTATCACTTGTTTGATTTCTTTCCATTTTAGTCTATGATTGAATCTACACATTCAAACCGAACACAGTTTAACTCAGTAGCTTTAACTATATCAATGTTTTAAAAATCAGACTGCATCTCTTCAAAGTAAATTCTGCTCCTTATATGGTGTTTAGTCATTAACTTGATGAGATACATACTGTCCAGCACTCAAGCTGATGAGATGCCTGCCATAGAAGTATATCTCAGAATGAACCTTTTGTGTATTTGTTCTATCCAAATATTTGTATTCTTAAGACTCAGTGAGAAGGAAAGCAATAGGAGATGGAGAGGACAAAATGAGGACAAAGTATATGGATAAAAATCCACTGAGCTTAGTAGGACTTCTGAGAAGCAAATGTTATTTGAAAACCATTTTCAAGACTGAACTTGGTCCTCGGAATTTTTTTTCCTTACTGGGATAGAAGGATTAATTCCATGTAATCTTCTTAGCTGGCATATTCTGAAGGCTCACAAAATCTTCTGGGATTGATTTGACAGAGCTTACTTGTGTTTCTGGGTAGCTAATGGGAATGCAGCCCTTACTTTTAATGTTAAAACTGTGAATTCCCTTGAAGGAAAAAAATACCACCCTGACCATGCTGGGTAAAATTGGCCAATGTCTCTCTTTTCCATGTCTGATATCTAATGTTATTCTAACTAAGATTGAGGGATGAACTGGTCCATGGCCAAGTAAATAGATTTTTTAAAAATACTTATATTGGTATAGAAGTACTTTTCGATACAGAGGGAGAAGGAAGAGTTCCATGTACCTCTGTGGTTGACTACAGTACCTAGTAATCTATATTAAAGGAAACTTAGGACTTCCTAGGTAAGCAAAGTGTGTGTAAGATCTGAGTGAAAAATAGAGCATAATCATTTTCTCTCTTTAGGTGTAGTACACTGTCATTCTTAGGTGCTATTTTTGGCTCAGAATAACAACATGAACAAAGATACAAAGATGATGGGAAATAATGCATAATTCTGTCAAGCACACTCCCATTTCACCTTGGCATATGTTGGGCATAGTCAGGCACATAGTATCTGATGCTTCATTAGATAGATGCTGCAAAAAAAAAAGAAGAGTTGCCTATGTGAGCAGTTTAAAAGTTATATTTAAATCTCTATTTGTATGGCAAAGTTATATGGAATGTATCCTTAAATTAGAATTAGAGCTAGAAATCTACAGAGGAAATATCCATTTCTTTGTACGTATTCAATTTCAATTTAGTCAATTTTTTGGCTGGAGTTCCATTTCAATAAATGCTTTGGATGAAAATAATAGTATAGCAAAATGGTGAATTTTCCTGAAGTTTATGTGCTCAGAAGTACCAATGATGACTCAAGGTCATCAGCTGAATCCCAAATAAAACTTAAACTTATTGCCACTTGGGTCATGAGCCAATAGGCTAATAGCATAGATCATGGATTATTGTTCTTTGCCTAGGAAGAGAATCTCTAAGGACTGAACCTATGCCCACAAATAAATTTGTTTTGTCCTTGTAATTGCAAAACTGATGAGAACTATAACAAAATCAGATCAGCAATACAAATTGAATTTCAAAACTTTAAAAGAAATTACTTTTCCCTTTATGATAACCTACAGAAGCAGTTCTGATATTCAAGGTCTAACACTTCCTCCTTAGCAAAGTCAGGTTTCGTGCTATTTTGCTCTTTTTTCAAGGTCTGTATTAGAGGAAAAATTCATCCAAACCTTCTCTATGACCTTGTCATCTTATGGGAGACCATCATTGAGTTGTACAATGTTTTTACTTGGCATAGGGTGTATATACTCAGGTATGAAATGAGGCAGCAGAAAAGTATAACAGACCATCTGCTGACACATTTGACAGAAGGTTTTTAGTGTTGCTGAACCCAAAGGCTGTTATTCTGCTTTACACAAGTAGCCAGCATTCTCCCTTTTCTGACTTCTGCATCTCTTTCATATATATTAGAAAAGTCATGTCAGCATTTCCTAAAGTGGAGTTAGATACATGATGTAGTATTTTCATTGACCTCTGAACCCTTTGATCACTGAATAGACTGTTTGAAAAATCTGTTTAATGTATAGTAGAATTGGATATGCCTACCAAAAGCAGGTATTGATTAGTATATAAGGTTGTGCCAGAATATAATTTGAACAGTGGCATACTGTGCTTTTACCTTCCAGGTTTTTTTTTCTGATTCCCAGGTAATTATTCACTTAAGAGAAATGTCTGAAGTTCATTGGGAATATCAACAGGCTATCTGAATCAATGATGAGTCAATAAATTGTTGTATTCTTGGGTCTAGTTTTATCATTCTGGAATTTAAATTTATTCTTATTAATATGAATAATTTTAGAGTGGAAGTGTCCAGGTACAAGTTCTTTGATAATTATGGGTATATTACATAAGATTATAAAATGTATTTCTATTTATAATGCCTATGATTTCTCCTTGCTTTGTATAGAAAACTGAATGAGCAATCAAATTAATGAGGCTGATTTAGTATTATTCTTTCCTAGTTTCTAAGTGAAAATATATAACTATATCTAAATGAAGAAAACAAAAATCTATTAACCCTACCCAAATAGATTCAAATGCAAAAAGCCCCATATTTGAACAGAAATGACCTTAAAAGCAAAGAATACACTCAAAATGAGCTTCCAATAGCATTTTAAATTAATATATTCATAAAAATTATATTTTTCATTATTGTCTCTTTTGCCCCTTATTTGAAAAAAAATTTTTAAAGGAGAAAATTTCTTCCTTTTCCTTTGCTTTTCCAGGGATGATAAAAATGTATTTTTTCCTTCCAATTCTGATAGTTAGAATTCACTTTAATGGAAGTGGCTATTAAATTCATTTTGGGGTATTGGAGAGGGGGAGTTGGTTGTTTTGTTTTTTCTCAAAGTCTCTTAAAAACCATGTAATGACAGTGCTTTGTTTTTAAAACCTATGAAACAAATCAAATGCTTCTTAAGTGTATTTTCTAAATAGAAACTCTTTTATTTGCAAATAATTCACTTTCTTACTGCTCACCATACAAACATTCCTTGATAGAAGGAAAAAAAAGAAATATGTTGTCACCAACAGGATAGGAAATACCAAATCCACAGTTATTAATTTAATAGCCATTTGTGCCAAATGATATGTGAGATTTAAAAAAAAGTGTTGAGATGTATGTGTTAGAGGCCTCCATCACTTCCTCCTAAAGAAGGAAGGATGTGTACAGAACACTTTGGCTGTCTACTGATATCTTTATTACCACCAACTTGAGTTTGTGAATAGATATCTTTTCTTTGTAGCATAAATATCTGTAATCTCATATTTTTTCTTCTTTGAAATTCCACATTAATTATATGTTACAATTTACTGACACATAACATGCACTTCTTTACTTTTTGCAATACTCATATTTGATTCTTGGAAGACTGTGAAATGGCATATCTTGCTACCATACAGCAGTGAAATATTAGTTTTAAGAAGGACATTTATTTGTACTGGATTCTGGGGGTCATTAAAGAAACTGCAATTTCCCAAAGGCAGCTAAGCCCACTGTCTTCCTTCTATTCTCTTCTAGACACAATTTACTGTCAATCAAAATTATCTAACCTAAATATACATTCTTATGGATGAATGAGCTCCTTATGTTGTTCATCTAAATGCATGTAATAATTAAAGACTATAGACATACTCCATCCATTTTGTCTTTACTGTAGCAGACCAACCTGTTTTGATTAGAGACCCCTTTCAGAAGGCACGGCAGTGTTCCAAGTTCAGATAAACCAAGACAATATCATTCACAAACACATCATTTAGAGGACTTCATAATCTTGAAGAATTACTCTTCACATTTTATTGTGTGATCTCCATCACAATGGAGAAAACCCTTGGCAAGCATACATATCTATATTTTATGTCTTGCTTTAAGTTTATGATTGCAGGGTTGTTGAACAGGCTTATTTCTGTTTTCATCTCTTTCAAATAACCTTGGATAATTTTGATTTGTGGTGGAACACAATGTGATGCAAAGGAGTCTTTCAAAAAATTATTTTGTCCTACATGATCTTTTATAATTAAAAATAATAAATTCAGTGAAGCTTTATTTTCTTTTGTCTTTCAGTCAATTATAAAATGGTAAAGGTGTGATCAATTGTTGAATGTCACTTGCAAAAACATTTTCCTTCCCTACAAATACTCTGATTGAGGCTGCCCGCAATACATGTAAAGAGGACTTCCATAAAAATTATGCATAGATGGGATAGTAGATATATTGATTGGTAACTGAGGGATTTTTGGTCATTTTTTATATTAATAATATTTGCCACATTTTCTTTATCTTTGGTAACTTTCCTTCATACAGGTAACTTGTATATTATTCCTTCTCCACCCTTACAATCATGTCTCCTATAGAATTGATATCCTCTTGACCCAATCTAAGCTTCTTTTTCCAATCTTTTTTTTTTCCTCATGCATTTCTATATTATTTACAAGTACTTTGGGGACAGTGGTGTTAGGATCCAAGTAAAATATTCCTATTATTCTTGATGGTTAAATATTTTTATGACAGTAATCTTTACAAATCTTTTCATTTTTGTCTATTTATTTATTCCATTCATTTTTGTCCTTAAATGGTCTTAGGAGGATTTCACTTAGTTGGACCTCTTTGAAGTTTCTTTAAATTTATAAGCCACTGCCTCTGCCTATTTTTTAACATGATATTGCTCATAATTGTGTGCTTCTTCTTTGCAAGATCTAACAATGAGTTAATATTCTAAATAAGAATTCATGGCCCATAACCAGAGTTTGCCAGCCCTTCTTTTCAATCATTGCTTTTGGGGGCAGCTGGGTAGCTCAGTAGGTTGAGAGTCAGACCTAGAGAAGGGAGGTCCTAGGTTCAAAATCTGCCTCAGACACTTCCCAGCTGTGTGACCCTGGGCAAGTCACTTGACCCTCATTGCCCACCCTTACCACTCTTCCACCTAGGAGCCAATGCGCAGAGTTAAGGGTTAAAAAAAAATAAATCATTGCTTTTGGCAACCATCTCCCTCTTTGTCTTGTAAGCAATTAGAATGTTAGCTGACTAATCTGCTTCCCTGACTCCTTTGTTTCACTAAATAAAATCTTACAATAGATTTTCAATATTTCAGTTTCCATATAAAATTATAATTCCTGTCAATGCCATTGCTTTTTTTACTTTTGATTTTTCCTCATCATTTACTTATTTAAATAAGTATTTATTTAATAAATTCATTCATTCATTTATTTTTGATTTATGAATTTGTTTGAATAAATACTTATTTCAATAGTTCATGATTTTTTGCTATTTCCATTTATTCAATTTTGTCTAACTCTTTGTGACCCCATGAACCATAGCACACAAAGACCGTCCATGAGGTTTTCTTGGTAAAAATACTAGAGTGATTTGCCATTTCCTTCTCCAGTGGATCACCTTTTTTCGGAACTTTTAGACAACTTGTTCATCTTGGGTACCCCTTCATGACATAGCTCATAATTTCATTGAGTTATGCTGGTCCCTCTACTACAATAAGGCAGTAGTCTACATGGGGAATTCAGGATTAAGTTGTTTCAATAGCATAAACATCTTTTCCTTTTTTTGCTATTTCTTCTCCTGTTTACTAATTTTAATAAGTAATTGTTTATTAATATTCTAATCTGAGACCTATAAATCAACCAACTGACTCTAAAACAAAGGCTCATATTCTACAGCAAATCTTTTCCAATTTGTTAGAATATATTTTGTTTCAATTTATTTGTGATCTTATTTGGTACTGGCCAAGTCCAATAACTACAAATTCTTTTCATGAAGGAGGAATTCATAAAAAAAAAAAAGAATGAGTTTCTATGCAGACAGCAGAGCTTTTAATTCTCTTATTAATTTTCCAACTATTTTACTCAATATTTCTTATCATTATCCCTTTTTCTCCATTTTGCAGTGAATTCACTATGTATTCAAATTATTGTATTGATTTTAATTAGATATTCTAATAGAGTTCTAATGTTAATACACAAGCTGCATTAATTTCCTGGTGGTCATTTTTCAAAATTTATTCTCAGTTTAAGATGATCAAATTCCTCATAAAATAGTGTTTTTGTTTTCTTTGAGTATGTGATAAAACTAACTCTATCATCTCTTATTTTTCCTCTCCAAGGAGTACTGATGAACAACCCTTCCATTTATTTGCAAAATTCCTTCTTTTTTTATTTTCTAATTTCACATGTATTGAGAAGGACAGAATCAATTTGATTTTGTTCCTCTGGCAGTAAATATACTCACTGGTTGTTAGACAAGGCTCTCACATTTTTAAAATTAATTTATTAATTTATTAATTTATTTGTTTATTTATTTGTTTGTTTGTTTGATTTTTAAACCCTTAACTTCTGTGTATTGGCTCCTAGGTGAAAGAGTGGTAAAGGTGGACAATGGGGGTCAAGTGACTTGCCCAGGGTCACACAGCTGGGAAGTGTCTGAGGCTGGATTTGAACCTAGGACCTCCCGTCTCTAGGCCTGACTCTCAACCCCACTGAGCTACCCAGCTGCCCCCAAGGCTCTCACATTTAGAGAAATATGAAAGTATAGAAATTATTTAAAACTGGTGCGATTGCCAGTCCTCTCTGCCTTCTTTTCTTCCACTCTTAATATTGTCACAACTGAAGTATAAGAGAACTTTACAATAGTCTGAAGACTATTTTGTATGCTTCCTTGTCTTAAGGGTAGCCATGGTAAAAATATGCATATTTTTACATAATTACATACATATAACAAAGCAAACAAAAACCCATTTGATCATTAACAAGCAACCAGATTACCAATGATGATGCTCTCCCTCTTAGCTTGGTTGGTGTAAAAAATGAAGTCTTGGCCATACTCTGAGATGATATTAATATATTAGAGTTTATTAGAAGTTATCAGAACTTATACATAGGTATAAGCTGGAATAACCTGACCCAGGTATTTCAGCTAAGAATAATGACAATATTTTGTACTCATGTAGTGCTTTATAGATGCAAAAAGTTTCTACACAGCTTGCTTTATTTGATACATATGATAACCTCATTTGTACAGAATTTATTTCAATAACATCATGGCATTGTAACTTATTATTATATTCCAGACATTAAAGATCAAAATACAAAAAAGTGATCTGTCCTAATTACTTTAGGGCAGATCACTTTTTTGTATTTTGTAAATAAGTAAAGGCTATGAATAGATTAGGCTGACTAAGGAAGAGTATTTTTGGCTAAGAATTGGCAGGTATGGAAAGTAGAAGCAAAGTAGTTAATTGACATGTCTTCTTTTTTAGAAAGATAGTGTTCATTTCATTATTATTCCGAGAATTAGAAATGTAAGCAGGTTTCAAAAGTGCATGAAGATGGTCAAAGAGCATCAGGTATTGTGGTTGGTTTGGGTGAACTTGTTATGAAGGACTCTTATTAATGAGAAGGGCATGGATTCTCGTCTAGGTCAAGGATATTTATAATTTTCATTGATCAAGGACAAGAACACATGGCATGAAGATAGTCAGAGAAACTGAGACTCAGAAATGTATGCAGCATCTCCAAATGATTTCCATAGCTTGAGATGGAAGAGACTATCCTTCTAGCTATAATACCTGGTTCTTGAACACTTTTATCAGAGAGTTTATAAATTTCTTATATAAGTGGACTTGGTTATTTGTACCAAGTCAGAATTCATATGATTGTCACTAGTTGGCACGTACAGCAACACTGAAAAATGGTAATTAACAATGAAGATGGGCTCACTGGTTTGTGAAATTGAGAGGGCATATGTTTCCTAGCAGGCATTCTTTGTCTCTTGGAAGGTTTGAGGGAATATCCTAAGGATTCAAATTAACAGTGAAGCACAGTAAATGAGAACATCAAAGACTATTTACTATATACCTACATAAGGTAAAATTGAAAGGTGAAAAAATACATGGAAATTATATATGTGCAGGATAGAAAAATCATAAGCAAAACAAAGGGAGAAACTGTAAAAGTCTGAGATGAGCCAACCCCACTGTCTTTCCCTCCAGTAGATCCAGTACATACCCCTGGTAATATATGTTGAATCTTGTTCCCAAACTCAAATGAAAATGAATTCTCCAGGTACAAGTACAATGTTAACAAATGTAAGAACAGTGCTCTCTTTCTAGACAATCTTTTCCTTTGAAAATAAATATATGTAAAAATATATCTTCCTTATTTTTCTACTACTAAATTATATGTAAATTCAAGGGATAAAACCATTTCAAGATATAGATATAGATATAGATAGATACTGTTTTCATCTTTTAGATCTTTGCCCTGTGTTTCTCTACTTTTTTTTAGATCCAACTCTAAAATTATATTACATCAAATTAAACTTTTTTAGGACAGGGATATATTGGTAAATGGCTAACAACCATTCTCCCAGAGGGGGAGGAATTTGGAATATGCTTACCATACACTTTTAAGTTTAATTTTCATCATTTACATTTTTACCATCATATTTTAGGTCATCACAATAACAAAAGAATAAATCAAGCCCATATTAGTGGCTTTTGTTCATTTCCAAAGTGTAAATCCTCAAACTGAAAATTTAATAGTTGATTCTTGCTACTCAGCATGATCAGGTTCTGTCCTACCTCTGGTAGAATCAAGTATAAAAATCTAATTCATAGTAAAAATCTCCTTACATGTTTTGGAGGGTAGCAGCATATGAAAAGTAACCAATATTTGAGTACTCCTCAATTTGGGGAAAGGAGAAATATCATAGCATCATGGACTATAAAGAAAACCATGTGTTTAAAATGACTTTCCATATAAAATCAGATATATCAAATGGCAGAGATGTAAACTTCCAATAAGGAGGACATTATGGTGGTCAGCCATTTGGCACACCAAACACTGTGGTTATTTAAAAGGAGTGCTTGTCATACAATGTGTTGTAGTCATACTTGGCAGTTTGATTTTGCTTTGCGATACTTCTAACTCCAAGGCTTTTCTATTCTCTTTAATTGTTGCTTTCCAGGACTAAAGGAATTTCTCCATAGCCTGCAGCAAACCTGACTAGATATTTTTTTAAGTGGAGCTTTTCCCCTGCATTGCCTTGAGGGATTGACATATCATAGAGAATAGACCTGAAGTATCTCACTTCAAGGACAACTATGTAGCATAATGAGTAAAATGCCAGGCTTAGAGTCAGACTCATCTTCCTGAGTTCAAATCTTGCCCCAAACACTAAATGGCTATGCCATCCTGAGCAAGACACTTAATCCTATTTGCTTCCTTTTCTTCATCTGTAAAATGAGTTGTAGTAGGAGATGGCAAATCACTCCGATCTGTCAAAAAAAAAAAATGAGGTCATGAAGAGTTAGACATGACTGAAACAATTGGACTATAATTCCACATCAGCTGGAACATTAGCTGATATTTCTTTAGTGCTTTTGAGCCAGCAAAGCACTTTCCATCCATTGTCTCATGTAGGCCTCACACAAAAACCCTGAGAGGTAGATGAGGATGACAGGAGGAAATTGAAACTCAGAAGTTAAATGACTTGCCCATGATGACCCAACTAGTTAGTATCAGGGTGGAATGTCTGGAAGTCAGTTCTTATTAAGTTCAGCACTCTGGCTGTTCTATGAACAAATTTCTCCCCCAGAATCACATGCTTTTATTCAAGACACTGGATTAGTTCATAGTAGATAAAAAGATTGAGACCCAGTCTTGGACATTTAAAAGTGTTCATACTTTTGCCTGAAAATCTCTCCTGTTTAAAATTGTAGATCAGTTCATTCTTTAAAAGATCTTCATGTTTAAAGCTTCAGGTAAGATAAAATATTACTTCCTCCCTCCATTTACTTATTAATCTTTAAACCCAGAATTTTTAATATTGAATTTACTAATAGAAAAGGATATCTCTTTATACATTTCTGATCCTTTTAATCATCTTACATATTGATTGCTTTTAGCATTAGACAAAAAATATGAATTCTGGATATTGTGATTGTACTTAAAGAGTTATGTGAGGATGTACCTAGGCAATTACCCCAAATTTCAGAGCAACTAAAAGCCTCAGAAAAATGGAAAATCACTATCTCCCTAATATACAATCTCTCTTTCTCTTTTCTCTCTCTCTCTCTCTCTTTCTCTCTCTCTCTCTCTCTCTCTCTCTCTCTCTCTCTCTCTCTCTCTATTTCTCTCTCTCTCTCTCTCTCACACACACACACACACAGAGTGCATAATTCACTCTTGTTAAAGGATATTACAATTTGATTTCAGTTGGAGTCATGAGACATACAAATGCAAAATACACCATTGAAATATGCAGGATGGATTGGAAAACAGAATTGTAATATTTGTAAAAAGAGGCTCCTTCAGATGGAGGATGGGAGAAAGAGAGGAAGGTCAAAGTGGGAATCACTTTCAAGCCACCACAGGAACACTCTAATTACTTAGCAGGTTATTTGATGGCTTCCCTAGATGGAGTGACTTGAGTCACTTCTGCTACCCTGTACTTGAAGGAGGAAGTTTCTCTATTGATTGAGGTACTTCCTATCTCTCTGTGAAGTTGTTAGCTAGAGACAGCCCGATAAACCTCCCCTACACCAACACTCTTCTCCTTCAACTGTAAGTCAGTTGGAAAATGGTGGATCACCCACCAGTAAGTAGCAGGCTTGTTTACTCCTAAATAACTTTGCTGAATAGACTAGAAATGCTATCTGACTTTTATAATTTGTCTTTTAATAACAGTATTGATCAAAGGGAAGGTCACAGGGTTGAGGAAAGAGGGTGAATAGGAATGGCTTATTTTTTCTTTATTGACACCTATGAGACAATGACCCAGCCAGGCTGAAGCCCAAACTGAGTTTCTGTCTCCCTTCCTACTAAAATCCTTATCTCTAACTATCTTAAAGTAGATTAGAAGTCACTAGGGGGATAATTGTAGTGGAAAGATGAGGGTAATCAGTTGTAGAAAGGCAGGTTCTCATAAGAGTCTCTGAATCTCCCATTTGAATCTGTGGTGTAGAATCAGACTTGGCTGGAATCAAATATGGCTGCAGGGACTGTTGTCCAAGAACAGCAAGGGGTTTGGGCAGGTTTGACTCAGGAGCTGCAAACTTTCACCTCCTCCTTCACAGCTCCCAGAACCAACTCTCCTGCTTGGGGAGTTTCCTCCTTTTATCCTCCTGGTTCCAATGGTCTTCAACCGATCCTCTTTCTAGGGGTTCTGCTGTAGCCCCCCTATAATTCCACTTTATGTACTGAATGAACATTTAAATTCCACAGTACAAGAGACCACTGGAGACAGTTCCAGAAGAATATAAACTCATTAAGAGCAAAGTCTGTTTTGCTTTTTTTTCATGTGGATCCATAGAGCTAAACAAAGTGCATTACTTCATAAGATGTGTGACAAAGTGCAATGGTTCTCAGAGAGTTGTGAAGGTATCCTAGGGATCCCCAAGCACTTGCAGGGGAGATTGGTGAGGTCAAAACTACTTTTATAATTATATTGATACATTTTGATTTTTATATTTTAAATATAGATAGGGATGAAAAGAATGAACATTTATGTGGTGTCTACTATATGCCAGGAAATTTGTACAAATATTAATTCATTTGATATTAACAAAAACTATGCAATTGTTATTACCATCCTCATTTTGTTATACTTGGAGACTGAGGCTGAGAGAATTTAAGTAATTTGCCTAGAGTCATAAAATCTGTTGACATATTTGAATTAAGGTCTTCCTAATTGTAGACCCAGGGCTCTGTCCACTATATCATCATTGCTTCTTCTATAGAGAAAGGAAGATAGATAGATAGATAGATAGATAGATAGATAGATAGATAGATAGATAGATAGACAGAATTCACATAAACAAAAACTCTTTGCAGGGTCATTAATAATTTGTAAGACTGTAAAGTTTTCTTTCAAATAGAAACTTTGAGAACCACTGGCATCATGAATAGATCACTACATTTGGTAATAGGAAAATCATGTTCTTCCTGAAATATATACTTTAGCTTTATGAGTGTTCAAGTCACTTTCAGTTTCAATATCCTCATTTGTAAGATGGATATAATAATATCACCCAATTCACAGGGTTAGTATGAGAATAACATAAGATAGCCTATGCAAGTCCTTTGCAAATTTTAAAATGCTATATAAATGTCAGTTATTAAATATTTTTTTAATTTATTTCATCATTCAGTTGATTTATTTACCTAGAAAATTCTATTTATTTTGTTCCTATACAACCTTCAGGATTTAGGTCATTTTCTCATGACCTGGTCTACTCTAGTCCATAAATTATATGTTCATTTTCTCAATTCTATAGCATTTGCTTTCTATACTCTTCACATATATTCTCATTCAGCATTTGGTAGATATTATTTGAACTATTATTTGTTTTTTAGTTTTATACATCTCTTCTTTCCAGTTATTTCACAAACTACTTTGAGGCAAAGATCTTGACTCATAGCTTTACATTTTCTAAATGGCAATTTCTACATGTTTGTTCTACCATGTAACTTATTTTGTCATGGAATCACAAAGCTCTAGAGCTGTAAGAGGCAATAACTGTTTTATCTATTCCAATCTCTGCATTTTGTGGATGAGGAAACTGGGGCCCAGAGAGATTAAGTTACTTTGCTCATGTTAATATCGGTAGGAAGTTTTAGAACCATAATTTGAACAGATTGTCTGTTTACAATTTCCTCTTCTACCTCACACTACCATTGCTATCTTTTTTAGCTTTTTAAAGCATTTAACATCAGTATTCTCTTTATATTTATTACATTTAAGTTTTTTGGTGAAAATACATTTTTAAAACTTGTCTCCCTCTTTCCATTACTGTTAAGAAAGCTGCTTTCAATTTTTAGGGAAATTTTATTAATTTCCTATCTGTAAGTTATGGACAACCTAACTCTAATAGAGATTTTAAAAAGAACAACCCTTTTAAGCATTCCATTCCAACATCTTTTCACATTCCCAATGTAGCATAAATCCAAAGACTATAGACACTAACTATGAGAACTAGATCAGAATGATCTAATTCAGAATTCCAGTTATTTGAGCAGCTGGCAGCTAATCCTACTGAAGTTGGGCTGACTTATCACAGAGATTAATGCTTAGATTCCTTTTTTTTTCCCTTAGCACTTGAATACAACTCTTTCCACCATTCCAGTTTTCAATGAGTGGCTTTTCATGTCAACCATCTTGTACTGTATAGTCAAGGTGACAAGTCATTTGATGTATTTGAGCTGTCACCATCTATAAACCAGTAAATGTTTCCCAGAAGACCAGATAAGCAGAGATGAGGGAGTATATCAAAGTTGGCAGCACAGCTGACAAGTGTTAAAAATCTTCATTTTAGACACCACTATTTAAAAGGAATCATAGCAGGCTTCAACAAAAAGATGTCTTATGCGTAGTTTTAAGACAAGCTATATCTTCTTAATGGAGACTCAGTGGCTTTTCAGATGAAGATGCTACAACTAATCCCTATTAAAATGTTACCTTTGGGAAAGGCATTGTGAAATTCTTGCATCAAGCTGAGCCTGTTGTACCTTCAGTACTCAAGCCCAATTGCTGTCTAGATATCTACTGCTGAGGGGAGCTACAGCTCTCAAGCTAGAGGTCTTCAAGGTAGGGTGTGTGTGTGTGTGTGTGTGTGTGTGTGTGTGTGTGTGTGTGTGTGTGTGTGTGTGTGTGTGTGNNGTGTGTGTGTGTGTGTGTGTGTGTGTGTGTGTGTGTGTGTGTGTGTGTGTGTGTGAGAAGTATACCTCTAATTTTCAGGAGTGTAGTGAAGAATTACCATATGGGTGGGTAAGAGGGAGAAGAAATGCTCTATTGTTTAATACACAGTTCTTGGCAGCAGAATGAAGTTGAAGTTGGAAAAGCATGATTAATCCTGACCTTCCTAGTGATATTAAAGGTGATTGCTTTAGAAGTCTGAGGATCGAAGGCAGTCAGTGAAGTACCTCAAAGAGAGATGAGCACTTTGGAGACGCAATCATAATAATTACTTGTGGAGTGTACATTCTGTGACACATTGTTGTTTAAATTATACAGTCAAATTCACCTTTAACAAATGTTAAATCATACAGGTAAATTACAAGAAGAATTTTTATACTTTATGATTTAAATATGGATGGAAAATGTGGATGACTATTGATTTCATTAATTGATTATTCATATTTTATTTCCTGATGATCTAATTAAGGAATGAGAGAAGCCTCATTTAATTAGTTCTTTCAAGAAAATGTGAGAACTTTGAGACTTTCAAATTCATTTTCTTAGGTATAAAATGAAATGGGAAAGTATTGTTAGCCTTTGTGTTTCCTTCCATCTCAAGATCTATAATACTAAAGAAAAATATCTTAATTTGAGTTCCAAATATTTCTTATGACAGTTACCATTAATTGTTAAGAATTTCAATCTATCAAATGGTTCTGCATTTTAGAACTTGAATTTTTAGGATGAATTAAAATAATATATTAGCAAAAATCCTTCCATAGTATGATTCTTTTCTCCTTCACTTATATTTTAGGGACTTAGGATCAAGAGATCATATATTCAAAGGAAGAAGGGTTCTTAGTGGTCATTGAGTCCAACCCCCTTTATATGTTAGAAAACTAATACTGAGAAGGGTTAAGTGACTTGCCCAGGGCTATTCAACTAAATCACAAGAAGAGTCTCTGTCTTTTATGAACACCTAAACTTATGTCTTAAAACGATTACTACAATGTCATGAACATTATATTGAAAGAGGCAATAAAGCTGATATCTATAGTTTCATGAAAATACAGTAAATTAGCTTTGTATTTATTAGTTTTTTTTAAAAGTTTATAAAGCACCACTAAGATTATCATTCTTATTGATTAACATCCAGTGTTCTCTTTGACCTGTACCACTCAGGTATCCAATACATCATCCTACTGAAACTGATCTCTTTAAGATAACTAATCATGAAATCCAAAGGATTTTCCTCAGTTTTTATTCTCATTGTCCTCTTTGCTATATTTAATATTGTTTAATTACCCCTTCTTTCTCAAAATTATTTCATTCATTAGTTGAAATGACAATATATTATGTAGTTTAATTGCTATTTGATCATTATCACCTTTATTTTATTGCTCCTAAATGTAGGAATTCTGTAAGGTCCAATTACTCAATGTTTTCTCTTTTTTGTTCGAAATTTTCTCCCTCATAGAACTTATCTACTACCATGATTTAAACCAGCTTTTATCAGACTACATCAAAATCCATAGCTATATGCCTAAAATGTCTCCACTTCTATATGCCTAGGAGCCTCCTGATTGGTTCTAAATTAATATCCACCATTACTTCTGACTCATTATCTTTAAAAAACCACTGTATTTCTCCCTTCAAACTAACACCACAACTCATTTTACAATTATCAAAACCTCAAAGTTATCTATTACTGTTTTTTCCAGGGTTTAGTGTTATACTTTGCATGTAGTAAATACTTTTACCAATTTTTTTTATATTCAATTATTCTTCCATCAAAATATCTCTCAAAGTCATCCCTTCCTTTTCATTCCTCCCACTATCATCCTACTTCAGCCCTAATCACCTCTTACCCATGGTACTATAATACAATCTTTCCTGGTCTCCTTGCTTCCAGTCTTACAACAGTTCAGTCAGTCCTGTAAAAAGGAGATGGATTGATCTCTCTAAAATATCATTTTGATTGTCACTCCCCAACTCAAAAGACTCTGAGGACCTCCTAACAACATAGCTTAAATTCTCACTTTGCCATTAAATTCAAAGCCCTCCACACTGTTCTAAAAGACTTTCCTATTAATATTTCCCCAAAATTTCTTATAATTATCTTTCTTCTAGACAAATTGGTCAACCCATTGTTCCTCAAATAAGCTTGAAACATTTCTCACTCCAGGCTGTTGTTCATGATGATCTCCTTACTCAAGGATATCTCTGCACGTATTTCTATCACAACCTTCTAAATCATGACTCGCATCTTTTCTCTATAATCTTAACTGAACAGCCCTGGCCATCATGGTCTCTCTTTGTACTCCTATAGCTGTGTTGGTGAACCTATGGCATGCATGTCTAAGTGTGCCAGAGGGGACTGTTCCCTTCCTTCTCTCCACATGTACCTGAGGACATTTCTCACATCACCCACCCTCTGCCCAACAGCCCAAAAGGAACACTTCCTCCCTCCCCTGCCTTGGGTAAGGCAGAGGGGCTCACATGGGGCATGAGGGTCACAATTTGGGCACTCAGTCTCTAAAGTCTCTAAAACTTTCACTATCATTGTGCTATAGTAATAATTTTCAATATCATAGTAAATCTCCTTCCTTGTGATATTTCTTCCTTTGCTGCTTTGTCTTGGGTATTGTCTTCTAACTTGTGATAACTTTCCTCCTCAAACTAGCTCTTTAGGATGAGATAGCAATATATTCTTTCTTAGAGAGGTCCAAGCTGAATTTCTTGTTATCCATGCTTTTATTTTTCCCTAGCCTACATCAGAATTTGTTTTTCATTTTTTTCAGTTATTCAATAGGATAAAATAAACAGATTTTGTGCTTGGAATTAGCAGTCTATTTATGTAATGTGGTTGTTTGTTACAGTTTATTTTACCTTCTTTTCAAAACAACAAACTTATTTGTTATTTAATATGGCAAATGAATCAGCAGCTATATCTAGTACCAATACAGAAGTATTTGCAAAAATACAGTATATGAAGTTGAAGAAAACTCATAATTTCTCCCTAAATTCAGATTAAAATTTCAGTTGTTATAAGCATCTTTTTTAGTGTATGTGAGGAGTTGGCTATAAAAATTCTAAGGGAAGAAAGTGGATAGATTGGGATGTGACCTAATATGTAGATTGAGCTGTAAAAAGGCCACTTTTCTTCTCTTTTAATTCTTTTTCCATAATGAACTAGAATATGAAAAAAGAAGAACACGAAGATGAATGTTATAAGTATACTGAAAATTTGATCTGTCTATACCAGTGATGTCAAATTCAAATAGAAATTAGGCCATTAAACCATACATAAGGACTTAGAACTATATTGTCTAATAAAACCACAATGTATTTTTATTTATTTTGTTAGATATTTCTGAATTTCATTTTAATCTGATTGGCTACACAGGAGTTTACCAGGTTGCATTGCTGGGCAAGATGGGGCTGTATATTTGATGCCTCTAATCTAAAGTATTTTGGATCCCCAAGAAGCTGAATGATTCCTTCCCTTGGAGCATTTTCCCCTTTGTTGCACAGCCATTTTAACCTATATGGCCTTAATTGGATAGGAAAAAAGCATAGAAAATTAAGGTTTGGTAGTTGATTTGGATATGATGTAATTCTTCATAAGTATACATGAATAAAATGACTAAAGTGATAATCTGTTGCCTCTCCATTACACAGAAGTTACTCACAATTTTCCAAGACTGTTAGCAAAATGCATACTTTAATAAGTCTATCCTACAAAGATAGAGTCTATTGCAAACTAAATTTCTTTTTTTTTAATAATTTTTTTCTTTTTATGCTTGGCCTACTAAACATTGACAAATCTGAACATTTTAATATAAAAGGAAGGGTTGTACATAAAACTATATACTTCTATTATATATGTCTTTAAGTCAATCAGTAAATTAACAAACATTTGTTAAGGGTTTACTGCATGCCAAGCACTGTGTCAAGTCCTAGAGAATGTTATAAATAAAGATAAATTTTGGAGACTTGTAACATCCATGATCTTAAGTGGGGTGAAACTGCCTCACAGAATTCCACAGGATCCTCTAGAATTCCAGGAAAGGGGGCAGTTGGGGCAGTTAAGAATATTGGTATATAAGCCAGGACATCCAGCTGGCAAGACACTCTCTCTTTTGGGGGGGGAGGTTCAAGGGAAGCTGGAAGAAGTGTAGAATTGCTCTTTTTGTTAGCTTATCTCTGACCTCAGGGAGTAGGGAGTCACTTTGCTGTTTACTCCATACAGACTATACCAAGCTGTGTGCACTGGGAAAATACCTCACTTGAAATATCTCAAGTATTTTCTAATTTAAATAGATCTTCAATCAAGGTTACCTTCACCATCTTAGACTTAATAACATTAGATTAAGAGAAAAGTTAGTTTGTGAGGGAGATAGAAAGTTAAGTACCCCAGAGGGGAATGTGTATCAAACAAGCTTCCTGAAGATACTAGGTAGCTTGTCTTACCCCTCAACACTAAAATTTATCTCCCCTTTCCCTGTTTTCCTGAAATTAATAAATCCCTTCCCTTGTTAAGTTTGAGAGCCTGTGTGAAGTTATACTTGGGTTATATCCACCTATAGCATACATTACTTAAGCAAAATCTTCATCCAAGCAAGCACTGGAACAGCTGTTTTCCAGAGAGCAAGTCTGCTGTATTTAGAAGGCATCTTGAACCTTTATCTATCATAGGGTTCAGGGAAATAATCTTTAACTGTGGAAATTGCTAATCTCAGTGGGATTATTGCCTATCTGTCTACCAATTTAGCCCTGGATTAGCCAAGCCTAAACAGCCTCTATTTCTTGATCTAAAGGGGATTCAGTTAAAACTGTTACTTCTTCTGCTTCAATTGCCTCAGGAGGGGGGAGGAGGAAGAATTCTATTGACTCTCACCCCTCCCCCTTGCTAGGATAGCTAGCTTGAGCCTATCTAATTCAAAGTCCCTAGCAAAGTTATTTCTGCCTAGATTCCCCATGGGTCTAGCTAACAACATGGTGGGATGAGACAAGTTAAGGCCAGTCAAGGAATGAATTTGAGTTCAGCCCAAGAGACTGAGTTCCTGAGTTCCTAGCCCAGTTTGGTCCTCTTGCTAGAAAAGGCTTACATAGATAAATGCCAGAAGAGTTTAAAGAGCCTGAACACCTGAGAGAATGTTCCAAAAGAGTTTATGGTGACAATAATTTCTATTTGGGATAAATTGAGTTTGAGATAATTATGAATTCTCCAGTTTATCTGAAAGTTGGTTGATACAAGACTGGAGCGCATGAGAGAAATAAGGTTTGTATACATGGTTCTGAAAATTGTCAGCATAAGGATGATCACTGGACCTGTGAGAGTCAAAGAGATCACCAAGCAAGATAGCACAGAGGGAAAAAAGAGGACCTAGGTCAGATTCCAGAACAGTATAAACGACATTTAGTGGCCATGAGTTGGATGAAGACGCAATAAATAGTATTAAGAAAAAGTAGTCAGACCGGAGGAAACCCAGGAAAGAACAGTGCCATAAAAACCTAGGGGAAAAGGGATAGAAGAAGATAGTTATTGACAGTGCCAAAAACTTTAGAGAGATGAGGATATTTAGTAAATGGAATTTCTAATTGAATAGGGAGGTGTAAACCAATTACCTTGATGTAGTGAGGGGCCAATTAGAATTAAGAAGCATAAAGTTATAGTGGACCCAGCAAGCATCATTTTGTGCTCCAGCTCCATTTAGCAACCCTGAAAAGAAGGCAAATGTTATAAAGGGGTAGATATTACGCATCTTTCTGTACTCTTCTACATATTTTAAATGTTTATTGATTCCCATTTCATTTTTTACTTGTTCTATTCCATTACCATCATTACTTACTGACTCTCTCTTCCCCAAAAATAAAAACCCTGCCTTTTAATAAAGAATTATAATCAAGAAAAATAACTTCACATATTCCCTGGGGATGAAAAAATATATAATTCATTCTATAGCTAGAAAATTATGCTTCTATTGCTCAAGAATAAGCTAAGTCAAATGCAGAACTTCATATTCAGAAGCATACAACCTGAGAATGTCTTGTGTTTGGGACATTCCAACTCATGAAGTCTATTAAGGTATGAGAGTTTGTGTGTGGCAACTGTGGAATGAAGATCCATCTATACTAATGATAATACCAGTCTGATGAATCTCAAAATAATTATTAAGGTGGCCAGGACAGTAAACCAGTTAAGATAGGGAAACTTCATCAGCCCATAGCAGTTTACTTTAATCCCTATAAGTATGAACAGATCACCTTTTCCTAATTCTACTGAATACGTTTAATGTTCACACTATTCTGCCCTGTAAGTGGACCATGATGGTGATACAGTATGGCAATTTCCTTACAATATTAAAAGAGGGGCAAATAAATAGGGAAGTGGATAGAATACTAGACTTACTCAAGAAAACCCAAGTTCAATTGTTTCTCTGACACTGGCTATGGAACCCTGGGCAAATCATTTGACTTCAATTTGACTCAGTTTCTTCAACTGATTGAGTGTTATTTATGACTGAGGATAATAAGATCACCTACTTCATAGTGTTGTTGTGGAGATAAAAATAAACAGAAAACATTTTGTAAACTCTAAAGTGTGATGTAAATGCCATTATTATAACCCTACTTTACAGTTAATCAACACTTTTCCTTGAGAAATCTCTTCTTGCCCTATTTTGGTGAACCAACTGTCTTATTAGACATAACTATATGCCATACTTTTAAGGATGTAACTTTTCAATATAATCTTCCTTCCCTCAAATGAATTCCATCACTCCCAACTTTAAGCTACCCTACTTTTGAATAAAAGTTAGATCATCTCCCCAAAGCAAATTCCACTGTGGGCAGACACAGTGCCCTCTTCAAGGGCATTTCTAGGTATGGCAAACCACTGCAGCTTCTTATTTGCTTTGCTGACAAAAGGGAAAAAGTGTATTTCCCAGTCCACCAGACAATGTTCCAATGCAGTGTGAAAAAGTTAGACCTCATAACCATTCCATCACAACTTTCATAGCACTCAATGTTTTTGCTTATGCAAATGTTTCCTAAGCCACCTACATGAAAAGTATCACAAATTCTCTTTCCTCTCCAGATCCTAGTCCAGCCTCATCTTCAAGCCATCTGTCCTCATAGATCACCAGAGCTTCCCGATAGGAAATATGTCAGTGAATATCACCTTATTCACTAAAAGTGATATTGCAGAGAGAGAATTTCTGGGTTTACATAGGTCTTTAGAGAAACACATCTTCTATGAAATCTGGTTTTATTCACTAAGTAATTTTATAACTTTCGTATTGCCTCCTTCTATTCTTCCTTCCTTAAGAGAGTAAGAATAATTTCCTGGTATGAGCCCTCTGGATAATGATCATGATGTTAGTTGTGAGGACCAATGTCTCTAGAGGCTCTAAGATGAAAACAGAATCTTCATTTTCCTAGATTAAAGGGAAGATGAGAACCCTTATGCTGTGTACTGACTTTGAAAGTTTCAGACTCTTGACTGCCTTGGGTCTAAAGGGAAACTATTTCATTTATATTTTTGTTCCTGGAAGATTGACTTATCCAGTTGAGTGATCACTCTTAATAAATATCAATAAGGCAATTGGTTTTTTATCCCCACCAATGACATTTGTGACATAAGAAAACAATAGAAAATAAGAAAATCTGTCAGTATCTCAAAATATGAAAGTGAAGAAGGTTTTTCCCTTACCTCTTCTCCCCCTGCAAAAAAAGACCCCCAAATTCTGAAGAGCAATCATAGTGCTTACTGACCTGTCCCAGAAGTTATAGATTGGGCTGCCTTGTCTTGAAATGTGAAAATCTCCCAATAGTCTTGATCCCTCACAAAGTGGTAAATGTTGTGTTTGGTGACACTAGGAACTAGAGATGTGGTAATGATTGAGGACAGAGCAACTGATCACAGACCTGGGCTCCACTGAGGATCCAAGGGTAGAACATTGTTATTTTGATGTCACAACCATCAATCTGGACCATTTAGAGGTAAATGTATCTCAAGAGGGGGCAAATTCTCTTTAGACCATTTTGAAAAATAAGTCATATTTCTTGGTGTTATGAAATAAACCTGTCTCTGCCATTGTGAAGTACACTAAAATGCAATTAAAAACCTATGTAAAAGATAACAGTATGATGAGAGAAATTGAATAGAATAGTGGATATAGTGCTAAACTTAGAATAAGGAAGATCTGGTTCGAATTCTGCTTTGAGATACACTGGCTAGGTGACTGACAAAATCACTTAACCACTCTAAATCTGAATGTTTTTAGATATGCAATGGGGATAATAATATCAGTACTGATGGAGGAAATGATATTTACTGAAGTCATTATGATACAAGGAAGAGCAAAAGAGAAATTAAGAAAATATTCTTTAATAAACTTTGAAGAAGGACCATTTTCAGCTGGAGGAAATCAGAAAGCTTCATGGAACATGTACCTGAAGTAGAAGGGAAGAGAAGGACTTTAACAGATAAAAATGAGACAGAAGAATACATATTCTGGTCATCTTTTCTTGAATGCTTAGAAAGAAGAAATATAGCAATTATAGTGATTAATTAGGCAGATTATGGATGTCCTGATGTGAAAAGCTAAGAGGTTTTGGGAGACCCTGAGCTGAAGAGTATCGTTCATTCCTAGTTTGCTTGGCAACTCTGTAAAAGGTGACTTGATTAGAAAAAAGGAAATTAGTTAGGAGATCATTATAATAGTTCAGAGAAGAGATGATGAGGAGCTGAATAAGGAAAATTATAATACGAATGAAGAAGAGAGAATGAATAGGAGGAATGTTTTCCAAATAGAATTGAAAGCATTTGTCAACACATAAGTTATGAAGAATTTGGGATGGGAAAGTGTCATGACACCAATGGTAGAAATAGGAAAACTGTTTGTTTTTTTTTTTAAAGTAGAAGAGATTTTGGACATTTTAAATGTGAGATGCTATTGAAATATCCAAGAAGAAATAATTTTCTAAATATAAGTTCAAGTGTATTTGTCACTTGCCTCCCTCCAGGGAATTGATGAACTTAATATGCAGAAAGAGACTTAAATTTCAGGTATACCCAATGTAGTCACTTTCTTTTTTTCCCTGGACTGACTATATATACTTATTAACAGGGTTTTATTTTATTTTATTTTTTGTTATGGTTCATCATTGGACAGGAAGGAGGGACAGTGTAGTGGGAATGGCAAATAGTTAATGCATGTAAACTAAATAAACATAATTTAAAGGATAATAAGATTATGAAGGAAATAAAATTAATAATTATTTTTACATCAAAAATAGGTAGGTGTACTGCCTAGAAAACACATTATTTAGGCAGAGGTATACAACAGTCAACATAGTCAAAAGTAGTGATGTTTAATTTATTCATTCACTTTATTTAAAAGTCATAAAGAAGAGGAGAAATAGAAATTTTACATTACAAATTATTGAGAGATGAAAATCATGTTTTCTTTGTAATCTATATGATTCAAAGTCAGTAATGGATCTCTGATCTCTCTGATGGGACTATCCCTTCTAATATTATGTATCAAAAACCCTTCCGTGTATGTCTATCCAGTGTTACCTTCCTCCATATCACTGAATTACAGAGTCTGAGAGCAGGAAGCAGTTTTTTTAAAAATATACATAATCATTAAAACAATAGAAACATAAAGAAAAATAAAATGATTCTGAATGCAAGGTTGGAATAGGGGCATCATAATGGAGGAAATAATAAGAATTCAGTGCTATGAGATGCTCTCTTTCTCCATCTGTTTCAGTCTTCCTGACTGCCTGCCCAGTAAGAACAATTAGAATATACACTTGGTTAAGGGAATCCTTCTCCCTCCAGTCTCCTGCTGATGCTCTTTTACTCTTTCTTCCTTCTGTCTAGACACACATCCTCTCATAAAGCTATTCTTATCTCCAGGACCACAGGAAAGAACTCAGAATTCCTGCTCCACTGCAATACTCAGACCACTTACTCTCTTCAAAATAGTGACCCCATCCTTCCAGCATCACTCTCCCACCTTTCCAGAGGTGCAGTTCTTGAATGATCAAGACATCATCATCTAAAATACTTCTGGTATGATGGAAGACCACCAGGCATTATCATTGGTCCTGCTCCTCCAGATCTGAAGCCTTGTCCTCTTGCCTCACAGAGCTCCATGAGGATTTTTAGGCTTTGCCACTTGTCCTGCAGCTTCATCTATAGAACCATCAGACCCTTCCATTCACACTGGGAGCTAACACTTCTATGTAACACATCTATTTGAGTTGTATTTCAGAATTAGAATGTGAGCTAGTGAGAAGATATTATCTTGCTTTTTGGTTTGTATTCTGAGCTCTTAGCACAGTGCTTGGCACAAAGTAAATGCTTAAATAGCTTATAAAAAATCCAATCATTGCAAACTATTCTTGGAGTGACCAATATTTTAAATGGAGAAGATGAGAGAAAACTAAACTCTCCTTTCATTTATTGTAGAGGCAAAAGAATACAGATGTGGAACGTTGTATACACTAGTTGATGAAGTTAATATCTTCACTGTTTTTTCTGAACTGACTTGTATTTTTTAAATCTTTGTTATAATGAATTGCTTGCTAAGCATAGGAAAATATTGTTATATATTTGAAAAGGAAGGTATTATAAAAGCAAATGTCAAGAAAAATATATTTTAAATGAATATTTAAATTGACTATGAGACACTGAATAACAGTGTGGATAGTCATCTTTAAAGGCAAAAAGACTCAGGTTCAAGTTCTGACACATAATAGATATGTGAACCTGGAAAAGTCATGTAACTTCTCAACATTCTGGGCAAATCTCTAAACTTGTAAATTGGCAAGAAAGTGCCTACAGCCTCCATCAACCAAGAGATTTATCTCATCCAGGAGTTTTCTATACCAATAAAATAACAGATCTAGTCTCTATTATGGACTGGTATTCTTAATATAATATAGTCCTTTGGGGTTTTATGAGATATATGTGATAATATATATAAATGCATTAGAAATCTTAAAAGTATCACATGTGAAACATAAGCTATAGCCTTCACTCAAATTCTTCTGTTAAAGTCATACTCCATTGTTTCATTTTGCTGAAAGTTATAAAAGTAAAGCATCAATTCTGGCATGTCCTACCAAAACCTTAAGACTCTGAGTAGAATACCAACAAAAAAAGTTTGTGTCCATAATCCAAGGATCAACTCAGCTAAATTTTAAGAAAGGTACCACCAAGTTATCCACAGGGTAATGAATTTCTTAATCAGTCAACCCAAAAAGACCACATATTAAATTCTAGAAAGAGAATATCTTGTATATTCATGATGAAAGCACTAACACTAATGAAATTACAAAGGTCTGAGATACTGAAATATTATTATAGTAATGATTATCAATGACCACAATGTGTAGCCAGAGGTAGCTAGATGGTGCAGTAGAAAAAGTGATGGACCTCAGGAAGACCCGAGTTTAAATCCCATCTCAAACACTAGCCATATAACTATAGCTTAGTCATTTGACCTCTGCCTCAGTTTTCCCTTCTGTAAAATCTGGATAATAGTACCTACCTCCATAGTTACTCTAGGAATAAAACAAAATCACATATTTAAGAGATTTGCAAACCTTAAATATCAGTGGTGATTATTATTGTGGTTGTTATTACTGGAGACCCTAATGAGAGTCGTTAGTGTTTTATGCAGTGACACAATCAGGCTGGTTGATGTATTTACAGATCATAATTTCATTCTAGACTTTCTCTCCTATCCCTCAACAGTTCTTTACTCTGAAAGGTCACTCTAGCTCAATTGTTTTTCCTTCTAGTTTCTTCCTCTGGTTGTATAGTTCCTCCTAGAATCTCCACTTAAGAAGAGTGTCCAGGGCAACAATCTCCAGACTTTCTCTAGAATTATTCCCCTGCAAGGGATATATTCACATCCCCCATCCTTTTTTTTTTTGTTGTTGTTGTTTGTTTGTTTTGTTTTTGTTTTTTAGCTTCCTTCTATTAGTTGTATTCCCTTAGTGGAATGTAAGCTTCTTCAGGGTCAAAACTGTTTTTTTCCTCTTTGGATATATATCCCCAACATTTAATACCATATTTGGCACAGATTAAGTGTTTGAAAAATGCTCATTGAGAGGTGGCAAGGTGAGTCAGTAGATAGAGAGCCAAGCCTGGAGATAAGAAGTCTTAGGTTCAAATCAGTCCTCAGATACTTCCTAGCTATTTGATTTTGGTCAAGTAACTTAACTCCAATTACTTAGCTCTTGCTTCTCTTCTGCTTTGGAACCAATGTTTCATATCACTTTTAGGACAGAAGATAAGAGTTAAAAATGAACATTTATTGACTGTTGACTGGCCATTCTGTCACATTGAACTTTTGATCCTGTGTCATACATTGGTTATGGATTAGCATAATATATTTCATGAATAAGAGTTAGGAAAAGCAAGAAAATTGGCCACTTTTGATACATTAAATCAAAGTTAATTTTGAAGCAAAGGATTTCTTTGCTGACAAAAAAAGTCTCTAAAGTATTTAAGAATTTTATTTTTTAATCCATGAGTCTGAATTAAGAATTTAATAGCATCTCCTACAGTTGAAAGGAAGCTTGCAAAATTGAGAGTTGAGCATTAATATAGGTGATAAAAATCAAGTGTGAGATCACTAGAAAGTTGAATCAGGTTGCTCTTTCCAATACTGTATTAGAAACAATCATTTAACATTATTATGGCATATTTTTCTTCTTGTACTCAATATTTGTATTACCTAGCAAACTTAGAATGACTAGTAGCGCTAACATTATTTTAAATGTATCCAGCATTTTGGAGGGTGGAGCATGCCTATCAAAGGATCAAATTACTTCATTGTCTCTTAATTCTCTGTAGATAGAGCATCATAGGCCAGATGTTACTATCTTGCTATTTCCCAGTAGTCTCTATTTTCCAGATGCTACTTAGAATACCACCAAGTTCTCTGTTGGCAAACATTATTACAACTTTCAGCCATTATTCCTTAAAATATCCCCATGATATGAAAGCAGGCTAATATTATTTCCTCATATGATTGATTTAGAAACTGAATTAGGCTTTCAAAGCCTTGATTCCAATAAACTTTATTTTTAAATTTTCATTTCCAAATTATCTCTCTCACCCCATCTCCCTCCCCTACAACTTGAGAAGGCAAGGAATACAATATCTATTAGATGTGTGAAGTCCATCAAAACATGGGCAGGTACGTGGGGTATTGAGTAGAGTACTGGGATCAGAGTCAGGAAGACTTATCTTCCCTAGTTTATATATGACCTCACATATCTACTTAGATGTGGGACCCTGAGCAAGTCACTTATCACTGTTTGCTTCCTCATCTCTAAAATGAGATAAAGAAGGAAATGGCAAACTGCTCCTTCATCTTTGCCAAAAAATAAACAAAAAACAAATGAGAGTCAGACACAACAACAACAATGAGAGGAAGGACTTGTCATTCATCATTCTACTTAATTACAAAATTTCTATATTTTCTGATTTCACTGAGAACTATGCAAATATAGTAAAGTTAAGTTATTCCTATTCAAAATTCACATCAAATATCTTTGTAATGATATATTCTATAATTTTGCTAGAGATTAAATTCAAAATGACACAACCAAATTCATCTTTTAAACTAAATTGAGGTACTTCCCAAATTTTGTTCCCGTGACAACTCACATTTTCCATGACTTTTCACAATTTGTCAATGATAAAATTCACAAGTACTTTTTACATCCTGGTTTATAGTTCATCTGGATATGACAGCTTGAATTTTCTGAGGCCACCTTGATGACAGGATTTCCTTGTTTATCTGCATTAATTGTTTTGATGTTTCATTTTTTCCCTAATAGTTCAAAGATATCTTATAGAGAAATCAGAAATAAATATGGCCTGAATAATTCTTTCCTTTATCTCTTCTCACTATTCCAAAAGATAGTATTTGTAAATGTCTTTCAGATAATATTTATAAAACACTCAGCAAAGATCCTCACACAGAATAGTCATTATACAAATGTTTGTTCCATTCTCCCACTTCCATATACCCAAACTATCAGTAATCCTGTCATTCCTTCCTGCTATTTAAAAGGATATAAAGGTTTTGTTGCTGTTGTTTTTGTTATTGTTTTGTAAGAACCAATTCATTTCCATTCATTATATTGATAGAATTAAATTTTTGACCTCTTTTTTGATTCTTTGCCATCCATTGTGCTATCATTCTCAGATTTGTGTCATCTGCAAATTAGTTAAACATGGCATATATCTCATTATTCAAGAGATAATAAAACATTTCAACAGAATAGATACAAGTACCTATCCTTAAGTAACACGTAACACTTTAGTGGTGGTCTGACCAGAGTGGAGTATAGGAAGACTTTTTCCTGTGTCATTGTAGACTCAGAATTTCTTTTTTCAGAATAGCTTAAATGACTAAAAAAAAAAATATATATATATATATATATATATATATATATATTTGGCAGACAAACTGCATTGTTGAGCTCATATTAACTACTATCATATTTTAATAATCAGGTTGATTTTTTAAATTAATTTTGAATCTTTCTTTTAGAAAATGCCAGTATGAGAGTTGTTTAGATTTATCGAACTCAGAAACTGACAAAGTGGTGGTCACAATGCTAGTGTTGCACTGTTATCTTCTGTACATTATTTTTAACCTACTTTCCATATTCTTTGGTATTTGTGATTTAATTTCTTATAATAATTATTTCTATCTTCTAATTGTCATTAATCAGGACTTCCCATGCCTGCCCAATTGATCTTGATATAAATTTAAGCCATAAATTTCTTGTTATCCTTTTTTTCTGAATTTTGGCAAATCTATTTTAATGAAATATAGAAAACCCATCTTCCTCTTCTCTGTCACAAAATAAATTGGTAAGTCCCTCCTCCAATTCCCAAGATGCTTCCTATATGAACTGTAAATAGCATTTTCCTGACATAGAGAAGTTCTCCTGAGCTGTTTTTTCCAACTAATGGTATGAAGGCATAGTCTGCTTCCAGTCAATTCCTTTCTCTTCTTGAAATAACTTCAGGCACAGTGAATACAGCAATGGATCTAGATTCAGGAAGAATCGAATTCAGATATAGTTTCAAATTCTTAATAGCTGGTAAGTCACTAACCTCTATTTATCTCAGTTTCCTCAATTATTAGATGAGGAAAATAATAATATTTAACTTGAAGAATTATTGTGAGAATTAAATGATATTATATTTGAAAAAAATTGCCTATCACAATGCCTGCTACATAAGTCATTATACAAATGCTTATTCCCTCTCTCTCCTTCCTTTCTTTTCTCACTGATGATCAAATTCATACACCTTCACCTGCTGTCCAAGTCTAATTCTTCACTAAATGTCTGATCAGAGTTTATCTGATTAGACTGACATTAGATCTCTGTGGTCATTAAACTTTGGTTAGGTAGTCTATATACTCTATTTGATAGGAAATGTGATTAGTCTTGATGTTAGAACTGATAGACCTCATTGTTCTATGTTGATTCCAACTTCATATTATACATTAACAATCTACATATAGGAACAAAGAGTTGGACTTTTATTGAGCTCAATAAGTAAAAGATGTTAATTCAAGATAAAAAGGATTATTTAAATTTTTATTCTGGCTCTAGGCCACCAAGGTTGAGCTTGCCTGAAAAACCTATTCATGTTCAAAGCCAGAGTGAAATTCTCTCAAATGGCATTGGTGGTGATATGATTTAGAACCATTTTTAAATGCCAACTAACAGGGGCAGCATGAAAAGTGCAAGATTCGTAAGTTAGAAGGAAATCTTTAGTATTCATAGACATCCTGTAAAATATTCTATGGAACAATAATTAATAGCATCATGGCCATGTGTCATGTTTTATGAGGTAAAAACTATTTTGACTTACTATTAATACCAAGTTTTATATTTATTTATGGGCAGAATAATTCAAAATGCCATTTTAGTATTAAACTACCTTAGTTTCACTTCATATTTTAAACTGAACAATTAATTTTATCGATGGGTACCATATCTGAATATACTGACAGGAATTTGTCATTCAATCTAATTATGCATGCAAAACAAGTTGCAGGCAGCAAACAAGTTGGCTGCTTAGTTTCTGTAAAAAATTTATAGAATGCTCGGGATGTTTAGAGCACAAATATAAGTTCTGCAACCTTGGGTAAGTTAACTTTTCTGAGCCTTGATTTCCTTATGTGTAAAATGAAGGAGTCAGATTTGATGGATTCTAAGGTCCCTTTCAGCTCTAACATTCAATGGTTCTGTTTTTCTATTATATGGTCTTTCTTCTTTTGGACACTCCTTCCAGATGAAAAAGCAGCGACAACATAAATAATAGTCTACGGGTCTCAAAGTGCACTAAGCCAACGATCATAGGTTTGATTTGTATATGTGAAGAGGTTAGCTTTTATCTTCTTGGTGACTACAGAGTAGGCTTTATCAGAGAACTGTAGTATACAATCAATATGAATCAACAGCATGATGCAGCTGCCCAAAAGGCCAATGTGATCGTTGCCTGCATTAATAGAATATAAGTTCATAACTATGTTGTACTCTAACCTACTCATACCACAGCTCAAATATTGAGTTCAATTTAGGTCATCACATTGTAAAATGGCCACTGATGACCTGAACTGAAGCACATGTAAAGGAAGATGCCCCAAATGGTAAGGAAAATGAAATGATGTCATGTGAGTATTACTTAAAGGAACTAAAGCCAGTGATTCCCAAAGTGGGCGCTGCTGCCTCCTGGTGGGTGCTGCAGCGATCCAGGAGAGCAGTGATGGCCACACTTTTTTTGTATTACATTCTATTCTGAGTTCAATAAATAGTTTCATAATTTCCAGGGGGCACTAAGTATTATTTTTTCTGGAAAGGGAGCGGTAGTCCAAAAAAGTTTGTGAACCACTGATCTTGACAAAATAAGGTTTAGGAGAGATATGATCACTGTATCTGCATATCAGAAGATAACAAACATGCTATGTTTCAATTGAAGGAAAAGAATAGAAGTTATTAGAAGTCAGACTTTTAATATTAAAAAAAAACTGTCTAATTAGAAAAGAAGTCTAAAAGTAGTTTAGCTCTTTTGTAAGGTAATTTCCCCAATATTAGAATTATTTTAGCCAAAGAAAAATACCTTCATTTCAAGGATTCAACAGAAGAGATGTATACTTCGAATCAGGGGTTGACAAAATGGTTCCTGCTCAGCAACTTAGCAAATATTTATTGTCTGGATAACCATGGGAAAATTAATCTCGATGAGAAATAGTTTATTCATTAATAAAATTAGAATAATAATATTATTAACAATATTTTCCCACAGTTGTTTCCATGTGAGGGAAACACTTTTAACACCATAAAACAATATACATATTACATGGAAGAATAATAGTAACTGCACTAGAAGGAATCATAGTAACAGAAGGAGTTATAAGGTAATGTATTTCCTATAAATTTAATTTAAATGTATATTGTTAAAATTTATGGCAAATTATATTTCCATAAGATAAAATTGTTGTTTTTATTTTCTATTTATATATATTTTGGCAGACATTATCATTGCTGTTAGGTGGAGCAATTGCTGAGAAGTTTGAAGAAGGGCCACAGGATTGACAGTTTTTAACCACATGCCTAACTTCCTCATAGTTGAGATGGCATTTGAAAATACTTTTGATTTAATAAATTCCCTGATCTCATCAGTGTAGCTATTTTTTCCCACCAGTAGAGATCATAATCCTTCTAAAACCTAATCTATGCTATTTAATTCTTATCCATCATTATCCATGTACTTTTTTTTAAGCAGGTGTACCCAACTTATCTTTCAGAAAGTGAGAAAGTTGATCCTACAGATACTACCCCTTGGCAGTGCTAGACAATTTGGAAACTGTGATTGGCCCCTGTGAAAAAGGGAAGGGACAAGAATTCAACAGAAAAGCAAGCCCTGAACTCCCTCAGATTGTCTTTGAGAAGAAAGTCTGAAGAGATTTTCTTCTGGACATATTCTTAGATAATTTTTGAGGGAGCTTTGCTGGAGACTACAACTTGGATAGTGGGCTTGGAGCTTGGCTTCTACTTGGACTCTGATTCTTGGATTACTTCATTGGGTGAGTCAAAGGATGACCCCTTTCCTAGCTTCTGAAAAGATTAGTTTCCATTTTGGAGGAGGCCACCTGATTACTCACTTCCAGCCTTCCTGGTTGAGAGCTAATTAATCTCTGTCTGGATTAAGCAGACCCAGAGGAAAACATTTAGGTTGATAGAAGAGATCACTTCTCTATCTCCTTCACATTTCTCTTCTTCATTGTTTCCTCTCTATTTTTAAATATTTGTAAATACATTTCTGACTCAAAATATAATAAATACTGGTGATCACATAATTTGATATAACCATTGTCAAAACATTAATTTTAACCTTTACACCCCTTCCATCTGGTTGGCAATCACTACAGCACCTTGCATGGGTACTGTTATGCCTCTTGTGGTCCAATGACAAAGCATGTATAGGCCCCAGAATCACAGGGGTTTCTACACATTCTCCTTATATTGATGATGGCTACTGAGCAACCATGGTTCCTTTTCTGGTCTGAAAAGCAGCAGAAAAAAATGCCAAGAATTTTATATACTTCTTCACATGAAACTTTAAGCATCATTTTTCAGAAGTAAGTAGGGGTGGGCATTTTGGATACACATCTCTGCATGGAAAGCAGTGATCCAAAACCAGATTTCTGAAGTTCATCCCTTACAAATAAAATAGCAAAATCTATGCATACAGTCAGATAGTTTGATAACAAGTAAAAGTAGTCTTTTTTCCTAAGGTACACCAGAGATCAGCTTAGAACAGATTTCTATTTGGAGACTAATTTCCCACAAGAGATTTTATAGTATTTTTCAACAGCTATAATTTAAAGTTATTAGAAGTTTTATATGACAAACATCTCTAAAAATCCTTTATATTATTTATTCTGTCTGTTATTATTCAACACAACTCAGTAGGTTATTTATTAACTGCCAATTAGACAGGCAAAATTGGTTGTGGATAGAGTGCTGAGCTTAGACGTAGGAAAATGAGTTCAAATATCAGAAATAATACAAGCTATCTGTTTACAGATAGCTTAGTTAATATCTCAAAGTCTCACTTTCCTCACATGTAAACTGTGGCAGGGGGAATAGATGACTATGCCCCTACTGGCTCCAATATCTCATGATGCTATTAGTATAGTCTAGGCATTGTGCTAGATAGTGGCATTACAAACATAAAACAGAACAGTTCCTACCCTCAAGGATCTTATTTCCTACTGGGAGTGCTAGAACCATCTCAACTGACTTGAGAAACCTGATTTTTAAATTTTCATTATGAGCATTTTATATCCCCCAAATGACAAATGCCTCAAATGAGGGTTTGATAAATCATTTTGTTGATTTTCCAGACTTAAAGTGATGGAGAATATATTAATGATTAAGATTAAATTTTAAAGTGTATTATTTTTGTGTATATATATATATATATACATATACATATGTATATATTTCCTAGATAGATAGTTGTTGAACATTTACCAGCACACCCCTGCTTGTACTGCATTAGTGGGGATTTTGGAGGCAAAGGACAGGATGAAGTCACTAGAGAAAACCATTTCCTCCCTTTTGTTGCTCAGTAAATTTTATTGTCATAAGACAAGGAACTATATTATTCCAGAGGACATTGAGTCCATTTGATCCCTTTTCAGATGAATATAAAAGAAGAAAGGAAATTATAATGAAAATAGCTGGAAATTAAAGTTATTGAATTGTGTGTGTATGTATGTGTGTGGTTCATGAAGTTGGCATGAGTCATTTGTAATTATGCCTTCTAATTTGAACTGCATCCTCATAGGGTACTATGGTGTTTTTCCTGAAGGATAATGTCATCATATCCAAAAACAAGCATCAGATCTTACTGAGGGAGTCATTATGAGCCTGATCTTGCATTCCTAATGTTTTCTCCATGCCCTGGAAGTTCATTAAGAGCTTCCTTTGTATAAGAATGTAATAATAGTAAGTGTGCACATGGGATATAGGGTGTGCTGCCTTTGGGTTTGATCATCCTACTCTCTCTTTAATAAATTCTTATTGAGAGAACACCTTTCCTAAACATTACTCGCCAGGACAAAAACAAACAAACAAATAAACAAAACGTGAATCTCTGTATAACTATCCAATTTCCGATCTCATAAGAATTTTGTGTTATTTATAACAAAGGATATTACATTTCTGTTAATTAGTTCCATGGAGTATCAATTGTTAATTTTCCCTTTCTGTTCATTTTACCTCATATGTGCTTCCTCCATTCCAAATCATTCAGGGCAGCAGGAATCTATGAAACTTGTAAGCATGGGCTTCTTTATTATAAGCTTGAAGTGTCCAGACAAGAAAAAAATTCACTGTAGAACCTCAAATGAATCCTATATAGAAAGGTTTTCCTATATCAAGAGAAAAAATAGGAGCTGCCCTGTTATTTTGCGAAGAATGAATCTTTCCTATTCTATAAATAATGGAAAGAGACAACTCAGAAAGGATTTTTTCTAATTCAGCTGGTTTCAGGCTTCCTACTCAGCATGCCTTCTTGTTTACAACTACAACTACAAATGTATATTTCTATTCTCTTCACTCAAAACATTAGTGTTTTGGCTTTTCAAATTAACCTCTGGTATTTAGGCTGTTAATTTGATATTCCTGCTTTAAATGTGTTGAGCATGTTTTTCATTACTCTTCATCAGAATCTTTAAGAATTTTATAAAACATTGCCTTATGAATTATCTTTGACTTGGGAAGTGGATATTGAAACTTTAACTTCATTTGGCTAATGGACAGAGTGAGATTTTCCAATATTACATGGAGGCTCTGTCAATTCTAGATGAAAGCTTCGAGACTATGGTGAGTAGCAAGTCTTAGCCAAGTGAATTATTTGATAAATTTAGAATTCAGGAATGGGAAGAATGACGTTTGATTCTCATAACTCACATAAGCATAGAAAGTGTGTCTAGATAACTGTAGATAGATGGTTCCTTTACACAAGAAGCACATAACTAGGACACATAGCCTGGGATTTCAATCAACAAATCAGGATAGTCCACATGTGAAAATGTTGATTCTTCTCTCTCTGCTCTCATTTTCCAAGTGACAATTCTTGTATTTTTCTAACTTTGGCAATTGGATCCTTTATTTTAGATACCTTGATTTTCAATAGATTCTTAGTGAAATATTATTTGGGTACAAAATATAGACTGTGAAATCTCAGTGACCCTTTGCTTGGCAGGTTATAAACCTGTTCCCACCCCTGCAATTCTGTTACAAAAGAGACATCAACAAAACAAGTATTACACCTAGACTCATTTCTCAAGAATAGTGATAGATATTTCTCATACAGGAGTCATATTCCACATTTAGCCCTTATGATGCTATCTCCAGAAAGCTCTCTTACCACACTCTGACCCCTGGCCAACATGGAAGCCTTACACACACACACACACACACACACACACACACACACACACACACACACACACACATTCCCCCCTCTCTTGGTATATCTGGCCTTATTCTAGAGGAGATATTAATCTGCCTAAATGAGGGAAATTCCCCTAGGGATCCCTATAATATACTCATGCCCTTCCTGAGGAGTCACAGGATCACCTGAATCAGAATCATATTGCAACACTTATGGAAATGCTGTAAAGCTCCATACTAGTGATTTGGGAAATAGCTGATTTAGCTATAAGAAATATAAGAAATAAGTATATAAAAATAGCACTCGATACCATTTCTGTATTTCTTCCCATCCCTGTGTTTGTTACTTAGTTGAAAAAAAAAATGGCAGGAGAGCAGGAGGCAGTTTTACTAAAATAAAGAGGGTAAAATGAATTATTTTTATCTTGTAATGGCTAAATTATACAAGTTTGAAAGTATGCATATAGAGTTGACTTCAGAGTTGGAAGACTTGCATTCCTGTAAGGTCTCAAGACCCAGGGCAATTCACTTAAGCTCCTAATGCCCTAGATCAGTGATGGGCAAACTACAGGCCACAGGCCAGATGCAGCCCCCTGAAATGTTCTATCAGGCCATGAGACATTATTCCTAACCTGATGAATACAATGAGTAGGAAATGATAAAATGAAACTTTGAAAGAGTTGCCTTAGAAACATACTGACAAATGGGCATTTCCTTTCCTTTGTCCCCCTCTTTAAAAAGTTTTCCCATCACTGGTCTAGAAAATTCTCTAAGAGTAGAATAAGGGGAATTGAGGGTATTAGGACTTTAACTGGTTAATTGTGGAAATTGAGTGAACTCCATTGATTCCATGTGGAGACTTAATTCTAGAGCTAATTCATTTTCCCTTATATTCAATTACAGGTCTAATTCAACTTCTGTCTTATGAAAAAACTTTATTCAACTTTGGGAACTGGGAAAAATATTGTTTTATTGTTTGATCCTAGGTATATTCGGCTAGAAAACTGGACCACCTCCACTTGCTGCTCAGAGATCTTTAACTACAACCCAAATTATGCTAATCAGAAACCCAGGCAGATCCCAAGATTAATGAAAGGTGTTTTTTCATGATTATATATCTCAGAAAGCTCATATTTAATATCTGAAAACTGATTCCATACTGACCAATCAGTTATAGTTTATATGCTTTTTGGTTGTTTATAGACATTTAGTGGGAGAAAGATACCTCTTTTTCTGATTTCAGGGAATTACAACTGTTTACTCTTCCCCTACCAATTTTGAAACTTCTTAATTTTTATCTAATTAGAAATTAGATTACTTAATAGCTTATCATTTCCTTTTAATTAGTTTGAATTATTTGAATGTTTTTAATGTATAAATATCTGTCTCCTCCATATTTCAGGTCTAGCCCTAAGCTGATGAAGGTGCCTGGTCCCAATTTTGGGGGCAACATTGGTAAGCATTGCTTATTAAATCAATATGTTCAGAAGATCAAACTTTTGCTTCTTCAGTCATTTCATTTTTTGCACATCATAGAATGAATAACTAAATGAATGAGTGGATAGATAAAAAAGCATTTATTAAGTGTTATGTAGTAAGTGCAGGAGATACACATTTTAAAAATAACATCCCCTGACAAAGTAACTGCTAAGGTCTAGGGAATCCTTAAATTATACCAATAAGTCAGATAGTATCCAGGAGTCTAGAGGGCAAAATGATAGAGCAGGTGGTAAGATATGGAGGACTTTAGAATGTAGTAGCAGGACAGAGGGTAAGACTGGTGAGCTTTTATATCACTGTAATTCTGATATAAGCTTCTGATTGGTGACTCCCAACTCATCCCACATGGGTGTGAATAAGAATGTGATTTTTTTTCTTCAAGGAGCTCCATGGGGATTCTCAAAAGCACAAACATCTTTAGGGAAGGAATAAAATGTTGGAATGAAGGTGCCCCCTCTGACCATCATCATCAGGCTGCTCCAAATGGGTCAAGAAAGCCTAAGGGTTGTTACCAAGCTTGATAAAAGGAAATCCCTCACTAGTGCTCCTTCTATCTCTGAAATTACAAATATTACTTTCTTAAAATGTAAAGAAAGAAAACCTAGGTAAAAGATAGACCCTACCTCCCAAATAAATCTCAAGACTACAATGTACAAATTTGATTTGTTTATGCTAATTGCTGAAAGAAATCAATGAAGGAGAGGAAAGAACATAAAAGATATTTCATAACACAGTCAAGGGAAGGAAATGTGCATCTGACATTATTGAAATAAGTAATCCTCTTGACTCAGCTTTTGCTCCAGTGTCAAAGTATACAGTATACTGGCTTATGTGTGAACTTTGAAAGTTTTCTAATATATATGAGCATGTACAAGCCACAGTTTTAATTGACTGAACTTTTATGATTATGTGGATATTACAATTTAGATGCCAGTGTAGGGAGTAAAGCCTTCACTCAGGACTCTCTCTCACTCTGTCAGAATCAAATAAGAATAACCAGAGCAAAATTCATCATTTATATTTATTTTGATGGGCAATGCTACCATACTTGATTAACTTTGCTTTGTGCATACCAAGGGAGAAAATATTCTCACTCTCACCTTTGTGATCCAAAGATCTACAGTGTCAGTGAAGTTGGAAAAAATTACATTGTCTCTTATTATTTCAAATATTTCTATTTATATATACATGCAGAGATACACACATTATACACTCATCCTCACAACAGAGATCTTTATTGAATATAGATACTTGATTAAATTTCTACACTCTTCTGCCTTCATAGAAAATGAAGAGATAACTTTCTTGCTGGTGTTGTTTAAGTACAATTCTGCTTGGAAGCAGAGGCATGGGCTAATTACCTGACCCAATTTTAGCACTTAGATTCTTAGACCTAGTCAGTCATGAAAGTATGCATGTATTCCTATTTTCAGAGTTTAAAAGAAATTTAATATACTGTACCTCTCCTCCCTATTTTCCATTTGTTTGGTGTTTCCTGAAAATCTCTATAAAGGAACTCACTGTAATTTCTGTATTCAGTCTCTTGGGTTTTAATATTGGGAGTTGTAGAAGGAGAGAAGGAAGACTAAAGGCAGAAATAATGAAGGTTAGAAGAGACACATGCAAACCCAGTAGAATAAAGGGAATGGGGAAAGGCCTTAATAAGTATTGAAAACCATGTATAGCTTATCATTATACCAAAAGAAAGACTGATTTTTGAAAAAAAAATGTAACTTAGTTGCTTCACTTTCCTCATTCAGAAAAAAATGAAAAGGTTGTAAATGAAGTTGATATATATATATATATATATATATATATATATATATATATATATATATATGTCAATTTTGGTACTTCACATACTTATGGATCCATAAGTGTGTCAAGTACCAAAATTCTATGATTCCAAGAACCTAAGAAAGAAAATAGAGTTCTCTGATATTGATTAAATATAAAATACTCTAGTTTCTAACTGCTCTTATCATTATTGTGGTGGGTGAGACAAAACAACTGATGAAACAAAGGTTCAAGCCTCTAAGTATATCTAATTTATTAAGCAATGCATGTTAATTACCCAGTAAATCAGAACTAGTAGCCTCCCTCAGCTTTGGCACTAGACCTCGAATACAAAGAGGCACAGATTTTTATACATTAAAAACCATTATTCTAATTAGAACAATTAATTAAAAGGAATTAATTAACCAGGACACTATATTAGGTAATCTGATTTCTGATAGGGAAAAAAGATTAAGGACTTTCCAAGTTGGGAGAGGCAGAGTGAATAGGTGCAATTCCTGAATTTCAGAAAAAGACAAGTCCTACTCCACCCCACCCCACCCTCAGTGTCTTTAAACAATCAAAGGAATATGGAAGCAATAACAGATTAATCAACACAGGGCCAGTTTTCAGATATGACATGTGGGTTGCTTGAACTGTACACTTGGGGGAAAACTTCTTGCATCAGTCTTAGTATCTGACTGGGTTTCTGGTCAACAAAGCTTATGTCCTCAGTTAAGCATCTTTAAGCAGGAGGTAGAGGTGGTCCACCTTCCCAGTTATGCAGGAATGATTATTCAAACAATGCAATGAACTTTTCTCACAATTTCCATAACTGAATAAAGTTTTCCAATAAGAAAGATAATGGAATAGATACATAATTGAATAGTAAGGGAACTGTTAGCTACAGAATTATCACAAGAAAGAAACAAAGTGGCTCACTTGGTTCCCACAATTAATTGCTTGTTATTCTAATCCTCTGATCAGGAAATTCTTCTATCTATCTAAATTTTAAGACCAGGTCCTATTATTCTGTCATTGATAGCCTACTATTTTGCTTTAAAAGGTCCATGATTGCAACACTTTGGCTAGTCTCTTTACTTATATACATGACAATCCCTCATCATTTTAATAAGATCATCAAGCCATTTTTTAAAAAAAATCATATAGACTTCAACTTTTTGATGGTGAGATCCTTTAAGTTTAGCTGAGATGGATGCTTCTTGGACATAAGTCCCACAGTTTATTGCCAAAGCCAGACTAAAGATTTTTCCAGCTTCAAAGGACCTGTCAGAGTCTACAATTTGTTAACAGATATAAGAGTACACTCTGCCTCTGATGCTTACTAGCTTTATAATCATGGCAACTCACTTAACTTTTCAGCTTTTTCACTTCTTCATTTATAAAATGGAGATAATAATATTGTTGTATCTACTTCTTAAGATTTTTATTAGGACCAAATGAGATAACATAGACACAATGTTTTATAAGACTTGAAACATGTCAGATAATACTGTTATTTCATGGACGGTGTGCTTCTCTTATGCTCTTTCATACAGTTCACTTGCTATGTTCGCCATACAATAGTTGTCATCCATTCCTTTCACATAGTCAATCCAGTAAATTGTGATGAGCCTCTCTGCTATGGTAGTGAATTGATTATGCTGTCATCTGGTATTTAAATAGCACAAAGGTGTCACAAGTGAAAGTAGACAAGAATCTGAATGGGGTATCTAGGGAAGACAGCAATCTTATCTTAACATGTTAGCAATTTAGTACATTGGACAGCAACTTTGCCCTAAAGAATTTTACTTAGCCTGCAGTGGAATTGGAAGTCAGATTATCTGCTAATGAGCAACAAAATATGCTGGCTGTCTTGATATTTTCATAAACACCTTGGTGCTACAAAGAAAGACTTCACACATTCAGAATGTTTGAGCTACTCCTGGAAAAGGTTGATTATTTAAAATAAAGTGGTAAAAAAGGATTTTCTTTAATAGTATGGCAATTTTAAAAACATTCATTAAAATTCATAATGAAAATAGAACATTGTAAAGAAAATCACATTTCAGCTGGATTTTTCTGAAGTTATGTGAATATCTCTTTCTCTTCTTGATTTCACCTAAACTTAATAATTGTCTACAACTCTGTGTGTGGTAGTGCAGCTATGTAACATTTAGGTACTAATCTACAAAATATAGGTGAGTTCTATACTAGGTACAGATAACTTTCCAATTGTGATTTAGTCCCTAGAAAGCTTATATCACCTGGTTTCAATTCCTGCTTCTGACACATAATATTTGTGTGACCCTGGGCAAGTAATTTAGCCCCTGCTTGCCCCCAAAATACTCTCTAAAGCTGTATGGTACAGAGAATTTACTGAATTAAAATAGAACTTTTTCACTGAGAGATCTCTGTACTAATGACATCACAGGTTTCTCCTTTCCTCTCCTCTCTCTTCTCATCTCTCTTTTTTAACTCTAATAAAGACTAGTATTTGCTTTCTCTCCTTCCATCCTATACACTATAGTACAGGTGGTGATGGTGGTGGTGGTGGTGGTGATGGTGGTAGAGATAAAAGTGATAAAGTCAAAAATGTCAAAGAGAGGCAGTGAGGTATACTGGGTAGAGTTGTCCTTAAGATTATCTGGGTTTAAGTCTCATATCCGAACCTTACTACATAACCATGAGCTATCCACTTGACTCATAAATTATCTGCATAACTGTATATAAATTTGAAGAACAATTATAGATCTACTTTAGTAGCTAGAGTTTTCCTATAAAACCTATCTCAACTGAGAGAAAACATAAACCAAACCATACTTTTATCTTATTTCAATAACATTTGTAACTACGATGTCACTTTTGCCAGTAAAAATAAAAGAGGTTTTTTTTTTTATTTCCTTCTTTCAACCAAACAGCTAAATTTGAAACCTTGATATTATCTTTCATTATTCCCTTTCCTTCCTCTTGAACACCTAATCAAATGCCAATCTCTCCAAAATAACTTACTCATCCAGTCCTTTATTTCTATTTCCAATGTCACCAATCTAGAACAAGCTGTCATTGTTATTTGCTCAGAATATTTTAGTACTTCCTAACTTATTTTTCCATCTTTTTTCCTCTTATTCCCCCAAATCCATATACATTAATTTTATATTAATTTTCTTAAGCTATAGATCTGATCATGCTATTTTGCTTAAATTATTATCAAAGTTGAGATAAAAATGAATAAAGGTAAGTTATAGCATGACATGTTAAGTTACAGCAGAAAAAGGTAAGTTATAGCATGACATGTTAAGTTATAGCAGAAACAGCAGCTGGGCAGGGGAACATGAAGAGGCTATACGAAATAACAAGAACCCTATCGGGAAAGAACTACAACCCTAGCAAGCCAGTGAAGGACAAGACTGGCAAGACAATAACAAGCTATGCAGGGCAGAGAGCCCGATGGGCAGAGCATTTCGAAGAAATCCTGAACCGACTGCCTCAACCAACTGTTCCGGACACACCACCAGCCACCAAACTGCTTCAGGTGAACACGGGCCCACCTACCAAAGTTGAGATCATCAAAGCCATCAAGACCATGAAAAATGGTAAGGCTGCAGGTCCAGACGGCATCCCCCCTGAGGCATTCAAGGCAGACCCAGAAATTTCAGCGGAGATGCTACAACCCCTCCTGCAGAAGATCTGGGAACAGGAACAAGTCCCGACAGACTGGAAACTAGGCTACCTGTTGAAGCTACCCAAGAAAGGTGACCCATCCCAATGCAGCAACTGGCGAGGAATCATGTTTCTATCTGCTCCCAGCAAAATCCTGACCAGAGTCATCTTAGAAAGACTGAAGGAGGCCTTGGACGAGAAGCTGAGAATAGAACAAGCAGGGTTTCATCAGCTCAGATCGTGCACCGACCATATCTTCACCCTAAGAATCATCATCGAATAGTCCATCGAGTGGCAGTCTCCCCTCTACATGACTTTCATGGATTTTGAGAAGGCATTTGACAGCATGGACAGGAACATCATCTGGAGATTGATGCAGCATTACGGGATTCCCCTGAAGCTCATCAACATCATCCAGTGGTTATACGAAGACTTTACCTGCCAGGTCATCCATAATGGGAAACTGATGGCTCTCTTCACAGTGAAGACCGGAGTGAAGCAAGGCTGCATGCTTTCGCCCCTTATCTTCTTGATGGTCATAGATTGGACCATGAGAAGAATTACCAAGGACAACAATATGGGCATTCAATGGACTCACACCAAGCAGCTCGAGGACTTTGACTTCGCAGATGACATCTGTCTCCTCACAAGCAGAAGGATGCGCAAGCCAAACTTGCACGACTCTCTGAAGAAGCGGAGAAGACAGGTCTGAAGATCAACAAGAGGAAGACTGAGGTGATCACAGTCAACAGCAGACAGGACCTGCCAATCCAACTACAGGGAGAAAACATCAAGGAGACGGACCACGTCACCTACTTGGGTAACATCATCAGTAAGGACGGCGGGGCAGAGGAGGACATCAGAAACCGAATCAACAAAGCCAGACAGGCATTTAACACCCTGTGGTCTGTCTGGATCTCCAAAGCACTGTCCCTCGTCACTAAGCTCCGAATCTTCAACACCAACGTAAAGGACGTCCTCCTATATGGATCAGAAAGCTGGAGAGTGACGAGCGCTAACACCAACAAACTCCAAGTCTTTGTTAACAGATGTCTACGTCACATCTTGAACATCAGATGGCCTGAAAAGATCTCCAATGCTAGTCTCTGGGAAAGAACAATCCAGTATCCCATTAGTCAGGACATAAAGAAACGTAAGTGGAGATGGATAGGACATACGCTACGAAAACCGGAAGACAACGTAGCCAGACAAGCATTGAGCTGGAACCCTTCAGGGAGGAGGAAAGTTGGAAGACCAAAACAGACCTGGCGAAGATCTGCTGAAAATGAAACAAAAACGGTCAGAATGACATGGGCCCAGCTGGGGGAAGTTGCCCAGAACAGAGTCCGTTGGCGTGAGATGGTTGCGGCCCTATGCTCCTAAGGAGTCAACAGGAATAATAAAAATAATAATAGCATGACATGTCATGACTTGATTGTTTAATATTCAATAGTTCTAAGAAAACTTTTAGAAAAATTGATCACAAAGCATGATGACACATTCCTGTAGTCCCTGCTGCCAGAAATTTTGAAGTTTGTAGATGACTTGAATTCAGGATTTACTTCTTAAAGCTATGACCAACTGGAAATTCATACTGAGTCCAATAATACTATGGCAGGTCCCTGGGAACATGGGGCCATCAAGCTACTTAAGGAGGGATAAACCATTCCAGTTCAGAAATGGAACAGAGTAAAGCTTCTGTGCAGAACAGCACAGTGGGTCTGGGTCTTGAGTTCCCACTGAATTTTTAGACTAGATGAGATAGTGGATCCAGTATCAAAAAAGAAGAAGAAAATAGAAAAACTAGGATCAAGACCCTTGAGTTCACACAGATCTACCTCAAGTGAAGTTATACATAATTAGTTTCTAGCTTTCTTGACTGTGATAATAGTTGAAATAGTACACTTAAATGAGAAATTTTCTTTCATTGATTTTTCTCTCCTTAAACACCTATAATGATTCCCTATTGCCTATCAAATAAGTTCCAATCTCATTAGCATGGAATTTAAGAATCTAAAGTATTTTAAAATATCTTAACCTACAGATTTATCTCATATTCCTTACCTCTGAGTAACTATTCTTGAATGAAATTCCACTGTTTGTTGTACTCAGTATACAATCTTCCCTTTCTCACCACTTCACATTTGTTATTCTATGCCTGGAATGTCCATTTTGGAATCTAGACATCTATGACAGTCTAGTACTCAATTTAAAGGTATAAAATAAAGCCTCTCACTGAGTTAATTAAAATGAATGTATTGATTATATATAAGCAAATTTAGTAGACAAAGTTCTTCAAGGCTTCATGTGCCCAACCCCATAATAATCTACAGAATTTTAATAGTGATTCTGGTTCAAAGAAATAAGGTAATACATTTACCTGAGGTTGGCAATCTGCCCTAATGAGAAATTAATTGACAGACTGGTTTTGTATGGTCCAAGTCTATGGAGTTTTATACTAAGATAGACAATTGGGATCTTTAAAGTTGCACCACTGTAGAGTAAGTAGATCTAAGCTTCTTCTGATCACACTAATCATGAGTAGCTTAGGTAAAAATGAGCATGTGGTTAGTTGGTCGAATTCCTTTGATGTCAGAGGATGTATTTATTGGAATGATCAGGCACTTTACCTGCCCGTACTAAAATACTCCCTTTCTTTGTGTTTGTATACTAAGGGGAGGGAAGAAACCTGTCTTAGTATTACCAGACTGTTGCACAATCCTTCAAAATCCAGAACAAATATCAACTCCTTTTAGAAGTCCACTTTAATTCTACCAGTGAAAAAAGTTTCCCCTCCCCACATAAAACACTTCATCTATATTTCCTATCTACTTGATTCATGTGATGTGACTGTTCTTTGTGTATATGTCATCTTCCCCTTCTATTTGTAGCCTTTAAAGGAGTAGGAACCTTGTGATATTAATCTTTATATATCCCTTAGGACCTAGCTCAGTGCTTTGTAAGTAGCAGGTGTTTAATAAATATCTTCTTTCCTTGTTGTGCCTGTGGAAAATTGTCATTCCTTTAGTCACTATAACCACACAATATCTGACTCCTTTTTTTGTGGTATATATAGTAAGCTCAGTAATTCAGATCAAGAAATCTAAAAGTATTTGACTTATTTCCCTATATTTTATAACTGCATGCTAATGTTTAGCATATTTCATTATATATGGATATATTTTTAAAAACCTATTAGACAGGCTTGGATTTTCTTTGAGAGAGTGGACTGAAGACCTATGATTTTATCAATAGTGTAAAGATTCCCTCCACAAATAAGCAATGTTTTGTAAGTCGAGTCCTAGAAATTTGATTGGGTCACTGAGAATGTAAATGAGTCACAAAGGGCAGAGGTCTATATGAGAGGCAGGACTTGAACCAAGGTATTTTGTATTTCAAGTCCAAAACTCCAATTTGACCTATGTGTTTGTTGCTGATGTGGATTGTTAGGTACATGTTTCTCCTGAGTTTTAGTTTTAAAGCATTTACCACTCAGGCAGATCAACACAGAGCACAGTGAAGTTTCAGCTCTCAGATAACACTGAACTACAAATACCCTCTTAGGGATGACTTGACTTTAGTGTCCTAGAAAAACAACTAATTGCAGACAATTGTCCATGTCTCTTGACCTTAAAAGGTCCAATACCAACAATATTACTTTAGTGACATTTAATTAATTAATCGAACATGTTTGGGAGTTTAATGTATGCCTCTTTCCTGGTACCATGTGCTACTTTTTTCAAAAATTAAAATCTAAACCAATAGAAAGGAAGAAAGAAGAATAAAGATCTATATAATTATTTAACCTTATTCAAGAAACATGTATCAAATATTTACTATGTAAGGCCATGTGTTAGGAATTTGGGAGACTGAAATACTAAAATGGAACTGTGACCTTTATTGATGTAGATGTTCCCTCCAATAATTCATTTCATAACCCATTCATGACTGCTCATCTTATACAATTTTTGGCCATGCTCTTCCATAAGTTTGCCTTTCAGTGTCCACATGACATATGAGGGATCATCCTTTACTCTTTACATTGCAAGAGTTTCAAGAGAGTTTACAGACAGTCAATCTTGACTTCAACATCAATAATAGGGAAATATAACCGGATCTGGAGTCTGTGTTTTGAGTTCTTTATTACAGTGGTAAACAATTTTGGGAAGCAGAAACCTTTCAGGTTTGTGTCTTTTTTTTTTAAACCCTTACCTTTCATCTTAGAGTCAATACTCTGTATTGGCTCCAAGGCAGAAGAGTGGTAAGGGTAGTCAATGGGGGATCAAGTGACTTGCCCAGGGTCACACAGCTGGTCTGGTTTGTGTCTTGACTCATATTAGTGATGAGGTCATTGAACAAAGTCATCTCTGTTGTTATATCTTTTAGGGAATTCTGTGTAATTTCGATATATGCACAAGACACAGGAAGAAACCAATGGAAATGTGCATCGGCTTCTAGGGGGTGGGGGTATGGGAGAGAGAGATCATGAACATGAATCATGTAACCATGGGAAAATTTTTCTAAAAAAATTAAACAGGGGGCAGCTGGGTAGCTCAGTGGAGTGAGAGTCAGGCCTAGAGACAGGAGGTCCTAGGTTCAAACCCGGCCTCAGCCACTTCCCAGCTGTGTGACCCTGGGCAAGTAACTTGACCCCCATTGCCCACCCTTACCAATCTTCCACCTATGAGACAATACACCGAAGTACAAGGGTTAAAATTTAAAAAAAATTAAAAAAAATTAAACATTTTTTAAAAATTTAAAACATCAATATATGCACAAGAGATGTTTTAATTGAAGCCATATTTGACTCTAACTAATACTTTGTTTTAGAGTCAACAAATAATATATAGTGGCAGATATTATATTTGCTACATCTTTAGGTAAATTATGTAAAACATTGCTTATTAAAGTCTGCCTTTTTCCTACTCACATCCCAATCAAAGATATATTAGATATTTAGGTACAGATTATTTTCATAAAATATTAGGATAAAAAAGTAGGCATAGAGATCAATAATCATTTATGCTCTCTTGATTATTTTTTTTCAGGATTCCTAAGATCTACATTTTTCCATATCTTTGATTTTGTCCTTAACAAATGAATTTTGTTAACTGATTATTTAAAATGATTAAAAGCATTCAGCCTCCTTTTGTACTTTGATCTATCTTTCTTGGCTTCTTTTCTTTAGTAACATTTCTACCTCCTCTATAAGTAAACCTAGGATTATGATGTTAAAGTTCAAATTCAAACTTTCACCACCCTATTCTTTCTTTTCTCCTCTTTTTGTTGCTGGAATTGTTTAAATTCCACCTTGAGGAGTTAATATTTGTTCTCAACTTCTGACCATTTTCCTTGAGTTTTGGGCTCATCTCCTTTTCAACATTCTTTCCCTGTAACCTTTGAAGTGAGGCTTCAGATAAAGATAATTTTTTTATATTTTTTTTAATTTTTAGAAAAATTTGCCATGGTTACATGATTCATGTTATTACTTTCCACTTCATCCCCCAAATTCCCCCCATAGCCAATGCACATTTCCACTGGTTTTAACATGTGTCATTGATCAAGACCTATTTCCAAATTGTTGATAGTTGCATTGGTGTGGTAGTTTCAAGTCTGCATCCCCAATCATGTCCACCTCAACCCATGTGTTCAAGCAGATGCTTTTCTTCTGTGTTTCCATTCTTGCAGTTCTTCCTCTAAATGTGGGCAGTGTTCTTTACCAAAAGTTGCTCAGAACTGTCCTGGATCATTGCATTACTCCTAGTACAGAAGTCCATTACATTCTATTTTACCACAGTGTATTGGTCTCTGTGTACAATGTTCTTCTGGCTCTGCTCCTTTCTCTCTGCATAGATTCCTGGAGGTCTTTCCAGTTCACATGGAATTCCTCCAGTTTATTATTCCTTTGAGCACAATAGTATTCCATCACCAGCATATACCACAATTTGTTAAGCCATTCCCCAATTGAAGGACATAGTCTCATTTTCCAGGTTTTTGCCACCACAAAAAACGTGGCTATAAATATTTTTGTACAAGTCTGTTTATCTATGATCTCTTTGGGGTGCAACCCCAACAATGGTATGACAGCAACATTTTTGATGTGAAGTATTTAAAGTAATTATACATTTTTTATTAAGAGAATTTGATTACAGGAATCTCAGCCCCTCTCCATGCCCTCCTCTCACCATAAACAACAGCATCCATCTAATATATGTATGTGTATAGACAGAGAGATAGATATAGATTATATTCTTCATGTTTCCATTTCTGAATATTCACAAGTTATTCTTCAAATATTAAATCTTATCTATATATAATGTTCTCTTGGTTCTACTGAATTCATTCTTCATTATCTCATGAAGTTCTTCCCAAGTATTTTTTAGTCTTCTCATTGTTTTTTACAAAGTAGTAGTATTCCATCACAATCACCTAAGACAGTTTTTTAGCCATTCCTGAATTGATAGATATCCCCTCAATTTCCAGTTCTTTGCCACTACAAGGAAATACTATGAATATCTTGAAACATATAGTTTCTTTGCCTTTTTTCCATGGTCCCCTTAGGAAATAGACCCAGCAATGGTATTGTGGGTCTAAGAATATACATAGTATCATAGTTCCCTGGATGTAATTATAAATTACTATTCAAAATGACTGGATCAGTTCACAGTTCCAGCAACAATGTATTAGTGACACAATTTTCCACATTACCTCCAATATTTGTAATTTTGACTTTTGTCATTTAAGCCAAACTATGGATATGAGATAAATAGCTGACTTGCTTTGGTTTGCATTTCCCTAATCAACAATGATTTAGAATTTTTTGTCATATACCTTTGTATATGGCTTTGATTTCTATATTTCCAAACTCTCTGTTCAAATATTTTGCCCATTTACCAATTAGGGGATTGTTCTTATTCACATATATTTGACAAAGTTCTTTATATATTTTGCCTATAAGACCTCTATCCAAGAGAATGTCTATGGAAATTTTCCCAAAATTTTCTGCTTTGGCAACATACATTTTATTTGTACAAGAACTTTTCAATTTAATGTACTTGAAATTATCCATTTTGTATTTCACAATGCTTTCCATCTCTAATTTTCTCATAAATTTCTCCCCATCCATAAATCTGTAACATAGTATTTTCCTTATTCTTCTAATTTCCCTATGATATCTCCTTTTATGTCTTGATCTTTTGATCAAGACCTTTTGATATTGTCAGTGAATTGTGTAAGACATTGGTCTATACCTAGTTTCTGCCATACTACTTTCTATTTGCCCCAGAAACTTTTACCAAATAGTGATTTCTTATCCCAGTACCCTGGATTTATACTTTTGTTAGTATGAGGTTATAATTTTTTTACTATTGTTTGTTGTATGTCTTTTCTGTTCCACTGATCTACCTTTCTATTTCTTAGCCAGTACCAGATAGTTTTGATAGTAATTCAAATTTAGATATTTAATTATAGTTGTTTCTTTTTTCTTCTTTGAAACTTGTTGCCTTTTATTGAGCAGCTTCTTAAAGACTTTCTTTTCTTCATCATATTTTGACTTTATATTTACAATTTCTATAGCAAGCTGGGTTGATTTCTGTTCAAATAAACCTTTAATTTCTTTAATATTTAAATTTTCAATTTTGACTTCATCAAATTGCTGTTCCAATGGCTGGAATTCTTCTGATGCATAAGTTGCTAATCCATCAGATTTGAATTCTTGTTGTTGCTGTCCTTGTAATTTTTCTAATTCATTTTTCAACTTTTATGAGTACTATGTTTCTTTATTAGGTAAGACCTGTAAGTCTTGGACCTCTTATTTGAGTAGTACCACATTGTTTTAGAGCCTCTTGTCCATGTCTTGAATCATTGCCAAAGCCATGAACTGCCTCATAATGTTTGAAGAGCTCTTCAACAGATAATGAGATTTCATAGAATGGAGACATATGAAGCCCTCTAAAGAAACTTCGTTGTTGACAACCAATGCATTTCCAGAAACAGAACTTTGAAAATCAGCTCTCCATAGGGTATTTAGTATGGGCTCCCTAGATGCTGAGCAGTAGGAATATAAAGGAAAGGCATGAGAGTAAATGAAGACAGAAAAAACCACAGGATAATATCCTTGAATCAGGGTTTCTGTTGAGAATCTAGAAGATATTTGGTTTCCAAAAATAGGCTTAGGATCAAGGCCACAGAAAGGAAAGGCACAGAAAATGGAGCATGGAAATGCCATAATGTGAGTCACTAGGGCATGAGTCATCATCCTAAGCCTGGCACACACAAAAACAAACAAACAAACAAAAAACTCCCCTTCTGGTCCATGCTTTCAATGACATCACAGAAAATACAGCAGTTACAATGTCCAGGAAGGGGAGATGAGCTCCAGAGTGTATAGCCCCAACCTTATAGTTTATTATCCTTTTGTATCCTTTTGCCCATTTTCACCATTAAATATTCTAAGGATAAAACTGAGTCACAAATATTTATTATATACTGATTTTACTCTACCTTTCTCATATGTTTTATGCTATATATTGCTCATAATCATCATTTGTCCTTTGTAAAACTTGTTACCCTTGCCTGGCTTGCCTTACTGCTTGACAATTGATTCAAATGTTTACTAAAGAACTCTCTGATTTTTTGGTGTTCCTCAGTATAACAAATGATTAAATTAAAATCAGTTAAAATTTAATATGAATTTTGCAATTTTTGTCTATGTTTTTCTTTTCATCCATGTCTCACTTTTTTGGCATCAATAGCTAGTTTAAATAGATCATGTTGAAGCTATTTTAATTGCTTATCATATCTTTTTTATTAGTTTTCTTTCTTCTAACTGAACTAAATAAAATCATATTACTGGACAAAGACCTTTGATTCTGGAATGACTCACATTAAGGAATGAACCATTTCCTATTTGTGAAAACATAATTAATTTCACATTTGTGATATTATTTAGTGTTTTACATGTCTAGCATCTTTTAATTTTTTTCTATAAGAAAGAATTCATGATGTCAAAGTCTAAGGCTTTTGTAGTCTATAAGTCTTAGATCTTTTTCATTCCTAATTTCTTCACCCTTGTTTTCAAACATATTTTTTTCTCCTTACCTAGTCTTATGCTTTCATTGAAGCCATAACTATTAAGGCATATGTTGATCAGAAGGTCTTACTAGGTTCTTTGTAGAATTTCTTTCTCACTTCACCCTCTGTAACAGTTGCTGAAGCATAAACTGCATTTTAATAGTGGTTCTTTTGTGACTACTTGTCATGAGCACTGCAATTCAAGATGAAAAATTGTCCCATAAAATGTTGTTTCTTGTTTCCTTTAAACACATGATAAAAGCCAACTCCCTCAACTCCTTTATTTATCTTTCCAAGAAGAACCTGTGAACCATTATTTCATTTAACTACAACTTCCTTCTATCTTTCACTTTTGTTTATAGAGGGAATGTCAAATTTGATATGATTCAGTTCCTCCAGTCATTATGTCCACTCAGTCAATGGAAAAGCAGCTCACATTTACACTAGACATCTAAGTCAAAGTTTAGAAATGACCTAGAAACTGTGATTCCAATTTCCCATTTGTGTTATTCTGATACCATCATGGCAAAATCAAAAAGGCATCTGATCAGGATTGAGTGACATTTTGAATTATCCTTATTTTATCAACTAGTGTAATGATGATGAGCCTCTTTCTAGATTACTAGGCTGCATAAAATTAACAGCCCAATTCTAGGAATACACTCAAGCCCTTTCCAAAAAGAGGTTTCCAGAACTTGTATTTCATTCACATAACCTTCAAAAATCAAGGATAAATGTCATGACATGGTGGAGCACTGAATTAGTAAATGGTCATACCAATGCAAAAATGAAATACATCTTGCCTCCAGGAGACTTACATTTTACTGAAATTCTCTATATTAGTAGAGAGTAGAGAAAATATTTCTAAAAGAGCACTAAATTCTGGAGCAAGAGCAGATCAGGTCACTTGAAAGTTGAGAAATTATCATATGATCATTATTTTCTCCCTAGTTTCAGTCATGCCCTTCCACATTCTGAAATTCCTCATTTACTATTCAGAACAGTAGTATCTCTCTTGTCACCCAGCCTCACAAACTCAGTGTTATCCTTGACTCTCCTCTCATTGATCCTGCATATCCATTCCATTACCAAATCTTGTTATTTCTATCCTTATGACATTATTCATATATGTACCCTTCTCTTGATTCATATAGCCACAATGTTAATTCAAGTCATGATCACCTTTAAGCTGGACTATTGAAATAACCTTTTGTTTTCTTTCTTTATGCCTCTCCTTATTCCCACCCATCTTCTATTGAGATGTCAGTGATTTTTCTAAAGTTTAGGTCTTTAAAAGTCTTCACTCTTATTCAATGAGCTGCACTGGTTTCCCATTACCTCTAAGGTCAAATATAAAAGCGACTATTAGGAACTTAAAGTTCTTTAAAACTTGGCTCCTTCCTACTTTTCCAGTCCTCCAGTCTACTGTAGTATTTTCCAGCAACACAAACTGCTTTACTATTGCTATTTGTTTGTAGCTATTGTTTTAAGGAAGAGAGGGTAAGAGTAAGAAATGATAGTTTGCAGAGGATGGAGGCATGAGACCAACAGGGAAAGAATTCTGGAATGGTGGAAGAGAGCTGGAAAAACTGTGAAGCAGTTAGTCTCTCTGGGGTTTGCTGATTGCAAGCATCTGGGAGGCTTTGCTGCCAAACTACCTAGAATTCCTGTAAGTATCTTGGCTTTTTAGACCTGTGTTTCCTGGGAAAGAGATCTTTGAACTGAAGCTAGCCTGACTCAACATCCAGTCATCAGCAGCTGTCAATGAGTGGGAAATCTGAGTTCATCTGGACTTGGGATCTTTCCCTTGGGTCCTTGTCAAGCTTGCCATAAACCATTACTTTTAATACTAACTAAAGGGGGTCTAGTGCAGGTTAGTGAGAGCAGGGACTGGGATTTTTTTTAGGTGAGTGAGGAGAGGGATTAGAGTAGACCAGCAACTCTTTGAAGACTCTCCTTGAGGAGACCTTTAGAACTGGAGTGACATTAGGTAGAGGAAATTAGTGTCAGGGTTTTACTATTTCCCTTTTAACAGTTCCCTATTAAATTAAATTACTTTCCCAGTTGCTGAGTTGGTCTGTGTGTGTCTATTAGGGTAGTTTTGGGGATGGGATGAGATGGGCAAATAACAAGATGTTACACTGTGGATTGAAAGTCAACAGTTAACTCTGGCCAGGCAGAGCTTGGTCTGAGATCAACACACAGACCACTCAGTAACTGGGAAAGTAATTTAATTTAATAGGAAATGGTTTAAAGGGAATTAGGATAACCCTGACACTAATTCCCTCTACCTAAAGTCCCTCCAGTTCTAAATGTCTCCTCAAGGAAAGTCTTCAAAAAGTTTTTGGTCTACTCTAATCCCTCTCCTCACTCACCTAAAAATCCCAGTTCCTGCTCTAGCTAACCTGTACTAGAACCTCTTCAGTTAATGTTAAAGGTAATGGTCTGTGGCAAGCTGACAAGGACCCAAGGGAAAGATCCCAAGTCCAGATGGATTCAGATCTCCCATTCACTGACAACTGCTGATGACTGGATGTTGAGTCAGGCTAGCTTCAGTTCAAAGATCTCCTTCCCAGGAATCACAGGTCTAAACAGGCAGGAAAGTTACAGGTAATCCAGGTAGTCTGGTAGCAAAGCCTCCCAGATGCTTGCAATCAGCAAACCCCAGAGAGACTAACTGCTTCACAGTTTTTCCAGCTCTCTTCCACCATTCCAGAATTCTTTCCCTGTTGGTCTCATGCCTCCATCCTCTGCAAACTATCATCTCTTACTCTTACCATCTCTTCCTTAAAACACTATTTTATATGCTGTCTCTCTAAATTAGAATGAAAGCTCCTTGAAGGGGATGACTATTTTTGCCTTTCTTTTTATTTCCAACTTTAGCATACCATAATATTACTTATAGGACACATCATCTTTACTCACAACTCCTTTGAACTATCTATCTTCTATGCCTAGAATTAATGTCCCATGACCTCTGACTCCTAATTTCTCTGACTTCTTTTATGACGTGACTCATACCTCACTTGTGCCAGGCTATTCCCATTCCCTTAGCTACTTAATGGCATCTCTTCTCATATGACTTTCCAACAACTTTGTATAAATCTCTGTGTCATCGTGAATAACATGGTAGATCTGAAGTCAAAAAGACCTGAGTTCAAATCCATTCTCAGACATTTACTAGTTATTTGGCTCAGAGAAAGTCATTTAATTTCAGCCTCAGTTTCCACTTCTATAAAACAAGGATAGCATGCACCTCCCAGCATCATTGTGAAGATGATATGAAATAATATTTGCAGAATACTTTGTAAACTTAAATCACTCTATAAATGCTAGCTTAATCATCATCATCATCATCATCACCACCATTGTTGTTATTATATAATATGTTATTTATATGTTTTCTCTCTCATTTAGAATTCAAACTCCTTGAGGAGAATAGCTGTTTTTGCCTTCCTTTTTACTCCCAGCTTAAGCATAGTGTCTGGCATATGATGAGTCCTTGTTTACATGGAAGCTCCCATTTTAAGTGATGTGGGAGAAAATGCTTCCCCTACACCCAATGAATAGAAATACAAAATCCTTGTGTTTTTATGTATGTCATTGTATATAAGATTTGACTTCTTTTTAAACCCTAATTGGGCAAGTAGACACTTGCACCAAATTTCACTAGTCATAATAATATCCAACTCTTCATTCATTAAATTTATCAAAATTAAGTGCCAAGTCAACTCCAAAGTTGGGTTTATTTACCACTATGTCAGGATACATGAGTCCTAATTTGGTTCCATCATCCACATATTGCCTCATATTATAGCTATATGAAAGTCTAGAACAAGAGAACATCCCACAATTTAAGAACTGTCCAGTGGGTCTCTTCTGAAGCCAAAGCAAAACATCTATTTAGGAAAAAACCAGCATAAGCGAAAATCAGAAGTTAAAACTTAGGAAATGGGGCTAGTCTGGTGTGGTTAGTACTGATTTAAAAGGGAAAGGAAATATGTCCTCTGGCACATCAATGATCATCATTGATCTCTCTTGCATTGCAACTAATAGTGCAAATGACAATGATGGAAATTAAGGTAGGATTGCTTTAGGGGCTGGCCTATTTAAAAGATAATTTCCTAATTGATTTACAGGGTAAGAGGCTTAATTCAAACTCATGCTTTGTCAATGAGAAAGTGCCTTCAGTTTTATTTCTCTAACTATAGTATATAAATATGAATCTTTAGACTGAACCATTAATAGACAGAGATGTACTTTAAAATATTGATAATACAAAACTCCTCACCTCCAACAAGTTACCAATATATCTCTTAGAGAAAGCACTGAAAGCTTATATCCTTTGGTGTAATGGTGATGTAGTTTCTTGGCAATTTTCATTTCTATTCAGATGACTTTGAAACATTACATTCATCTTACAATTTTACACATTTGTAGGAGACATACTCTCTGAAAACATGCTCCACATAGTTCTAGGCAAATATGAGGCTCTCAATGAATTCTTACTAAAGAAGTATATGAAGCAATTGCGTTTTGATAACCAACAAGGGGAAGCATAGATCAATATTCTTAAACCATCTGAAAATGGAACTGTTCTGAGGGAAAAAAAAAAAACAGTGACACTATTAAACACAACTATAAAAAATTTAATTAACATAATATTTTAATTTATAGTAAATAATATCACTAACAGGCAACTGAACTTAGATGAATTAAAATATGCAGATTCAATCCAGGAGAACTGACACTTACATATGCCTTCCTTTTAGCAGAAAGGTGGGCTGCTATGGATATATAGCATAAGCTATCAAGCATGTTAACTATGTGAATTGGTTTTGTTGAAATGTTTTTATTAGTTCAAAGGAAAATTCAGAGCGAGAACTGGGATTGTTAAGTTAATTAAAAAATGAATGAGGTGGAAAAACAAAAGGCAACACTGATATAATAATAGCAAAATAATAATAGCCATTATATGTAGCAACCTTGGTTTCAGATTATGTGCCCATATGCAGTGGCATCACTGGTCATACCAATTTTTGCAACTGATTTCAATTAAATTCTAGATAATGCCAGCAAAATTTTCTCAACTTCATTGTTATTTAACCTGTCTTTTGTCTGGATTATTTGTGGTAAGGAGGAGGGATTTAATGGTGGAATTAATAGACATAGAATCAGAGACCTTGAAAGCTGAAAGAGTTCCCGAAAATAATTTACTCTTACCTCAGTAATCATATTGTGATCCCAAACCTGATGGTCCTTCTCTCTAATAGTTAATTAATGGATAAAAAGTTAATTTCTAACATCCATTATTTACTGCGTGAGGCAACTGAGAAGACTTCTGGGATGAAAGTTCCATTTCACTAGGTGGGACCTTGATGACATCATGCCACATTGTTGAAATGCAGATAATTCTATGGGTTTTGTTGTTGTTGTTGTATTCTGCTATTCTTTGAGCTTTTATTCCATTTTGACAAAATTTTCTAGATTTTTTTTCTCTTCTTTAATACTTAGCAAAGTCATTTCCTATAGACAATCTGTAAAGTCCTTATTAAAAAGTACTGGGTCAGAAAAAATGGTATTATAATATTGCTTAATATAAAAAGGAAGGTAAATATAGCATTGTCAAAAAGGAAAATATGAAACTAGATTTTTTTTCAAAGGCACAGTGATTAGAGAGAAAAATGGGTGGGAGTACAGAATTGTTGCAGATCTCCATATGAACATCTTGTTTTAGGGGTTTTGTCCTAACATAGTCTCCTCATTTCACACATGAGGAAACTGAGGAACAAGTTAATGATCATACAGAAGTGTTAGTTGAGAGTTATTCAAAAATGTAGTAAGGAAAATTGTTCTTTTTTTCTTTTAATGAATGATGAATAGACGCGATAAGCTCCACATAATAGAAATAATTGGGAGTACTATTTTGTACCATAGCTTGCAGAAACAATATGTGTGCTTTGAATGCCAGATAACCAAAAGGAAATAAAGAAAGAGGATAGTGTCTGTCAGTGACAAAGATAAATGAAACACTTTATTATAAATGCTTAATGGAGTAAAGATGAAAAATATAAACTTATCGTTGCACAGCTCAACAGCTTCTGTGAAAAATTCTGTTTACTCCTCAAAATAATGGCCATGCTCCAAAGTTGGACAATTACTAGCTCAGGATGTTAATTAGATAGAGGTAAATAATACTGTTGTAGGTAGTAGAATATCTAAAAATTCTTCTTCTCATTTATCCTTCCCTGCCTCTCCTTTGGTCTTAGGGTACATTTATATATTTAAATCAAGGGGAAAATTAAATTAATCAAAATCATTAAGGTAATGTCTAAAAAATCAACATTACTGACTTCTACTTATCTTCTATGGGATTCCATTTCTTCCTAGGAAATGAGAAAGTAAACTAGATAAGAGGTACTATTTCACAGAATCAGGGGATTAGGGTTTGAATCCTCCAGAAATTTAATAGCTGAGTGATCATAGAAATATCACTTAACTTCTCAGAATAAGTTTTCTCATATGTTAAACTGGAATAACAATATTAGTTACATATCTTACACAAAGTTTATTAAGAACCAATGTTTTAGAAACATTAAAGGAGGAGTAGGATCTGAACCTTTCTCATCTCCTAAAACCTCCACAAACAATAAAAAATAACCCTATACAATCAACACTAAAAACAACAGAAATAGATCTAGAGAGAAGTTGAAAAGCCAAGGGTAGCTAAGGAGAAAGGTTTCTGATTTCCCTGGCTTTAGTCCCACTACCTTAGGCTCTGGGGACAGGAACAGAACAAAGAGAGGGAAATCCACCAAACAGCCCCAAAGGGTAGGATTAGCTACTTATTTTTGTTTGCTGAGCCTGCGGAGTCTGGATCCCTGAGGATATCCTTGGAAACTGAATGTAGAGTTAAAGGACTTGACAGGAGCTGTATTTGCTATGGTCTTGGCCTGGGACCCTGGTTGGCCCACATTTGGTAAATGTAAGACTAGATATCCGAATGTCCTTGGTCATCAGTTCCTAAGGACACAAAATCAAAACTCATCGCTAACAAATGAGGGACTTGGGAGGCTTGAGAAATGTGATGGATTGTAGTGGTAGGAGAGGACGAATAAGGAAGGAGTACTCATGGATGTGTTTACTGAGGGACTGGGGTCCTACCAACTCTTGTCACTACCAGGAGAGTGGATTCTCTGCTTGTTCCCACAGAGGCGGGGTTGGCACCTAGGGTCAATCATGGACTGGGGCTTGAATAGGGGATTGGAACTACCTACAACTCTGGACTATAAAAACTGCAATAACTAAATATGACCCAGGAAAAAACAAACACACACAAAAAAATCCTGAAACTTAAGATAACATATCAACACAAGAGTGCCCCTGGAATTGTAGAGAAAAAGCCAATAATTAAGTTTATTGGCCTGGCTGGGAAATTTTAAAAATAAATAAATAAAAATGAACAAGCAATGGAAAAGAACCCAATTATTGATAACTATTATAGGGGACTGATAAAATCATAGCTCAAACTCAAAGAACATTAAAGTTCTTTCAAAAACAGCAAACACACTAAATGGCTACAAGTTAAAAAAGAGCTATTGGAAGAGCTTTAAAAAGACTTCAAAAACCAAGTGAGAGAGGTGAAGAAAAATTAGAAAAAAATAAGAGCAATACAAGGAAATCAAGAAAAATATGAAAGAAAGATCACCCAAATGGAAAAGAGGATCCAGAAACTCTCAGAAGAATACTTTATTAAGAACTATAACTGGACAAGGAGAAACTTGTGATTTACTAAGACAAGAAATAATAAAAACAAAATCAAAAGTATAAAATAAAGAAGACAATGTGAAACATCTTATTACAAAATGACCTGAAATATAGATCAAGGAGAGACAATATTAAGAATAGTTGGACTCCTGGAAAGTCATGATAAAAAAAAGTTTAGACACTACATTCCAAAAAGTCATTGAGTAAAATACCCAGAAATTTTAGCAATAGATGGTAAAACAGAAATTGGAAGAATCCACCAATCACCAAATCAAAGAGCCCTAAAAATAAAAATGCCTGTAAATTATCGCCAAGTAAACTCCAGGTTAAGAAGAAAATGATTTAAGAAATAAGAAAAAAACACAACAAATTAAAAACTATGGAGCTACATTGAAAATAACATGACTTAGCAGCCACAACATTAAAAGAATGCAGGTCATGGGCACAGCATTACACAGAGCAAAAGAATTGGGCTCATAACTAAGAATAACATATCTAACAAAGATGAGCAGAGATATAAAATGCCAAAAAATATAGTTAATCAATTAAAGGAGTTTCAACTATCACTGAAGAAAAACCTAGAACTCAGTAGAAAATTTGATCTGTAAGAAACATAAAAAGTAATAAAAGACTAATCATAAGCAACCCTAAAAAGTCAAATTGTTTGATTCTGCTATGGAAAAATACCCCCTGGGAATGGTATCATTGAGTGGGTATATATAATGGAGGGCATACATGTAAAAAATTCAAGGAGTCTAGTAAACAAAAAATACAAGAACATATCCAGAGATCAGAGAACAAAGAACAAGGTTAGAAATTATCACTGATGTCATAATTGGATGTCTGCTTTTTGAGTGGCTCCTGCTTGCATCACAGTAAAATAAAAATGTGTTAAATTTGCCAAATAAAGTACCCAGATTTTTAAAAGGCAATGCCCAACACAATTAATATAATCTCAAAATCCATTAGTGACTAAGAACCTCCCCTAGAAATGAGACATACCCATGTATAGCATTTTATTTGTTATAGCATTTAGTCAAACATATTAGGCAAGAGAATAACCAAAATGAGAGGAAACACTAAAAATGTATTTTCAAGAAAAAAAGGACAAGGAGAAATTTTAGTTACTCTACAGAGATATTTGTATGTAATATATTATTGATATATTATTAGTGCTAATTAATAATATTACTGTTATGATCAAATTATTATTATCAAATAATCAATAAATATGCACAAAGAGTCAGGAAGCCTTGGATTCAAATCATATTTGAGACAGGGGAGGGAATCCAAACATGTCATGATGCTGGATGGGGATGGAATAATTCAAACTGAAAATGGAAGTGGAAAGGGACCATTGAACATGACGAGCTAAGAAAAGGGTAAAGACAGGTTAACCTCTGAGGGAAGAGCTGGCTCTTGTGTGCCTCGGTCATCCCATAAAGACCTGAGGCAGATGACACAAGCACTGCTAACGTGTGACACCTTGTTCAGGGACTTCAAGGCGGCTATTAGTTGGCCAGATAAAAACAGAGAAATCTATTGTCTTTTCAGAGAATATGTTCTGGAACTGAGAGAGAGTGTCCTGAAGCTTATCAAACTTGATAGCCCTAGCACTGGTGGTGATTCACAGGGGGAGATTAATATAGCCTGAAGGAAACTAGAAAGTGTTGCTAAGGATAATGGAGTTCCAAGAAGGAGGGAAAAAATGAAGACATTTTGGGCACATGCACGCATGTCATTACTGTTGTTCAAATAAAGGCAGAAAATTTAGAAGAAAGTGGTCAATTTTAAACATGAATAGCAGGCTTGGGACATGATTTCTGAGAACAGGATTTGAATTTTAGGGCCTCAGCTTAAAGACATAAAATATAAAATAAAAGATTTCTGGCTAGAGACACAAGAAGATGATCAGTAAAGATATTTACACAAAGTCTTGTAGATCTGGTCAAATAACCTAAAACTGAAAACTGGAGGGAAAAGAGAAGATGATTCATATGTACACACACATATATACATATACACATATACAATATATAATATGTATTATATTATATACACAAAAATATACACAAAATATACAATATTTTACATACTTATACATTACATAAATTATATATATATATACATATATATGAAGTGTGTGCGATATGCAATTAGAAATATATTTCCAAAGGGATATTTCCAATATTGGTAATATTTTTGAAGTGTTATAAAATATATAGAAATGTAATATGTGCAACTTTCTGTATGTGTCACTTTTTAAATTTAAATGTATTTGCTTGTTTTATTAAAATATCAGTTAATTCTTTCCCTCTCCACCTGTTCCTTCCTATTAGATTAAGGCATCATTTGACAAAAACATGTATATGTATATAAAACCATCCCTTAGTCATTTCTGTTTATTAGTTCTTTTTCTAGAGGTGGAGATAAATATCATTCTTAAAATAATATTTCTCTTGCTATATAAAATGTTTTCTCAGTTCTGCTCATTTCACTCTTCATAAATTCAGGTAAGTGGGGCAGCTGGGTAGCTGGTAAGTGGATTGAGAGTCAGGCCTAGAGATGGGAGGTCCTGGGTTCAAATCCAGCCCCAGACACTTCCAAGCTGTGTGACCCTGGGCAAGTCACTTGACCCCCATTGAACATCCTCACCACTCTTCCACATAGGAGCCAAAACCCAGAAGTTAAGGGTTTAAAAAAATTCAGGTAGTTCTTCCTATTTTTTTTTACTGCATTAAACTGCTTGTCATTTATTATGACACAGAAGAATTCCATCATAATCACATGCCACAACTTATTCAGTCCTTTCTGACAGGGGTCTAAAAAGTGTTTTATAATAGTGTTCAGGTTAATTTCTGTGTTTGCTCTGGTAAATATACTCCTAGATATGCTTCTAGATATTTCATTCTATCTAAGGCTATTTTAAAAAGGTTACCTCTTATTATCTTGTCTTGCAGGATATTGTTGGTATATATATATATATATATATATATATATATAGAGAGAGAGAGAGAGAGAGAGAGAGAGAGAAATGCTGATAATTTATGTGAGTTTATATTATGTCCTGTTACTTTGCTAAAATTATTGAGAGTAGTTTCAACAAATTTTTATTTGAATCTCTAGGATTATATACACACACATATATATGCATATATATATATATATCATCAGTGAAAATAGTTTTATTAGTTTTCTTTTTTGTTCTTTCCATTCCCTTCTCCTTTTCTTATTGCTATTGCTAACATTTCTAATACAATATTAAATATTAAAATACAATATGTAGTATTAATTCCAAGATGGAAGGTAATGGGTTTATAAAATAAATAAATAAATAAAAGATTTAATGCTATTTTGTTGGCTTTTAAGCTATGTTGGGAGAAAAAGAGGAATCAAAGAGAAGATAAATTTACTACTCAGAATGTATCAGAAAAGATAATACTTAATGATAAGAAGGTTAAAGAAACTCAAATCTTGTTTTGCTTCTGTTTTCTCTTGGAAAGATAATAATCTTTGTTTGGAAATATTGAAGATAAATAAAGTTGAGGTCAAAGATAAGTGAGATAAAAATTTTCTTAGATAATTTTAGTGAATTCAAATGGATGAATCTGAATGAACATGCTAGGATCCCTGGGAAAACCATCAGATATTTACTCAGTGTCATGATCTTTGAAGTATAGCTGAGAAAAGGTAAGATGTAGCCACTCTAGAACAAGATAAATATTTCAATTTTCAAAAGAGTGAAGAGGTTATAATCTTAAATTATCTGATTCTATGTTTTCATGAGCCTATATAGTTGCAGTTTCAAAGGCTTTTCTAACTTTAAAAATATTATTACTAAGCAATTTGTGTAGAGGTTAGAGCACTGGCCATGGCTCCAGAAGGATCTGGATCTCATCACTTAATATCTCAAGGTGCAGAGGAACAACTCTCTAAGCCACAACTTTCAGTGCCCAACTGCATTCACGGGTAGGAGGAGGCTTTTAATTTATGAGTTCCTTATAAAAATGAAATCACAGGTCTGAATGCTATCCCTATACTCTAATAATAATGTCTTATCATATAAATTCAATTAATATCAAGCTATAGTACCTTACAACTAAATCTTAGACATCTTTAAAATAAGAATAATATGATTCCATTAGCAAGTAGTTGTTTTTACATATATGTCTATGTGTTCTTTGTGAGTGAGGGAGAGAAGAAGGTGGGGTGGAGAAGGGAGAAATTTTGATATTTATTCTTGTTTTCAATGATTTGTTCAGAAGTAAGAGATTTTTACAGACAAAGCATTTGAGTTCCCTACTTTAAAAAAGACATCTCAATCAACTATTTTTAGAAACACTAAAAACGGAAGGCAGTGAACCAACCACCTCTGTGAAAGAGTGAATCACCACCACTTCTCTAATTGTGCATCATTCTTACTGGAGATTATGGGACTAAATGTCTGCCAAACAAAAACATCAACAATAACAAAAAGGAAATGGAGAGCTAATTGGGCTGAAAATATCCTTTTTCCCTAAGCCCCAGGGCATCAGGTGCATAGCCCATCATGCTCTATTGGGCAGACCCAGTCAACCACTGTCTTCCTTTTATTTCTGCTCCACTCCCACCAGTTTCCAATAATCTAAAAAATTATGTTTTGCTATTCTAATTTCCAATGTTTTTTTTCCTCCTACCACTTTCCTACACTTCTTGGTCAGCCTTACTAATCAATATTAAAATTTGTTTTTCCTACTCCTTTCTGTAATACATAGATGCTCAAAGTGTGGTCCCCTGACCCCTATGAGTGACTGAGACTCTGTTAGGATATATGCAAGATCAAAACTATTTTCATAATAATAGATGATTTGTCTATTAAAATACCTCTCCCTTTTCCAACTACATATATAGTTGAGATCAGGTTTTCTTCATATTTCTAAAAAGCAATCTATCAAAACTGATTAAATGAAGAACAAGCAAGGAGATTCTAGCTGTCTTTGAGTAAATCAAACATTGAAGAGATTTAAAAAATATATAAACAATGGTGTTTTTCATTTTTTAAATATAGTTCTTTTTCATGAAATGCATTATGTTAACACATAATAGGTTCATTATTCTTTTTCAAAAAATGTACAGAATGTTTTAAATGTGTATATTTTATTTTTAATATGGTAAACACTAATAGACATAACATACACAAATAAAAATCTGTTGGGATCCTCAATAATTTTAAGAGTAAAAGAAGCCTGGAGGACAAAAATATTAAGAACTATTGCTCTAATACTTTAAACAAAGCCACAAAGGTTAAATCCTAGAAATTTGCTCTTCAAAGGGCATAAATCCAGTATGTTCACGGGGATGATCAAAAAGAGTCTTAAAGAAAATATTTAGTGTTTTCAGGGTGGAGGAGGGATAAGCTTATTTTGAAAATCAGTCCAGGATAATTTGCATAACTTCAGGCAAATCGCTAATATGCCTTCTCTCAATCATTCCCACCCTGTCCTAGATAGCTGATTCTTCTTTTTTATCTAGATTATGATTTGGCTGTAGATATGAAACTCTTTTTATAAATAAATACCTAGCTATCTATATCTATGATGACTGAAGAAAGATAAAGGGCTACAAAGAATTATTAAATGTTTCATTCTGCTCTAATTTCTCTAAGAACTAGTGACCTTAACCTGGATTCTAAGAAATTATTTTAAAAGAAAATTTTAATATATTTTGATAACTATTTCAATATAATTGATTTACTTTGTTAGGAGCATGCATTTTATTACATGCATTTAAAAGCCTTAGCCTGAGAAGGGGTCCACTAAGTCTGCCAAAGGGATATATGAAATTAAAAAAGTTAAGAACTACTGGTTTAGAGCCTGATAGATGATAATTAAGAAAGCTGCAACAGAATAGTGGGTTCTTTAAGACTGCAAGGAAGTAACAATACCTTTGATATTAGTCATTTTTGTACTGAAAGACTCTGCCTCTCATTGGAAAGAAGCAAAAACAGAGATGGGACAATAAAAAAATCATCTGCTCTTAATGTGTTTACTGTAGTCAAAATATTGACTGGATACAAACCTGTATAAAATGGGTACTCCGGTATACTCTTCCCCTGGAGAACTGACTTGTACTAGAACTTGTCATTGAATGCAGAGCAGTTGGTAGGGCAGTTCAACAAGTCAGGGTCAAGTTTTTCTCTTACAATGTTTGGGGTATGTATTTTTTTTGTTTTGTCAATGAACTGGGAGCTGTGGTTCTTTAGGGGGATGGGAAATTTTGAATAGAAAATAAGAAAGTTTGTGGGAACCCATGCTGGAAATAGCATGGAGTGATTTGAGGAAGAGGGTAGCTACTAGTTCTTTAAAAAGGAGAGGAAGGGGCAACTGGGTTCAGTGGATTAAGAAGTCATATCCAGAGATGGGAGGTCCTGGGTTCCAATCTGACCTCAGACACTTCCTAGCTGTGTGACTCTGGGCAAGACACTTAAGCTCCATTGCCTAGTCCTTATCACTCTTCTGCTCTTCTGCCTTAGAACCAATACCCAGTATTGATTCTAAGATGGAAGGTAAGGGTTTAAAAAAAAGGAGAGGAAACAGATGTTAGCTTAGCATATTGGGATAAAAACAAAAACAAACAACAACAACAAAAAACTGCTTCCTTCGAAGAACAGACAAATGTAAGACCAACAAAAGGATTTTTTTTAATGAGTAGTGGGTGGGGAATAAAACTAATTGAGAGCAAGACACAATTTTGAAGGCAAAATTCCCTAAAGATTTAGAGAGTATGATAGGTGACAGGAAAGGAGGAGTGAGTCCAAAAGTGACACAGAAAGAAGGGGTTTTCTTTTTCTGAGTGTCACAAAGTAAGGACTGGTTAGAAGTGAGGAGTATGACACAGGACCCCATGTCCTATGCTAAGTCAGAGGAGTAAGTCTGAAAAGATAGAGGTACCTAACAGCATTGCCAAAGGGAATTGTACCATTACTAAAAACCTAGAGAGTTTCATTGGGACAAGAAAGAAGAAATTATGATATTTAATAATTTTAATTATGTTTATATTTAAAAATGTAATAATGATATCCAAACCAAAGATATGGTTGGTCTCTAAACTTTGTCATAAATTCATATGTATTGATTGAAATTAAATATTAAATCTTTCATATACATGTAAATATACCACATGTTCATAATTTTCATTCCAGTAATAACATCCTTTAAAGCACTATCAATTCATACAATACAAAAAGTTGAGGAGAAATTGAGGCTACAGAAAGCTTGGCTAAAGATCCAGAAAAACCACTATCAAATGGAAACCTCAAAGAAAACAATGCAGTATATGAAATGGAACAGATCTTACTTCAGTAAATTTTTGTGCCTCTTTTAATATTAGATCATTCAGGTTTTTAAGGCATTTTTTCAAGTTTTTTTTGTTGTTGTCATTCCTCTTTTACTAAGATGTTTTTGTACTTTTCATAATTTTCTGGTATCATTCTCATTTCTTTTCCCATTTTACCTCTACCACTCATCTTTTTCTTGAGCGCTTCTGGAAATCATTATTGGGTCTGGGTCTAATTAGCAAGGTTTCTTGAAACTTTGTTTATAACTTTTTACACTGTTGTCTTCTTCTGAGTTTTTTTCTTTGTCTTCTCTGCCACCATGGTAACTTTTTATGTGAAAATTCTTTTTTTTGTTGTTCTTTGTTCATTTTACCCAGTCTATTTCTTTACTTTGAACTTTATATTAAAGTTGGGCTCTATTTACCTTGGGATTGTGAGTCACTGTCCCAAGCTTCAAAATTTTATATGCTGTTATTTCCAGAGCTAGTTTTTAAGATCTCCATGTGTTTGGTGTTTTCAAGGTGATGTAATCCTGACAGAAGTGTCTCCCTGCTACCCTTGTAAGCATCCTGGTTTATACCAAGGAAAGATCCTTGGTCCCTCATAAGCACAACATTAGGACTTTCCTTGCTTTGGTACTGTGACCAAGAACACTGTTCCCTTGGACACTTCTCTCCAACCTGGAACTCTGATCCAGAACTGCATATAGGCAATGATGTTGAAAATGAGTGCTATCTGCACCCATCAAAGGGTCCTCTATAATCATTTTCTAGCCAATTATCTGACCCCGTTACCAACTCTGGGCTCAGAACTTCCAGAACAACTTCTACTAATGCATCATCTCTTGTTGCCATTGCAAGTTTGGACTCTAGACAGGCTCCCACCTTGATGTCACAAGATGGTGTTGATATGGATCTCATATGTTTTCTTAAGCAAGAAAAAACATCTCATCCTGGACTTCTGTTGTCTCTACCACTCAAACATTTGGTTTGAGGTATTATTTTAAGATTGCTTGGAGTGGAATGTCAGGAAGTTCAGCTGGGTGGCCTTTAATCCACCATCTTCCTCATTTCATTTCTAAGAGACTTTCTCCCCCATTATCTTCTGGTGATTTGTTGGACCTCTTTTCCTCATTATCCTACTACATGCTTTCAGAGACCTCTTGGAGAAAGTTTATATGGTAATTTATGCTAAACTATGACCATTTACTATTCCAAAAAGTACTCACATTTTGTCAGAAAACAATATTGCTCTAAAAAATGGCATTCTGGTTTTGGTTGTTCAACCATGGGAAAGAATTTAAGAGAGGTAAATGGGAGGGTCTTCCTATACCCCTGCAAAATATGCCATTTATTTAGCTGACTATAATATTTGAATTGAGGTTGGCCATTTCCTAAGCCCTAAATTCAAAACCTGATACAGTTAACAGAGCTATTGCCTAATCCAAGTTACTGTATGCTCCATTTTCTGCAGTAAAAATAGCAGCATTCACCTCCCCCCTTGGGAATCTGTGAAGAACAAAGACACATGCATTATGAAGAATAATGAAAATGTGTTTATCTTAAGTGAAATTCACAGATCATAGATGGTGAGACACTCATCCCATAAACTCTTGGCCCTTTTCTCTGAGTAGACAAAGCTAGTTCTTTTAATGATATATGATCACTTTCATTTTCAGCCTACACTCCATTCAAAGTCTTCCAGTCTCTTGCTACTGATGGTAGTTCCCAGCTGTCTGAATCAACTCCTACTCCTACACAATACATGTCAAGGCTGTGGCTCAGAGCCAGATGGCCTCCAGTATATACTGAAGTCATATATCTTCCCTTCCAGCCAGATCTGTGAAATTATATCAATGCAGTTTTGAACTAGGCAACCAAATGTAAGTGTTGTGCTGTTGTTGTTCATAATCAGAGTATAGGAAAGGTATGGATTCAAGACTTATGTGTTTAGGGAGTGGAGTATCCTATAATACTAATGTGCCTTTCTTTTTTGCAGAGGTTTTACCAATAGAACATGATATCATTTTAATTATGCAGAAGTCACTTAAATTGAAAACAAGGTAGAATTAGAATTATAAGATACAAATTAAATAGGAGGAGCTTTACCATCCTATTCCTTTTGTGGAGATTAAAATTAATATACAAAAGACTAAATATTATATTTATAAATTTTATTAATAACAAACTAAAAAATAAAACTAACTAAAAGGTACTAACCAGCCTGCTCCCAAGAACAAAAGAGAAAAAACGAGGCGGAGCCTCAGAACTTATACAAAATGTGTCCACACAAATGTAGACAAAAGGAAAAACATTCTACGTAAAACAGAAAGGACATTTGGATAATATAGTTTTTAGAGATTCAAGATACTTCTGACTATACACTTTCCCTCCTTATTCATAGTAATATAAATCTAACTCAACCAGTTGCTGGCCTGAACCCATCCCCTATGAAACCTTATTCCATCACCAATAATCCTTCCTCCTCATATTTTCTTCTTCAATGGGTTGTTTTCCTTCTTTCTACAGAGTCAGCTTGCCTCTATCCCCTCAAAAAATCCTTCCCTTGATTCTTCTAGCCTAATAAGCTACCATCCCATCTATTGTCTACCCTTTAAAGCCAAACATCTTAAAAGCATATTTCATACTTATTGTTTCTACTTTGCTACTCATTCAAACAATCAGTAATCAAGAACTTTTAAATGTCTATTATGTATCAGGTTCCAAGCTAGGCATTGAGGAGATAATCTCTACCCTTGAGGAGATACATTTTCCTCGTAAGAGTATAAACAGAACACAGATAAACAAATACAAGATATATTCCAAATAAATTCATAGTATTTGGAGAGAAGGGAACTAACAATCAGGATCATGACGAAAAGCCTCTTGATGGAGGCAGTTATCAAGAAACAGAAATGAAGAGGAAAAGTCTTCTTGGCATAATGGACAACCTGTACAAAACCAAAGAGCCAGGGAATTGAATACAAGGAAGAAAGAACAGCAAGTTGGCCTGTTTGACTGTCATGTAGGATAAAGGAGAGTTCTATGTGCCCAAAAGGTAGGATAAATGCAGATGGAAAATGACTTAAGATGCCAAGCAGAGAACTTTGTCACTATTATATTGTTTTTTTAGCCCCAAATGGCAATGGAGAACAAGTGATGTTTATAGGGACACAATGGGAGATGATGTGTATCTGTGACATAGTCAAAATTGTGTTTTATGAATATCTGACTGGAAGTTCTGGGAGGATTAAATCAGAGAGAGGAGACTAGATATATGGAATCTAGCTGGAAAGATATGATAGACAAAGCAAAATGGCAGAAACTAGAAAGGCAGTGATATGACTAAAAGGAAAAGGTTGGATATAGGAGATATCGTGGAGATAAAATAGAAAAGAATTGATTATAATTGTATTGCTTCTCCCTTGTCAGATTTCATGGAATTTTTTCTTTAGCTCCTTTAAAGTTATTATGTGATATTTAGGGTTTAAAGTGGAAAAGAAATGATAACTGGAAGCCACATGAAGTTTGGAGGCACTGAGAGAAGGGCAGGAAAAAACTTCCGAGAGAAAGTGCTACAGGCAAATGGGAACCATTCAAAAAGCAGGAGTCAGCTTTTCTTTCATTATATGAGAATATAAGAGACTGAAGACATTTTCCGTTTCCCTTTATTTTGTAGGAAGAGAGAAATTTGAGCTTTCCACGCCCATTACAAGTATCTTTGTGCAATTAGGTTTTTGTTGTTAAATTCAATTAATTTATATAAGTAATTCTTTTCCCATTATTTGGTTGAGTGTGATTACAAATACATTAAGTGGAGAAAGGATTTTAGTTCTCAGGAGGTGTCATTTCATAGACTATATGAGCTAGAAACTCATTCTTGGTTTGGTGGTCAAGGAAACTGCCTGAGGGCAGGTTGATTTTATATGCTTCAAAGCTGAACTCCCAAGAGTAAAATTATAAAGGAACCTGAGGTCTGGCCCTGAGTCTTGAAGTCTGTCTTTCATTTCTAACAGTTTTAGTCAGTCAATAAACATTAATTAAGAGCCTACTATATTCTAGGAATTGTGCCAAGTACTATGGATTCATTGAAAGTTAAAGGACAGTCACAGCACACCAGGAACTTGTAATCAAAAAAGAGAGACATATAAACTAGTAGGTACAGACATGCTATAAGCAGGATAAATTGGAAATAATCAGCAAAGGGAAGGTGCTAGAATTAAGGGAAACCATAAATAAGGAAAGAGAGCATATCAGGGTAGGTTGATAGCCATAAAAATGCTCGCTCTCTTTCTCTCTCTCTCTCTCTCTCTCTCTCTCTCTCTCTCTATTTATCTATCTATCTATCTTTCTCTCTCAATCTCTCTCTCTTTCCCTAACCCATCTTCCCCACTTTTTAGAGAGAGGAAGATAGGAAACTAAAGGAGAAATCAGACCTCCAGCTCCTTGTCTATGCAACCATTTGGGGAAAGTGTACTTCTCTTGTCATGCTGAGTTCCAGGTGCAGTTCTCCAATGGTTACAGTTGGTGTGCCTCATCTCCCTCTGCTATACCTTTTACAAGGTGCCCCCAAACTTCATATGGGTACCAGATTTCACCTGCTTTGAACATAAACCCTAAGTATTGCTCATCTTCCATAGACAGCCCTGCCCCAGAGAGCTACAACATAGTCCTGGCAGCTTGGGAGCCAGTAGCTATAATTGAATATGAGAGGCAAATGAATGTGAAGATTAAAAAATGACTTCCATGTTAGAAACTAGGGCAAATGGAAGAAATATGGCTCCCTCAACAGAAACAGAGAGGTTAAGAGGAAAAAGTGGGTTTAAATGGAAAGATAATGAGTTCACTTTTGGACATTCCATAACTTAGCTTTTGTCCTCACAATTCAACTGAACAGCTCTTTGAAAGGTCACTAATGAGCAAAGTATTCATGAATCTAGTGGCCTTTTCAGTCCTCAAACACCATGACCTTTTTGTATCCCTTGGTGCTACTGCCTCCCTATACTTCCTTGATACTTCTTCCCTCTTGGCTTCAAGAACATAATACTTTCTTGGCTCTTCCCCTAACTCTACTCTCTTTATTTTCCCTTAATGCTCTTTTTCATGTTCCTTTATTTGAATGATTTTCCAAAGTTCTTTATTCAGTCCTGTCTGCTATAGATCCCTTCCCCAAAGCTTATATTTTAACTGTGAGGAAAAGAAACACATCAGAAAACATTTTCAGAACCTATTAATTAGTCAAGCTTGGGGTCTGATAGTATAACAGACATAAACAGCCCAGGTGCATCTTGAGGTTGCTCTTATAACTGATAGAAGAAAAAAAAGAAAATCCACAGAGATACCCAGTTTTCTGGAACATACAAAGAGAAAATTAGCTTTCTGTAGTTTGAGTCCCATGGGAAAAAACAGATAAGTATCCACAAAATTCAACTTCAAAGGCAAGAAAGTTTGGGATCCTTCTACAACAAGGGATGCAGTGGTTATTCTCAGTTCTATTTTGTCATTCCTCAACAGCATCCTAATGATGTTCCTACAGATACTGCCTTCAGCACAATGGTTTAACAAATGCCAGCGTCAGTGAAATTCTGATGCTGTCTTTTATATACTTACTCATAATCACCACTCTGAGGCCATAATTGCAGCCAGATGTTCCCTTTGCCAACAACAGCTACACTGTCTTGGGGGAGTGAGTGCTTTCCCTTCACCCTCCACGTTTGTCTATTCACCTGCATCTTTGAAATGCCATTTTTCTCTTTCCACATATTTCTGAGTAATGTCATGCCACTTCTGACCCATAATAACTGTAAGATCAGGGCATGTATAAGCCTTGGTTTTCTCATCATTACAATGGAGAATATTATACAAATCTCACCTAGGTCACAGATTTCTTGATTGGCTCAAGTAAAAAATGTGTGTTAAATATTCTGTGAAACTAAAAGCACTGTACAAACATCATCATTATCATCATCATCATCATCATTATTATCTACTATGACTTCAACTATAATCTCAATAGCAGATGGTATAGTGGATAAAGAGTAAGAGGTAGGAATTAGGAAGACTTGAGTTCACACCCATCTTGAGTTACTAGTTGTGTGACTATGAACAATTCACTTGACCTCTGTATCAATTTCCTTATCTGTAAACTGGGGATAATAATAGTACCCCACAGGTTTATGAAGATCAAATCAGAGAATATATAGAAAGTGCTATACAAATGCTAGCTCTATGCATATGACTCCAGAAACCTGTATACCTCTTGTTGGGTTTTCTAATGGGTTGCAGGGTCACTTTTCCAACTATTCGGGACTTTTTAAGTCCCAAAGCCACTGGGGGAAGATGTCAAGATCTTTCTAATTTCTAGACAATAGAGGTCCAAAAAGACAAATCCACTAAGTAAAATTTTCCAATCATGAGCACACCAATGAGCAAAAGATTTAACAGAACTAACAAGCACTTGGGATATCATAGATTATTCAAAGAAAATCGAAGCTTATTAGAAATATGTACATATATCAAAATTGACTTATACATAATGAAGAATTCTTACAAAAAAAAGGATATTGAAATACAGTTTTCTCATGAAGAAAAATAACTGCTTGATCACATGGTTCGATCTGGATATGATTGGGAATGTAGATTCTAAGTGATAACCCTAATGCAAATATTAATAATATGGATTATGATCAACGACACATGTAAAACCCAATGTAATTTCTTGTTGGCTATGGGAGGGGGGTTGGGAGGAGAGGAGGGAAAGAACATGAATCATGGAACCATGGAAAAATATTCTAAATTAATTAATTTAATATTTTTTCAAATTAAAAAATAATATAGTTTTCTGATGAGGATTGCAATTGTGCCCATCTTCACATGAGAACTACAAACATGAATCTGCTGATCACTTGTCTGTTCACCAGAAGACAAGAGATTTTATCATATTGTCCAATAGATAAGAAAGAGGAGCATGTCAGTACTCCCTATTCTGTCACTCAGTAGAAATTGGAAAAGACAGTGAAAGCTCTGCTCTACTGTACAACCAGAAGGAGGAGTCAGCATGCAAATATATCATTAGGAGATCTTTGTCTTCAAGCCTTAACTACTTCTAGTAATCAGGTCACAAGCTAGCACCCAAGCTGGAACATTTTAACTGCCAGATAACATCAGGTATCTCCTAGTTTTCAAATGTTGAAAGATATGAAGGGCAGTGGACGCCTCCTCTACCATAACTTTTGGAGGGATAAATCCATTTTAAGGAAGGAGTGTTATGACATCCTTAAATAGAGAGTAATTTGATTTGTGAGGACTGAATGGATTTTTGGAATCAAAGTCCAGATCCAGAGAGAGTGAAGTAATCTCTCTCTGTCTGTTGCCTCTGTCTCTATGTCTCTGTCTCTGTATGTCTCTGTCTCTTTCTCTGTCAGTCTGTTTCTGTCTGTTTCTCTTTCTCTCTCCTCCTCCAACCCACATTCTAGACTATTAGGGGTTCTTTGCTGAGCCTAACTCAAACCAGTCCCTTGATACTTTAAATCTGACATTGGAATTCAATGAGACAGTTAAAAGTGACTTAACACTTAACAAAAAGTTATTTTCTTAGTCTTAACAGGACAAGGCTGCTCTATGTTCAATAAGGGAATGCACTGAGGATGTCCTAAGATTTTATTCACATGAGAGTAGATTCCTTGCTTCTTTTTTGCCTGTCCTATTCTGGCAAACAAACATACCAAAGTCCCTAATAGGTGCTTGTACTTTATCAGTCAGAAAGTGATGTCAACATTTTGATCCAATCAAGGTTAGAGTATGGTTTTATTATAACTTAAGGAAAAACTTTATCTCACCTGTATAAGGGCAGGAAGTTAGGATACTGCTACTACCACCAGAAGGTGGTACTACACCACTTTAATGGATATGGAGACAAAGTCCTAATATAAATCTCCCTCCAACCACCTGCAATGGGTTCTGGATACCAGTAATCTTATTACTGAGCCTGAAACATCTTGATACTGCTAACATCTCCACTTTGATGTACTTCCAGGACCTCAAACAAATATTTTTTTAAAACAAAACTCATCATTTTCTTTCCAAATCTATTGATTGTGACTTCCCTATTTCTCTCAGTGATATGACCATTTTTTCATCTGGCAACCTTAAAATACAAGAATCACTTTAGACATTTTTCCTTTCTTATCCTTATCAATAATCAAGTCCTATTGATTCCTGGATATCTCTCAGATCCCATTCCTTATTTCTGTTCTGTTTTATTCAAGATGTCATTAACTCTTTCTTGTACTTTTAAAATGTGCTGTCCAACAGACTTACTTCCCTCAACTCTTGCCTTATTGTACAATCTATCCTACACAAATGTCTTGGATTAGTTTTCTTTGGCAGATCACACCATATCTCCGTACATTTTATAAACCTTAAATGACTTATGTCTACCACAAAGAGCAGAGGAAACCTTTATCTTTACCTTTCATACACAATTTCATGTATATTTTATATTATGCAGTATATAGCTCGTTAATGGATTTGTATGATTTCCCCATTTAGACAATAAACACTTTGAGTACAGAAACTTATTTATTTTCCTGTGTACCAGAAGAGAATGCTTGGCATAGTGGACAGAAAACTAGCCTGCAAGTCAAAAAGGCTTGAATTCAGGTATCACCTCACTTATACTTGATTATCTATATGACCTGACAAATTACTTAACTCTCAGTACCTCTGGGTTGAAAGAAAATACTAATCAGTGCTAGTTGGTGAAGCTGTTTCACTCAATGCTACATAATAATAAAAGCATAAGTCTGGTACGAAAAGAAAAAAATAAATGACTAATAGGAGTTAATGAAGTCCATAGCAGAGAGAACCTCACAAATGTCTATTGAAATCAGTGAGGGAAGGGACTACTAGAAATGGGCAAATTAACATCAGCAAGCAGAATTTCAGCCCCTCTCCTAACTTAAATTATGACACTGCCTTAATAACAGAATATTGAAAAATCACCGTAAATCTCATAACATTTATGAAGTAAAATTAATGAGGTGGCAGGAATGGAATCATTCTAAAAATTGAGATTGCTTAAGAAGAAAATGGATTTCTCTCTCACTAGAAGTTTTCAAGCAAAGGCTGAATGGACAATTTCAGGTATCCTTGGTGGAGGAGATGAACAAAAGGACATCTGATGGCTCTTCAAGCATTAAGATTCTGTGATTCTATGTTAACATTCTTGTTCTTTTTCTACTATTATTGGGGAATCATGGTAATTCTATCAGATGTGAACTCCTTCCCTCAACCCTTTTAGGACAGCACTGACACTACTATCCCATTAGTTTCAATTCAATGTTAAAATGAAATAAGACACTGAGAGGCAGCTAGGTGATACAGTATTTAGAGTGACGGACCTGGAGAACTTTGTCAAATTTATAAGAATAGGAGCCATCCCCCAATTGAAAATTGGGCAAAAGATATAAATAGAAAATTTTCAGATGAAGAAAATAAAATTATATACAGATATATGAAAAAATGCTCTAAATCATTGCTCATTAGAGAAATGAAAATCAAAACAGAATGAGATATCATCTCATACCCAACAGAATGGGTAAAATGTCAAAAAGATAAAGTGACAAATGTTGGAAGGGATCTGGAAAAATGAGAACAGTAATGCATTGTCGGTGGAGCTGTGAAATGATGCAACCATTTTGGAGAGCAATTTGGAATTACACCCAGAGAGTTATAAAACTGTATACCCTTGTATTGCTGGATCTATTTCCTAAGGAGATCAAGGGAAGAGGAAAAGAGCCCATATGTTCCAAAATATTTACAGCAGCTCCCTTTGTGGTGGCAAAGAATTGGAAATTGAGGTGATACCCATCAATTGGAGACTGGCTAAATAAATTGTGATATATGATTGTGGTGGAATACTACTGCACCATAAGAAATGCACCATATGAAACATTTAAAAAAAACTTCAAAAGAACTACACAAGATTATGAACAGTGAAATAAGTAGAACCAGAAGAACATCATACATAGTGAAAGAATTAATGCTGGAAAAATAAACAGTGAATTTTACCTCCAGAAAGTGAACAGAAAGGTGAAATATGAAAGATTTAGTTTATATATAGTTGTTAGCCATCTTGACAATAACTTTTGTGATACAGGGAAGCTTGGGAGGAGTTGGAACATTTGTGGATGAGAATTATTATGTGAATATGAAGAAAAGCAAGCTAAACATATAGGAGATTTGTAATTTCATTTGTGTACTATTTTCTTTTTTGTACATTGAAATGCTTGTTTCATTTGGTTTTGTAAAATTTGAGATAAAAAAAAAGTTGTTTCTACATGTAAGTGAAAAATTTAAGTTGGAAAAAAAGAAAAAGCATTGATTTCAAATGAACTGGATCTTTTATACCCCTATTTAACTAAGAAGCTTCAACAATACATCAAAAGACCTCCAGGGATCTCAGTTAAGGGAGGCACAGCTTGAGACTTGTCCCACCCACTGATCAATTAAATCTGGGTTTTGTTGCCTTTCAGGGAAAATCTAACCTGAACCCTTTTAGACAAGGAAAGGAAACCCAGGGAGACATCTATCCTCCAATAATAAAGAGCATTCCCACTTTGAAATTTCTCATATTGTTCAATAAAGATATGATATGTTCATTGGCATGTGTTAGTGTATGCTGGGTATAGCCTAGTGAAAAAAGAGGTGTGACAAATCCGGCCTCAGACACTTCCCAGCTGTGTGACCTTGGGCAAGTCACTTGACCCCTATTGTCCACCCTTACCACTCTTCCACCTATGTGCCAATACACAGAAGTTAAGGGTTTTAAAAAAAAAGAGGTGTGAGAGGGAAGTCCAATGGCAATATTATTCTACTTTAAAAAAATTTTTTTAGATATTAGGAAATTCTAGGCAATATCCAAAACAAATATAGGTATACCTGTGTATCATCTGCTTGCGATTCTAAGTCAGATAGAGATTTGTAAATGTAGCAGACCATGAAAGTAATACCCCAATGGATATCTGGGTTAAAGATGACCTTCTATTTTCAAAGGTTATAGGCACAGTTCACAAATTCTGGTAGGTCTTCTACCAAACTAGAAAGGCTTCAAGTAGAAACCTGATAATGGATTATGTGTCTCTTGTCTGAAGTTCCTTGGATTGGCTGCCAAGTGACTGATGAAATTGATCAATGACTCATGTTAAAAACCAGTGGAAATGTGCATCCGCCATGGGTGGGGGAAATGGGGGGGGGTGAAGGGGAAAGTAGGAGCATGAATCATGTAACCATGTTAAAAATGAATATTAATAAATGTTAAAAAAAAGAAATTCCTCCACTAAGGCATTAAGGGAGGGCTGTAAACATACCTACATAATGAGTATTATGTACACAATTCCCCAAAGTGCTAAAATATAGAAATTTACGAAGATTTCTTTGATCATACTCAATGTTTTCTTTGCAATGCACACATTTCCCTGGTGTCTAATGAAATGATTAAAATAAAAACTCTCTTCATATTATTAACTTTATTAAAGTAAGAATAAAACAGAGTTTCCCCCAGCTGACATTAACTAACTCACTCCAATCCATTTTGAAACTCTTCTGATTCAAAGTTCTCCCCTAGGCCTGGGACGAGTCCTTATATAAACCAATCTGTGCCCAGAAGTAGGGGGGCATGGCCTCTCTCTAGCATAGGAGTGGCCCAATTCAAGACCAATCCCATGCCAAGAAGTAGAGGGCATGGTCCCTCCCCCTAGCATAGGATTGGTCCATACAAGACCAATCCCATGCCAGGAAGTAGTAGGGAGGGACTATTGAGGCATGCTGGGGGATGCAGTTCTCCCCCTCCCCCTCCCCCTGCCACAACACTTTAAAATCCAAACTCAGCTGAGGTTAGGCACATTCTGTGTTGATATAATGTTGAAAATCTAAAACAGAGTTAGTGTTATAAAGGCTAGATTGGACAAAATAAAGACCACTTTAGAAGAGAAAGAAAATGGAGGAACCACACCTCCTTTTCAGATAAAATAAGGTATTAGTCTCAGTCCTGTTCTATCTCAGGCAATTATATTCAACATCTCCATGCTATTATGTAGATGCAATATTCTTCTCTACTCTCTTTCCCAAATTGCTGTTTAATATTGCTGGGTAAACAGCTGCCACATTCCCCTCCAAAGTGGGTTATGGATACTTACAGTGCCTGGAGTAAGTTGTGAATCCTTTAGATGAGAGGTGCTACATAAAGGATGAAATTATTAAAATGGCAATGAGCACTGTTCTCACTGAGTCTATAATAGAGTCTCAAATTTTGCTGAGAAACAGATGGGCTTAGAACTCTTTTCTTGATCTGGAATTAACAAATTCTACTTTCTGATTATGTTAATCTGGGAAAAGTTTAACATAAAGCATATGTGTTTGGATTCCAAGATATTTCTTTATTTACAAACAAAACTAAATTTAGTGTCTCCTCCTTTCTGCAGACATTTTTTTTCCTGTTTTGTTTTATAAAATTTAATTCAAAGACCTAGCATAAGCTTTAAAATCTGGCTTCACTTCTGATACCAACAGTAGGCCAAGATTCTTTTTACAGCATTAACAAACTGCTATCAACTTCTTGTAAATGATTTTTTAAAATTATTCCTTTTTAATGAGCCATACTCAGGAACAAATACTGTAATTTCTTTTTACTCCTTCAAGACCTGTAAAATAGTATTTTTTTTTCCTACACTGTACTTGAGAAGCTCCTACATTAGCAAAAGCAGGCAGAATAATTATACCTTTTCCTCCCTTCTTAGGTTCAGTTAAATGGGGTTCTCTCAGACCTAAAGCAGACTTTTTATGCAAAAGACCTAAAGCCATAGTTTCTCCATATTCAGTACCATCATTCATTTCCCCAGTGCTTTCCATGTTTTACCTTTGAGGAGTTAATGATTGAAATAAATTAATTCTCTTCTCTTTATCATAGCATAAAGAACTATGATGAGTGCTTAATAGAATAAAAAGATCCAAAAGACATTGTCCTGCTTTAAAGAAGCTTACAAGCTAAGTGGGTAGACAAGTTATAATCAGGTGATGTTAACCTTTTGACCACTATTCTTTTGGGGGTGTATCTTTTCGTCTTAAGTCACTTAGTTAAAGCAGTCCTCAAAAGGAAAAAAATCCTACTTGTAAAATACGCATCAATAAAATAGGTGTATTAATAAACTGATTATGCAAATAAAAAGATTTAAAGCTTAAATATAAGCAGAACAAAAATAAATAGAATAGCGATTTTGAAACTAGAAACATAAGTAAATTAAAACCAAATAGAACTGATAAAACTTAAAGTTTGTTCTTTGAAAAGGGTAACAAAGCCAATAAACCTTTAACCATACTGATTAAAGAGAAGAATAATTGAATTAACAAAATTAAAAATAATCAAGATGAATCACAAACATATAGGAAGTAAAAAGAATTACTCATATCTATTATACATATCTATTATGTATATATATAATTTTACTATTTATAATTTATTATTATTATTAATATTATATATATGTTATTCACAGTTATATGTCAACCAAACTGAGATTTTAAAAGAAATAAAGAATCATCTACAAAAAATGTGTAAAATGCAACTAGAAATAGTGATAGTCAAATTTCAGGAAAAAAGTAATTGGACTTCTAAAGATTTTTCACATAGGTAGTGGGAAGAACTGGTAGAATCAGTACATCCTAGAACAGACAAACTTACAGGAAAATTTAATTAAAATTTTAGAAAATTATTAATACTCATGATATACAAATTATTCTCAAAAACTGAAGAAGTACTTTATTAGTTCCTCTTATGAAATAAATATTCTCTTAATACCTGAAATGAAAAAGGATAAAGAAAGACAACTACAGATTGAAGATTTTAAATTTTTAAATGTTTTTAAAAGACCTTGGCCAAAGACTAAATCAACTTGTTAAAATCATTCTAATTGAATTCATACAAGGAATACAAAAATGGAACATTAGGAAAAAATTAAGATCAACATTTTAAAACCAAACACATCAAAAATATTATTTTCTCAATAGATTCAAAAAAAACTTAAAAATGATTTTATTGGCTTCTTTTGTTTTATACAACACCAGAATTTTTCACTCTTTCTTTACTCTTCTAGAGAGCCATTCCATATGAAAATATTTTAACATTGGAGTGTTTATCAAATACTGAGTTATTAAGTTTAATACATTCTGATTATTCTGTTTCTACTATATTTCAATTATCTCTTTTGAAAATAAAATTAATAATTTTCATGAATCCTGATTGTAATTCTGATATAATTTGAAATCTAGAAATGCTATTTCTCCTTCATTCTTAACTTTTTTCCATAATTTCCCTTGATACTCTAAATAATTTGTTCCTCCAAATTAATTTAATTATTGTTTTTTTCTAGCTCTTTCAAATGTCCCTTTGGTAATTTTATTAGTATAGCACACAATCTCTAAATTAACTTAGTTAATTGTCATTTTTATTAATTGGGGTTCTTCCCAGCCATGAGCACTAAATACCTAAAGTTATTTAAATTTTATTTCTTTCTTTCTTTATTTTATTACATTATTTTGTAATAATGAAATTTTGTAATAATATAATATGAATTAATATTTAATTACTAATATTTAATATATAAACAGGAAATTATTTATTTAGGTGGATGAAAATTAATAATTAATAATGTAAAATGTAATTTTGCAATAATGTAATATTACATTATTTGGAATGGGACTTTTTCTTTCAGTTATTACCTTTTGAACTTTTTATTGCTATGTAGAAATATTGTTAGCTTTTGTGAGTTTGTTTTATAGCCTGCAGTTTTACTGAAGTTAGTTATGTCAGTTAGTTTCTCTGCAGATTTTCTAAGGAAATTATAATATCAGTGAATAGGTAGGGATAGTTTTGTTTCTTTTTTGTCTCCCTTCAATTTTATTCTCTTATTCTATTAAGGCATCTAGGGGTGCAGTGGAGAGAAAACTGAACCTGGAATCCAAAAGACCTGAGCAAAAATCAAGCTTCATTTACTAGCTATATGACCTGGGAGAGTGACAACCCCAGTTTAGTTTGAGTCAGTTTCCTCAATATAAGTATCATATTAGCACCTACATCCTCTGATTGGTATAATGATAACATGAAATACTATTTGTTTAAAAATGCTTATTACATCGCCAGACATATAATAGGTGCTACATAAATGTTCCTCTCCTTCATTCTCCTCTTATTACTGTAAACATTTAAAAATTAAACCAAATAACAAGAGGAAATGAGGAATACTTGCTTTTCTCCTACATTCACTAAAAAAGTTTCTACTCTTTCTATATAATTATGGCTTTAGTGATTAGATAAATACACTCATCATTTTAAAATTATTTTCAATGTCAATGTTTTAGGTGTTTTTTTATCATAAGTGAGAATTGTACATTTTAAAAATATTTTTCCTACAATTTGAGATTATGAAAATGAAGTGACTAAAATGCCCATACCTCTTGAGCTACAGATTGCACTCTAGGTATATATATTCTGTGGAGTTCATTGATAAGAAATATTAAAAGTGACAAAATAATTATAGCAGCACTTTTAAAGGCAGCAGAGAATTGGGAGGAAAAGTAAATGTCCATTGATTGGAGAACGACTAAACATGAACATAATGTAATATTATTAAACTCTTAGAAATGATGAATGAATGTAAGAAATCTAGATTTAAATGACAAATTTGATTCATTAAAATTTCATAGACTCAAATGACTTAAATTTCATTCATTAAAAGACTTAAATTTCATTCACGTTGAATGAAATAAGCAAGGCTAAGACCATGTACATAATGACTACAACAAATACATCTTATAAAATTATATGGAACAAATATGATAGCAAAAGAAGAGGTAAAAAGAACTACTCTCATCCCACTCCTGTCAAAAAAGTTCTCCTTCCTAACTTTCTACCAAAACCCCAACTGCCAGTACAGTCCTTAGATATGTACTGTTTTTGTTCTGTCTTTTATATTCTCAGTACTCAGCATAGTGCCTGGTACATAGTAAATAGGAAATTATAACTTTATGAAATGATGCAAAACAAAGTAAATAGAGTCAGGAAAATTATGTATATAAACATATCTATATGATTAGAATAATGTACATAGAAAAAATAAGAAAAATGCAATGGAATGCTCTGAAATTAAAATAACTTTGGGCACAAAGAAGAAATATGAAATGCTACCTTACTGCTATCAATAATGTTCATATTTGATATTTTAGGATAGTTCGAACTCTTGCTTTATTTTTTTTTGACTATCTAGTTAAACTGAAGACTCCTTACTGGAAGATAAAATTAATTTCATTTCTTTTGTATCCATCCACTCACTTGTCAGGTCCTAATATTTTACTACCAGGATCTATACATAGGTTTCTATGCATACTCATTTTTTAAAAAGGCACAGTTCTGGCTGCATATATTCTCCTCTCTTTTTCTGTTCCTGATCTGAAGTTGAGTTACAAGCCGGTTGATCATGCGACAGAAGATTCCACCATGGACATCTGGCCATTTCAAGTGCAGAGACATGGCTTTTTGTTTATCTTATTCCATCCTTCACATAATTCATGAGCAGTCAAACCATCATATCAGCACCATTATCATCAATGCTACAAAAGCTTGGGAATCCTTTCATCAAAAGGCTGAGAGGGGAGAGAAAAATATATGAAAATAAATAGTTGTCAACTAGCAGTATTAGTCATTAATAAAAGAAATATAAAATGTTAACCAGCACAAGGAAAAGTATAGATCCTTGTAGCATTCTATAGAAAACTTCCTATAAGTTTAACATTGAAACATGAAAAAAATGTATTTGATTCTACGATTCTAAATGTGTGTCTGGTCACATCTAATCTCATAAACTAAACAGGAATCAGATCTAGTTGGTAATTGAATTATAGACCACCTGGAAATAGTGGATGCTATAAACTTTTCCAAAAGAAAGACAACTTGGTATAGCAAAAAGTGGTGGGATAAGACTGAGCAGTTAAAGATGGCACCATATCTTTTTTTTGATAAGATTACAAAAACCAAAAGATGAAGGGAATGATGTATATATTAATTACCTAAATTTTTATCAGAGTATTTGATAAAGTGTTTCATATATTTCTCCTGGATTAGTGCAATGATATCAAACTCAAAAAGAAACAATGCCACTAAATTATACATAAAGTTCCCTATGGGAAGCATATTAACCTAGAAAGTCACATATTAATATTATCTATGTTCTATTGTATTTTATGTATTTTATGTGTTTGACAGCACTGGAAATGTTGCCTCAAGAGCAGGATAGCCAGCATCTAATACTCTAAACTAGAAGATAAAGTAATTAGATGGATTCAGAATTAGTTTGAACACCCGACTTAAAATAGTTATTAGTTTTTAAATATTAACTTAGCATTAATCAATAAACTTTTTTCAATATCAACTTAGCAACTTCGTCTCCAGTGGAAAGCTTTAGGGATCTGAAATGAGTCAACCTTGAAAGTTTTTTTCTTTCTTCTTTATGATTTTCTTAGATAAAAGCATAATGATAGGCTTATCAAATTTACTGTGTAAGAATCGAGATTGAAAAAAATCTTGACAAGTTAGAGTGGGTTGGATTTTATAAGATGAAATTCATTTGGAAGAGATGTCTTAGTTGGGTTCAAAAATTAATTTTACAAGTATAAAATGTGAAGACATGGTTAGAAAAGAGTTTATCTGGAGGGGGCAGCTAGGTAGCTCAGGGGGGCAGCTGGGTAGCTCAGTGGATTGAGAGTCAGGCCTAGAGACAGGAGGTCCTGGGTTCAAATCCGGCCTCAGACACTTCCCAGCTGTGTGACCCTGGGCAAGTCACTTGACCCCCATTGCCCACCCTTGCCAATCTTCCACCTAGGAGCCAATACACAGAAGTTAAGGGTTTAAAAAAATAAAAATTAAAAAAAAAGTTTATCTGGAGCAGGATTTAAGCAACTACGAACTCACTATGAGTCCACAAGCGATTTCAGTCTACCTTCCCAAACTAACTAGTTAAATAACAAATGAACTAATGCAATCTTCTAGGAAAAAAAGGAGAAAATGAGTCCTTTATATTTTGCCCTTGGCAGATAAATTTTAACTATTGTGGGAAGGATACTAATAAACTAGAGTATGTAGCAAAGGGTAACCAACATGATAAAAGGCATTGAGTCCATGTCATATGAGAAACAATTGAAGTACTTAAAGATGTTTGTACTCAAAGAGAAAAGAAGACCTGGGAGACAGGATGTCATTTCTGTTTTCAAGTATTTAAAGAGATGATCTGCAAGGAGGTTTAGCCAGCCTAGTCCTAGAGAACAAAAACAGGGACAAAGGATGGAAGTTACAAAAAGAAAGAAAATTAGGCTAGATGTTAAGGGAAAAAAAAACCCTTCCTAATGATTAGAAAAATCCAAAAATACAATGAGCTGCCTCAGGAGGTAGTGTGTCAAATCTCTTACAATGGGGTTCCTTTTGGGTATGTGTTTGTCTAGATCACTATTTAGGTCCCTTTCAACCATAAAAAGCTACGAATCCATGATATGCATATATGCATATGTCTATGCACACACTACTATTGTTGGCCCTTCATTTTTAGAGGAGAAACAATGGCATGACCGGATGATATCCTAACTTGGATTCAAATGAAGCAGAGCTGCACAAAGTCATCAGCCTCATTCTCTCTTCCAAAGTCACCGAAGTGCAGTGGCATGACGAAAGTCAGGATGACAAGCAATGGCCCCGAATTCAGTGGATAGCCTTGGTCGTGGATGTTTAACAAAGCTCTAGGTACTCTTCTGCACTTGTTTCAGCCATCTTACAGGATCATATATTTACACCTGAAAGAGAACCTAATGAAACTCAATCAACTATGGACAAGAAAACCAAGGTTCAGAGATGTTCATGATTTGATTAAGGTTGCATAGGTATGAAGTGGCAGAGCCATGCATTGACAAGAATTCTTTTACTGGATTCTCTTCTTGGATTCTTATCCAGTATAAAGGTATATGCTAATTCACTCAAAAATCTACTTGACTTTGCCCCATTTGGTTGCTCTTTCTTTATTTCTGCCTTATTATGAGTCCAGTAAGAACTGCTCAATTAATATAGATGCATTTTACTAAAGCAAAATTAGGAGTAACAAATATAATTCATTATATTATATATAAATATTATATAGCACATATAATATATTTTTTTAAAAAACAGTAGCCCCAGCTGCACTTTTGTTTACACTCTTCTTCTTGGCCTAATTTTCCTAAGGTGCATTTAAAAAGTGGTATTGGTAGCAGTATCACATAGGAGAAATAAAAAATATCTCTCTAAATCCCAGCTGCCTGTACCCCCCAATGGCTTAAGCAAATAATCTCCTAGACATAACTTTCACCTAATTTCCTCTTCCCAATCATCCATCTAACAGTAAACATGCCTTTCCTCATCACCTTTCAAATCTGTAGCCAACATCCCTTAAAGTTCAAGGTTGTCAGTTGCTAATCTGGATATGAAATGGAGAGTTCCTGTCCTGATGACAATCCTAATCTCTTCAACTATTGTTCTGGACCTTTTTGGAACCTTTGCAAGTTAAAAATAAAAAACAAATAAAACTAGCTATTAAATGTATTTGAAAAGGCAGAGCCAAAGATGCTAAGCAATTCCTCTCCCTCAAGCAATTCCCATTAGAGTTCATGATTTCTCATATACTCTCACTTATTCCTTTATTTTAAGGAAGAACTTTTTTTACTTCTATCTTGCTATCATACATAGCATAAAGTTCATAGGAAAGATAAGGGATGTTAAGTGATTGTTTAAAGAATTGGCATTCTCTGCCATTATTTCATAAGATTGTTACTTTGTTGGGTTCTTTCTTGTCTCATGGATTTAGTTTAAATTTTTCTTTTCTATGGAACAAAAGTCATTTGAAGTTTTTGAGAGTTAGTAGGGAAAAAAGAAAATATCTAGTTCTTCTAATTGATTACATGATCTAGAAGTTTGGAGATAATTATACCATGACCTACTTCTCAAGATTGCTTTGAAGAACATGCTTCATAAATGTGGGTCACTAGTATTGTTTCTATTATGAGTTATTGTGCTATGTAATACCCGGAGAGGATAAGACTATATGCAATGCTACTCATTTTCAAATTAAGTAGTCAAGATGGCTATACTTTCTGAGATCTCGTTTAAGATATTTGGTAGTGTGTGTGTGGTGTGTGTATCTTCTTCCTCAACATCAAGATATCATGCATCATTTGAACTTCTAAGAGTATTCATCTATAATAGCCCTTCTTCACCATCCATATTGTATGGAACAGAAACTTTTTAGAATTAAAATTTTTTTTTGGAAAAAAAGTCTTATTTTTAGATTTTGAACATCAAATTTATCTTTCATTTAACAAGAAATTCATTGTTCTAATTTTTAAAAAATGAAATTATTATTCTTAAAGAATTTCCTCTTTAACAGGAAATTTAACTGTATTGATTATCAACATTAAAAGTAAAGAACAAAATAAAACAAAAGCCCTCCATTTGATAGGCCAACAACCAAAAATATTCTGTATATGACAAAAAAAAAGTCTCTTCTAACTTCATATTTCGAATCCTTTCCTCCAAGAATCACCTTCATTACGTTATTTCCATTTAGCAAGATTTTGATAGTCACTGAGATTAAAGAGGCAGGATTGCCTGTGGAAGTTGATGAAGAGTTAGGGAGAAGAAAATGATAAAATAAATGACATAAGCAAACATCTATGGCAATGTGATACAGTGGAGTGGATATAGTGCTAGACTTGAATCTAGGAAAACCTTCATTCATACCTCATTTCTGACATATACTAGCTGAGTAACCTTGCATAAGTCATTTGACTTTTCAGGACTTTAAACCATTGGAGTCAAATTCAAATAGAAACGGGGCATTAAACTCTGCATTGCCTTTGTTTTCTCTAAATACAATAATATTACCCATGTTTTATTAGTTTTTATTTGTTTTGTTAATATTTCCTAAAATATTTTAAATCTGGGTCAGGTTGCCATTAGGAGTATTATAGGCCACATCCATTCACTAACCATATGTTTGACATCTCTGCTCTAGACAATTCTCTAAGATTACAAATAATAAAAAGGGATATTAATAAAGGGCATTTCCTCCAGTTGGCATTATCTAAACCTGTGAAGTCACAGGTCCAATCTCTATATCTTTATTCCTATAATCAGGTATTGACCCCACTAAATAGATAGAGAATCAAAATGTTTCCATTGATTTTCAAATTAAATTGCTTCATCTGGAAAGTCTATCATTCCTTTATGAATAGGAAATTGATGTTGCAACCTGAGTAATTTTACTTTTCATATTTTACTTTTGTAAGCCTCTCCTCAAATAAAAAATAATAATGACATTTATTTTTAATACAAAGAGAAACTTATCATTTACCTAGATATTCCTTTGCAAGATAAAGAAAATTGTTTTTTTCACTGTAAGAAAGTCCTCATTGTTTTTGCAGAACCAAAATCCAATCACCCTGAACAGTACCATTGACACTCAGCCAATTATATAAAAAGCTACAAGTCCTTAGTGGTAGGAAAAGATGACAGAGGCTCTTTGGTTCTAGAGAACAACATTCACATCTTGTTTACATAAAGTTATAAAAGAGAAAGAAGTGTGAATGCAATTTCTGAGATTGTTTTTGTAGCCCGCCTGGGATTATGTTAGATTTAGGACTATAGTTTATAAAATGAATATAAAGTACTTTTTTAGTTGGTAAATCCTCTGCTTACTAATATCCAGATAGCACTTTAAAATATGTGCCAGTAATTTAATTACATTAGAGATTCTATTTGGCTACAAATCAGGAACCACCACAAACTCCTAAGAATCAAAGTTATGGGTAAACCAATGATCAATAGAGTATGGTGGATGTAAGTAAGGTATAGCATATTTCTAAAAATGATACAATCAATAAAAGTAAGAGGCATAAAGACACTATTAAGGATAGAAATGAAAGAAAAAAGGAAATGCATTTTTAAAAAGAGAAAGAATTGCTTCCCGACTCTATCTGACTATAGATGATCTGGGATTAGAGCTGGCACTTTGCACTTGGCAGGGAATTTAGAGAGTTCAGTATTTAATAAGTATTTATGGTTGATAGATTGGACTAAGTTATAATAGTATAATAGGTGAGCAGCTGCAGTGTTGTGATGGTATTCATGGAGTAGCAGAAAACCCAAAGGAAGGTTTACCATGTATTCGCACAATGGCCACATCAGATTAACCATCTCAGCAAATGGCCTCTAAATCATGGTAAGGGTATCCAGCATTTATCCATCAGCAACTAAGGAATGTCTCTACCCAAAGCATGTGGTCTCTTCTCCTGGAAGAATGAGGAAATGAGAATAATTTATTCCAATGCAGCTGCAGCAGGTGCTCTGGAGAGCTTAGAGTTTGGTTGAAGATGCCAAGCATCCTAGGCCACTTTTGTCTTGCCTTTGGATTTTGATTACTCTGAGAGAGTAAAGCTTATGATTTTGTGTATCTCTGCCTCATTTAGATCGAATTCCTGCACAAGTCAAGACATCATTCTCTGATGTCACTGGTTCTCTTCCAAAGTGAAGAATAACAACAGTTCCTTTAAAGAGGATTTATGGAAGGACATTGGTAAATAGCACACTGAATGAGAAAGCATATAAAAAATTAATGGAGTTGCAGATTCATTCATGTAATGAAAAATAATAATCACCATTTTATAGATGAGGAAGGTAAGGTACCCAAAGATTAAATGATTTGCCCAGAATCATGCATTTAAAAAAAAAGTTCAAGGATGGATTAGCACTCAGGTCTTCTCCATGCCCAACCCTTTATCCACTGAAACAATTTAGTTGCCTGTTTCATTAGTTCCTCCCAGAATCTCTGTTTTAAGGAAGATGCCTGGTCCTACTTTGTCTATATTCCTTTTCAGGTTGTATATCTAAGCCTCTGGACTTTTTCTCCCAAGCCCATCAAGAAGGCACCTATCATCCCTTCTATCCCATCAACTTTCTTTTACGTATTGTTTTTTCCTGTTAGAATTGTAAGTCTCTTAATAAGGTTAGGGGGAATCTTTCTTCCTGCCTAAATTTATATTCCCAGCACTTATAGCACATCATAAGTGGTTAATAAATACTTTTTTGCTATGACTAAAGTCTTACCTTTCTAAATGTCCTCATCTACAAAATGGGAAGGTGATAACTTCATCATCTACATCACAGGGCAATAAGACAATGCATGTAAAGGAGTTTTTCAAATATAACATACTATGGAATCATTAGTATTATTTAGATTATATCATCTAATCAGTGGGACAAGGACATTTGTGGACGAAATCACAGATATTCTAAATATTGAAGAAAATTCTATCCTCATCCTCCATGGCTTGGAGGTACCCTTGTATTTTTTTTAAACTATGACAGAAACATAATTTCTGGCAACTCCTACCAAACTGGAAATGCTTCCTATATTAAATATTTCATTACTTGTTTGCTTCTATAGAGGGGATCATCACCATTTATTTGGCTGATTATAAAATAATTTTTTCCCTCCACAACAACTCTGTATCATGGGAGGATCTTCATGCCAATTCTTTAAGTTATAAGAAGAAAATCAGTTTTTCTTATATTCTGCAATGATCCAGAGTGAGTACTTTTATCCTAACATAAGGTAAACCTTGACTATATGAATAGCAATAGTGTCTTAAATCTGAATATAAGAACAATAATAACTTGAAGAAAAAGAAAATAAAAAAGCTAAAGAGTCAGCTTTCCCAGCCACTCATGCAGAAAAAGAGAGAGAATGTGCGGCTTTCAGCAAACTTATAAACAACACGTGAAGATGCAAATGTGGGAGCACAGGGAAAGGGATGCTGGGAGATGAAGTCCAAAGGTAAAAGATTTTCTAACTATACACTTGGCACAGTCTCATCTATATTTGTATCACTCTCTTATCTTCCCTCTTAGCCTTTAAGCCTATTGACAGCCCAAAACATGTCATGTTATGTAAAGGCACTGGAATAAATATTGCTACAATCCCTCTAAGATCTAACATTTAGAATTCTGAATTGTTACCTCCCAAATAAAACGTCAACTGTTCATAGACAAATCATTAAGTTTGAATTTTCATATTCTGGTTCATTGTGTCCAAAATAAGTGAGACAAAAGGTACATTGGCTCATGAAATTTCAGGTAGCAAACTTCTCTCTGCAAAGTGGGCACAAATTGACCATTTACTATCCTTAACCTCACTATGATTTGATTTGCAATAGGCTCCAGATAATTTGGGATTAAACTAATATTACAAAAAATAAATAAATTAAAAATATTTCATGGAGAAAATACAATATCAAAAAGTTCATGAGTTCTTAAAATGCATATATGAAATCTACTGATCATTGCAATGTCAGTTTTCCATTTTATTGTGTAAGCTTTTATTAATTTGGTCCTGTAGTAGAGTTGAAATTTTCAGGTTGTGGGGTTTGTTCAGTTGGTTGGTTTTTTGCTCAGCCTAGACATGCAAAAGCTGTTAGCTTGAATATCTTTGTGAAACTATATTGCTCTCTTCCACATTAGAATTGAGAACTAAGCTTATTAATTCATAGATCATAGATTAGGTTAACTTTGTAGAGTAATGAGGTTTCTAAACAAGGAAAAAGACATAAAGATACAATGAGACTCTTTCCTTTATATCTAGCTATTTGCCAAATAGTATTCATTCTTGTAGAATTCTCCTTTTTCTTCATTCACATGACCATCATCCTCATACAAGTCCTCATTATTTCTTGCCAATATACTTTTATAATCATTAATTGGTCTCCACGAAGGTTAAGGATATAAACAGAAGTATGATCCTTAGTGAAGTTGAAAAATATTATTCTTTGATTAAAGTAGAGAGTGAATCATATGTTTTCCCCACCCTTTTCCTAAAGAAACATCTAGAAATATATATAAGGATTTTTAACAGGGAAATTCATAAAATATTCCATTTTTTGACTTATTCTGGATTCCTAATTGTCCCACTTTTCTACAGGCATGTTATTACCATTAGATTTAAGCATTTACATTTATATTTGTTATCTAGGAGAGATAATTAGATATTTTCATTGCAACATAATTTACATTAATGGGCTGTAGCTTTCAATATGTAATTTTAAACTGCACATTTTAAATAATATTAAATCCATCTCCTTTAATTTCACTTTTACTCTCTCCATGAGGCAGATTAGTTTTCTTTCTAAAAATATAATCAGCTAAAACAAAATGTACTCAATCTCTTCCTCTTAAGTTTAAGAGGTCAAAGAACTGTGAGAGGATTTTATAAAATGCCAAATGTGAAAAAATAAGGTGGCTTACTACTGAAGATATGATATCTATTATCCCAAATAATGTATAAGGATTCTTGTAAATCCTTAGTAATCTTTTACTCTCCCTTATATTCAAATCAGTCTCCTGAATCTGCCACAATAACAAATTTGTAAATATATTTTTATTTATTTCATGAAACATTTCCCAGGTATGTGCAATCACAATTTAATCATCATTCTTTTAAAAGTTTGAGTTCCAAATTCTTTCCTTCCATTCCAAACTGCTGAAAAGGCAAGTAATTTGATTTTGATGATATATGTGAGTGATGCAAAACACTTCCATATTAGCCAAGTTGCAGAAGAAAACATAAACACAATGAAAAATTTAAAAATATCCTTCAATCTGCATTCAAAGTTCTTTAGATCTCACTTCAAAGGTAGATAGCATTTTTCATCATGAGTCTTTTGGAATTGCCCTACATCATTATCTTTATCATGCTAACTAAATTTTAAATGGTTGATAAATATTACAGTATTACTGTGACAGTATACAATTTTCTCCTAGTTCTGCTCACTTCATTTTGCATCAGTTCACATAAATCTCTCCCTGGAATAACAACTGACCTGTTAGACAGACCCAGGAGAAAGAATTTAAGAATCATTGGATTTCCTGAAAGATGTGATCAAAAAAATAACCTTAACATTACATTGAAAGAATTTAATAGGGAAAATGCCCTGATGTTCTTGAACAAGAAAAAAATAGTAATTGAAAGAATCTATCAATCACTTCCTGAAAGAAATACAAAATTTTAAAATCCTAGAACTAATATAACAAAATTCCAGAAATCACAAGTCAAAGAAAAAAGCACTAAAATGAGCCAGGGGAAAAAAATCAACATTGTGGAACCAAAATCAGGATCACACAGGGTTTAACAGCTTCTACATTAAGGATGAGAAGAATTGGAATATGATATTCCATAAGGCAAAAGAATCTAGGCCTACAACTAAAAAGCACTTAACCAGTAAATGTGAGCATAATAGTCCAGGATAAGAAATGAATATTTACTGAAAGAGAGGGATTCTAGGCATTCCTAATGAAATGGCCAGTACTGAAAAGAAAATTCAATAATCAGATTTGTCACTGGAAAGAACCATAAAAACTAAAACAGAATAAAAATAAGGGGAATCAGTGGGATTAAACTAATCACATTCTGCATGGGAAATTGATAACTAGAAAAAATAAGATACTTATGATATAAGAGATATTTAAGAGGAATAGGTACTTTAAGATAATTAAGGGAAACAATGGGATTAAACTGATTACATTACTAGTAAAAAGGTGATAACTAAGCTATGTAAGATATCTAAGATACTCAAAGTACCCAAGATATCTAAAGCACCTAGGATACTTAAGGTACTTAACAAACTTCAGAACTTTATCTCTAGTAGGGCCAGATAGATTCACAAGTGAATTCTATCAAACATTTAAAGAACAACTAATCCCAGTACTATACCAATGATTTGACAAAATAATCAAAGAAGGAGTCTTACCAAATTCCTTTTATGACAGCAATATGGTACTGATTTCAAAGCCAGGGAGATCAAAAACAGAGAAAGAAAACTAGAGACCAATCTCCTTAATGAACATAGATATATAAATCTTGAATAAAATACTAGCAAAAAGACTACAGCAAGTTATCACAAGGATTATTCATTATGACCAGGTGAGATTCATACCAGGAATTCAAGGATGGTTTAATATTAGGAAAACAATCCACATTATTGACAATATCAATAACCAAACCAACAGAAATCACATGATTATCTCAATAGATTTAGAAAAAGCCTTTGACAAAATATAACGCCCATTCCTTTGAAAACACTAGAAAGTATAGGAATAAATGGGCCATTGCTCAAAATAATAAACAGTATATATTTAAAACCATCAGCAAATATCATCTGCAATGGGGAGAAGTTAGAAGCCTTCCCAATAAGATCAGGAGTGAAGCAAGGATGCCCATTATCACTTCTATCATTTAATATTGTACTAGGAATGCTAGTGGTAGCAATTAGAGAAGAAAAAGGAATTGAAGGGATTAAAGTAGACAATGAGGGAACTAAACTATCACTCTTTGAAGATGATATGATGGTCTACTTAAAAAATCCTAGAAAATCACCTAGTAGGGCAATGAATGGGAGTATATATAGAAAAAGAGGAAGGAGTAATTTTAATATGATGGGATGATATTTGAAAAAAATCTAGGAAAAAGAAAGAGGAACATCTTGGGAAATGGTAAAAGGAAAGAAAGTTGGGGTAAATTATTTCACCTATGAAGGCATGTAAGATTCAATACAGTGGGAAGGAATATCAGGATAGGGAGGTAAGGTTGGCAAGCAATACTTAGACCCTATTCTCATTGTAATTGGCACAAAGTGGGAATAACCTCTATACTCAGGTATAGACATCTAACAAGAACCTGGGGCAGGAAAAAAATGTTAAAGCAAATATCTCTGACAAGGGCTTTATTTCTTAAATATATAGAAAACTGAGTAAAATATATTAAAATGCAAAGCACTTTCTAATTGACAAATAGTCCAAGGATATTAACAGGCAATTCTCAGGTGAAGACATTAAAACTATCTTAAGTCACATGAAAAAATGCTCCAAATCAATAATGATTAGAGAAAAATAAATTAAAATGACTTTGAGGTATACCTCACACCCATCAGACTGGCTAACATGGTAAAAATTGGAAAGCATGAATGTTGGAAGAGATATGAGAAAATCAAGACACTAATACATTTTTAGAGGAGCTGCAAACACATGTAACTATTCTGGAGAGCAATCTAGAATCATGTTCAAAGGATCATCAAATTGTGCATATGCTTTGATCCAGCATTACCACTACTAAGTCTATATCTCAAAGAGATTAAAGATAGGGGAAAATACTGGACCACATTTCTGTGTGGAGGCACATTTCTGTATGAAGGACTGAATCTGAAGGAAACAGTATTGTATTGTTGCTTCACATAATTTCCTTGTTATTGCCAAAGAAATTCCCATCCGTTAACTGTTTAATTGTCCAATGGTGTCTTTTATTCTAACTTTGAAAATGAATTCGGGTGGGCTTATGACACAACACCTGGAACTTAGAACCTTGAGAGAGAGTTGGCAGATGCCTTATCCCTCCATTCCCTTTTCCGGATATTCTATACTATCATTCAGCAAATTCCTCTCCCCTAGCTGTGTTCCAATGAGTTTGTCCAGGTCTTTGTTACTATCATTTATGGACTTCTAGTTTTTCTTTTCTCCATAATAAAATCGGTAACTTTCTTCCAATCTTATGTCTACCCCTAATCCTTTGAAAGCACCAAGAACCTTTCCACTCTTCAATCACTTGAGGTCCCATAACTTTTATTTTCAGTTTAACTCAACCATGAAGGAACATGAGTTCACCATAGACACTTTTCTTTCTTCCTATTCAAATAGTTTTGTTCCTAATTATGGCTTTTTCTAAAGTCATGTGCCTATGTTTGCTACTCTAAGAATGCTTAACATCACTAGAAAAAGTAAAGTAAAAAAAAATCAAGCTGAATTCCCAAAATTTAAATTTGTAAAATTTTTCTGTCTCTCCTTTTCTGCCACCCAGTCATTCTTTCATTCTACTCTAATTGACCCACCTAATTTCCCCCACAATTATTTCCATCTTTTTTTCACATTTCCTTAAGATTTCAATGTTCGTGAATATGCAACCTGCCATTTGCCCCTGATTTAGCCCTGACTTCCATAAAAATCAGTTGCCGAGACCAGAGAAGAGAATTAACAAAGTGATGCAATAACCTGGAGCCTCTGATTGTCTTTCACCTTTTCATTTTCTTTACATGAATATTACAAATCAGTAACAAATAATGTATTAAGACATGAACATTTCCCTCCCTGATCGTAGCATAAGTAACACTGTACTTTTCCCTGATCAGACCACATTTTAAATATCCTCTTTAGTTCTGGGTGTCAAAATTTAGGAAATACTTTGCTAAATTGGGAAACAACCAGAATAATCTAAGTAAGACAGTGAAAGACTTCAACTTGAAGCCATAATAAAAATTGTTTTTTAGAGATTTGAGATGTTTAAATTAAAAGAAGTTGGGGAAAGAGTAAGGAACACAACAACTACAAATATTTGAAGGACTATACCATGAGTAGAAGGAAATATTTGTACTGCTTGGTGCTACAGTGCAGAATCAGGATCAAAGGCTGAAAGATGTAAAGAATCCAATGTTCAAATGTAAAAGGTACTGTTTTAGGTTGTAGTGAATTCTCCTTTAATGGAAGTTTTCAAACAAATGGTAGAAGGAAGGAAATAAATATTTGTTAACTATCTACTTTGTGTTATGTACTATTAGTATCCCCATTTTAAAGTTGAGGAAACTGAGGCAAATTGGTTAAGTCCAGAGTTATCCAGCTAGCAAGTGTCTGAGACCAGAGGTGAACTCAGGTCTTTCTGACTCCAGGCTCAACACTCTAGCCACTGTGTCACTTACTTGCTTAAGATGTATTTCTACTTGTTAGAGATCTTGAAATAAGGATTCTTGCTCCCATCGAGATAGAATAGAAGGAATGTGATAAAGTAAAGCTCATGGCAGCTCAGAAAGCTGGTTTTGACATCTCCATATGAACATTTACACCTTGGATATCAGCAAATGTTATAAGCCTGAGCTTCATTTGTTTTGTTGATAATTTAGACTAACATTAATACATTTCTACAGATTAACCTACAAAAAATATTGGAGAGCAGTTACCACCACACTCCTGATCAGAAGACTTTGAAGTCCCATCTTGTCCAACTCTGAGGTTCTGTGATTTCCTCTGTCAACTATGACTTTTACTTTCTTGGATTTTGCCCCTATCTTACACTGATTTTTAAAAATTGTATATATAGAGTTATCTGTATATTTGTAATATCCCCTTCCTGTCCTGTAAGCAGAGGCAGTAACTATGTCTAATCTAAACTATCCCAATGCCTAGATTATTTTAAAGCAATTTGTACGTACTTAGATACTCCCTGTTTGATTAAAATGACTTTCAAAGTTTCTCTGATTCTCAAAAATAAATTTAATTTCTTTGGTATCTGATGTCATAGCACTTAGCCCTCCTCTATTAAGCATGATTTTATTTTGTCCTTTTTTCAGTTAGAATCAGTTATTTCTTTTTATGGAAATCTTGTGATGGAGAAAAATATCTACCAATGCAGATCAGTTTCTTTGCAGTTCATAATGTTGAGAGTTTCTGGGGCACTGCAAGTTTCACTGATTTACCCAGAATCACACAGACAAAAAATGTCAAACCAGGGACTTGAATCCAGGTTTAACAATCCATCGACTATACTATGTTGCCCCTCCTTGTGCATTTAGCAGTCTAATTTAAATTATATTTATTTATATTCTAATTATATAATTTATCTTTTACCTAGTCTTTCTGCATGAGCTGTATGAAGTGTTGAGAGAAAGCTATCACCTTTGGTATTATGGTTTGTTGAGTCCTTTTCAGGGCTGTTCATCCACCTTTGATGTCTAGTTTTCAACCAACTTTCACTTGGGGCTCTAAGAAGCTACAGCATGCACAGCAGCCAGGCTCCAGTAAAACAACCTCAGCAGACAACTAACCCAGGTTGGTGGCAACTAAAAGACCTCAAACCCATCAGCAAGATAGGGAGGATTCCAACCCCAAGCATGTGAAGGTTTCCCTCAGTGGAACGGGCAGATGAAAACAATTTTAGAGCTTGGTTAGACACTGAAGATGTCCACACCATCCATTATGTCCAGGGCGATCATCAATCACCAACCAATCTTCCTGACTTTGACTTGCAGTTAGACTTAGATGACTGGTGGAGAGAGTGAGGCTGATGACTTTGTGGAAATCTGCATGCTGAAATCCAACTCAAGCACAAGTCAAGACATCACCCTGTGATGATGTCCCTAGTCCTCTTTGAAAACAAAGGTCAACCAAGGACATTACTTCCAATATCTAGTGCCATGTACTGAATTGAGTAGGTGTTTAATAAATGTTTGCAGAGTTGATTAGTTTAAAGCTTCTGAAAATTGCTGTTGGTCAATGGACAATGAAGGAAGAGTCAGCAGGAGGGAAATGAAGAGTAAACAAAGAAAATCAGCAACTGAGGAATCAATCCCTGGATACTTTGAAAGTGAAATATTTCTGAAGTTTCTTCAGGCATTTTCTGTTCACTCTAGTCCCCATTATTGCTTTGGCACCTAAAAAGCAAAAAATATATTTTTCTTTATATTTTCCATATATATTTTATATATTTCAATATATAACATTATATATGTTCTATATATATATATATATATATATATATGTATATATATATATGTATATATATATATATATCCTTTTTTCTTTGTTCAGCACCTGCTCAATTGGGCCATTGTCTGTATTTTTAGTAATGGGTGAGCAATGTAAAATGACTCTTCCTTGGCAATTTGAGTAAATCCCTTACTAGAAGCACCCAAAACATCGCTTTCACTTATAGGGCTTCTTGCTTGTACTTTAAAAGGAGTTATCACAGAACTGAAAGGATGATTTTATTTATAAAGCTCTTAGCTCTAAATTCTCTTAATCTAAAATGAGTCTACATCATCCCGCTATTTCCCTTATGCTTCGTAATTACAGCCACTTAGCACCTCTGTGGAAGTGCTGCATACAGATAGGCTGAAAGAACCAGGCCCACAGGGAATGTCAGCGTGGGAGGAGGGAAAATAACATTTGATCCCCTTACATCTGATTTCCTCTCTTTCCACCAATAGATGTCCCTGTAGCAAGTGAAAGAATTTTGAAAGGAGTCCAGGGATGTAATTAAGTGAGACAATACAGATGCCAGAATTTAAACACTGCCAGTTTTATGTAATTTAATTAATACTGTGGAGGGGGAAAATGCTTGTGTTTGCAGTATTTTGCTAAGTAAAGAGCTGCTGACTAAAAGTCATCATTTCTACACAAACCAGAGAAAATGAAGAGTTGTCTCATAGATGACTCCATTTGATGAGAATGAATGGTCAAATGGAGGCATCTATTTATTATATTAAGTCTGACATTACGAGGGCCTGGGTAATGTAATTATCCATAAAAGTCCCACCAGTCTGCCAAGTGTTTCTCACAGGTGTACTTGTCTTTTAAGACAGCTTTCCTAGCAATCTATTACTTACAGCATCCTGTTTCCTTTGTCAGCTCACTGAACTTTATTAAGAACCTTTCTTTAAAGATGAGTAATGGTGAGAAGAAATTTTGAAGTGAAAGAGATAGATTCTGTGGCTTTAAAATATAGATATGTTGTTATTGTTATTACCAGTTTGTATTTATCTTTTATTCACCAAGACACTTTGATGAATATCTATTTTATCTTCCTCAGGGAGATAGTGTATGATGCTTCAGATGCAGACTCAAAATCCATTTTGGTAATAACTCTGGGTCTAGCCCACACCTCCTTAAATGAAAATCAAGAGAACATAAAAGGAGAAAGACTAGAAGTATATATCAGCAATACATTCAAACAAGATTCGGAAATCTCAGGTGGCCCCTAATTTATAGTTTATGGATATTGAATGAGAAAAACTATTTGAAATTTCAAAGTCCTTGAGGTTTTAAATTTGTCTCTATTTAAAATTTGCCTCCTCCCTTCCCCTTCCTTCCTTTGTGTACCTTAGCTTTTATCAGTACTCTCACCCAAGGAACAAAACAAACACTGAGGTTTTTTCATGAAAACAAGATAATACTTACAGTAGAGAGAAATGAGAGACTTAAATGCAAAAATTCCAAAGAGCATCATTGTTCACTGGTTCCATTTCCAATATACTCACTCCATAATGCTTGATGCTCTCATCTTCTCTTGAAACATGCAAGTCCAATGCAATTTAAGCATGATTATGATTACTATAATCTGATTAATTGTCCTAGTGTGAACAGAACCTTTCCAACTTTTTACTGGGAAAATGGCATAAGTTTCTAAAGGTTCAGGAATCAGTGATACATATGGCACAGACTATAGTTGCAATTATATCAGATTGTTTTTCTTTTGTTTTATCAAGCATTTCCTAAGTAAGCTCTTAGGCAATACTAAATCTATCATGCACTTAAGGAATCTTGATAGCTATAGAAGGAAGGTTCTCTAGAGGTAAAAAAAAAAGGACTGGAATCTATTGTTTTGCCCTTTACTGAGATTATATCTTCCTGCCTGTAAAACAGAAATAATTCAATTGTCTTTACTCAGCATAATTTGAGTCCCTTAATAATAATAATAATAATAATAATACCTAACATTTATACATCATTTTAAGGTTCACGTGGCATTTTACAAACATTATCTCATTTGATCCCAGAAATGACCTTGTGAGGCAGGTAGCATAATAATTGCTATCCCCATTTTACAGAGGTTCAGAGAAAATTTAGTGACTTTTCCAAGATGATGGGAATGATATTTTTTCTTTGGAGAATATGAACCCCAATTCTTCAAATTCCATACGCCCTTTCCAGTTTAATCATATTGCCCCTTTTACATTCTTAAATCTGTTTTAAAGGGTATAAGTAAACTGTAGAAAAGCAAAAACAAACAAACCAAAAACAACAACAAAAAACAAAAAGCTCTGAACCACCTTCTTTTCATCTCTCTGAATGAAATGTTGCCTGTAATTCATGCCTTCTCTTCCTTTTCCTTATCCTCCACCTATAATTAAGACTCATCTCACTCTGATGATGGACTCTGAATGACTAGCCTTCATCGATCTAGGTCTGTTTTGGATCCAAGATGTCCAAGATTCTGGACATCTCCATGTCATTCTACTATGTCCATATTTACCCCTTCTAAGGAATATTAGTTATATCTATTGTATTTTCCTATTAGAATCTTTGAAGCCAGGAATTATCTTTAGTGCTTGGATTTACACCCAATGCTTCATTCAGTTTTTTTTTATATAGTAAGGGCTTAATAAATACCTTTTCATTCACTCAGTGGTGCAGTGTTACAAGAACAATTCTGACCAGCCCACAGTGTTGACATAAGTAGAAGCCTAGTGTTATTTCCTGATAATCTTTTCTCTTAAGATACCAGATATACACTAATTCAGTTTAAAAGTTTCTGAAGATATAATAACTAAAACACAGCATACAAAGAGTGATAAAAATTAAAACTGGCTGAGATAGAAAGATTAAGGAGAACCATGAGTAGAATTATATCTGAAAGCCATTCTCATTCAACTCCCCAAATACCACTCAAGTAAATAAAGCAATCACTTTTTTTAACAAGAAAGTATTATATTTAGAATGCATTACTTTCATTTTATATGTTCCTGCATTTCCAGTTAGCCAAAAGAAGCTGTGTTGCCAACTCATGCCAGTACAGCAAGTTAAAATTCTAGAATGTGTATTAGAATATGTATGAGAAAATGAAGAAGATTGATCTGTCCTTGGAGGATTGGAATGGGAGCATCTGCTTTAATGGCACTAAAAAGAATTAGACTCATCGAGTATAGAGATTCATAATGATAACAGTGTTTGCTCTTAGAATGTTAAGGGAATCAACCATCCACTTAATTACTACATGTGTATAATACTATAATTATATTATACCATATGTAATATATAATACTATATAATAATACAAATAATACATATGTATGACACCTCTCTATATATGTATATGTGTATATATATACATATGTATATGTGTATATATATGAATACACACAGACACAAAATCCTTCACACTGTCACCTCATCTATGTAGATTTTCCTAGCCCAAGGTGGCCAATCCTATTTGATGGAAAAATTAGTATGCTGTCAAAATGAAACAATTCATGTCTATATTGGTGAATTATAGATTAAAAAAACCATTTTCTCTCAACAGTTGTGAGAAAGTTACAAACATTATTTCAACTAAAAGATGTAAAATCTGAATCTTAGAGAGTTAAAGTGAATTGTAGGAAAATTATCAGTGGCAGCCTTAAGCCAGGATTTGAACCCAAGTTATGTTGTTCCAAGTATACTATTCTTTCCACTGCCACAACCTTAATTTATCTTAGTTTTTCCTTTCAATATCCTCTTTCCAATTGCATCTGATAATAAAGGGTTTCACCATTTTCCTATAACTATCCCTGAAAAATAGTCCTAGAGGCAAGACAAATCACCTTTCAAGCCATTTTATTAATGAACTGGATTTCTTACAGCTTTTAAAGCACTTTGAACTGCTTTAAGCCAGCTGAGCAGTACAGGAGCTAGAAGTCTAGTCAGGAGTCAGTAAAAATAATCTTCCTGAATTCAAATTTAGCCTTAGTCACTAATTTGGCAAGTCACTTAACCCTATTGCCTCAGTTTCCTCATCTGTAAAGTGATCTGGAGAAGGAAATAGAAAACCACTTCAATATCTTTGCCAAGAAAACCCTAAATCATTAAGTTCTATGAGAATTTTCTTCACTAGAATTCCTTCAGAGTTTATTCTCAGAGTCTTTCAAAAGCCTCTTTTCCTCTTTCCAACCAATATGCAGAGGTTGGTCTTTAACTCTTTTTTTTTCTCTGCACATCCTCTTCCTCCATTCTCATCCATGCAAATGACTTTCAAGTTATTATTGCCACTCTTCACCTCTCCCCAAAGCTTTGTCCCTATACTTCCTAAAAAGTGGATATTTATACAAGTGCAGAATGCTGGAGAGCTAATAGTGTCTGGCACATAGTAGGCACTTACTAAGTGTTTATTGATTGATTACTTGAAGTGAAAAAGACCTAGGGTGTCTGTGGTATTGTGAGCCATAGAGAAATAACATAAATGGTGAATCCCATCAGCTCCCACACTGTGGACCTTAAGTTCAGTGTGAGTCAGTAGTGTAATGCTGGAGCTCCCAAAAGTTAAAATTATCTTAGGGTATTTGGTTTCCTGAAAAGAGTACTGGATGAATAGTTAGGATATCTGAGTTCAGATTCTGTCTCTGTCATTTTTCTACCTGTATGTCTAAAGTCATTCTGTCCCTTGGAACCTTGGTTTCCTCATCTATAACAGAAACAGTTGGGATGAATAATGATCAACTATGATTGTTCAGTTTGAACTGTGATCTGTTCAGTTCACTGTGCCACATTTTAGAAATTGCATTGAACCATTAGAGGACTAAAAGGGAAGTGATCAGGAAATAGATATGAAATCTTATCAGATAAAGATAAGTTGAAAGACATGAATCCTTTTAACTTGGAAAAGAAGGGGTAAAGGAATGTGGGAAGGAGAGGGACAAGATCATTGTCATCATGAAAATGAAATAAATTTACCATTTCCTTGTAATTTTCTGTGTCTGAACTTTGACTTAGGCTGTTCTCTATCTTTTAAGAACATGCTCAAAATCTCATTAATCTTTTTCCAAACAACAATAGCCTGAAGTGATCTCTAGCAGGCTCTGAAATCCTATAGCATTATGTGAGCTCTTCATATAATGATTAGTCATTTGCTGATTTGAGATGTATTTTGCAGTTACCTTGGACAAAGAGTTGCACTTTTCTACATTTATATACTATCTTTAAAATGATATAGTAAGATCCTCAGGGTGTAGGGCAGATACTCACCTCTTGTGTAATCTCGGACAGATCTTCTAAAGTCCTTCAGGCTCAGTTTTCTCATCTTCAAAATGGGGATATTAACAGCAACTACCTCACAAGCCTATAGTGAAGATCATGAGATGACACATGAATAGTTCTTTCCAATCCTTTAAGTATTATACAAATACCAGAAATAAGATTATTATTCATTCCTCAACTTCTCAAATGTCCATATTCATATTTTTTATTTTATTTAATCATCATTTTAAAAAAATTAGTAAAGAATTGTGTGTAAGGAGAATGTCTATCAATTAAAGAAAGGCTGGAAATTTCTGGTATGTTACTATAAGGAAAATATAAATTTACTGAATGAAATGATGAGAGGGATGAAGGATTATAAACAGAAAAACATATGAGTTGATGCAGAAGAAAGTGAGAAGAATCCAAAGAATAATTTATGCAAATACTGAAGTTCTATAAATAAAAAGAATTTGTAAAAGTTTAAAAACTCTAATGAAACAACCAATCACAACTCAAGAGGACTGATGAGGAGATAGAATACCCATTGTCTTGATGAGACTCAAAGCATATAAGACATTTTTCAATATGGCCATTGCATGAACTTGTATTATTTGAAGAAGTGAGGAAGAGGTGATTTAACATTTTTACCATGTCTATATGCCAAGTGCTTTTTACAAATATTTTCTCATTGGTTCCTCACAAAAACCTTAGAATGTAGGTGCTATTATTATTCTCATGTTATAGTTGGGTAAAGTGAGGTAAATAGAATGATTTCCCTAAAATCACAAAGCAAATAAGCATCTAAAATTGAATTTGAACTCAAGTTTTCCTTCCTCTAGTCCCAGTATAGAGCCCTGAAGTCTATGAACAGTGGCTAAAATTGGGCATGTGAGTTTCTCTGCATGTGCCACCATCATTCAATGAGAACATTGAATATCCAGGTCCATAGCTGCCTCTGTGTTTAACTATGCTTATTTGTTATAAGGTAAAATTTTGTGGGTTTTCTTTGGAGTGGGGACAAGGGAAAGCTAGTAATAATGATGCCACCAAATGAAAATGTGTCAGTAATATATTCTAAATGAATAGAAGTGAACAGAAGGAAGTTTAAAAGGAAATAGAAACAAAGAGGTCTATCAAACTAATATATTTAACATAAGATATTTTAAAAATAAGCTCTCTATATTTGAAATTTTATTTCATATACAATCATCTTTTTCTCTTCTCTTTATCTAGAAACATTTTTCCTATAGTTTGTCAATACAGAACTTTAAAAAGATAAAATTTAAATTCTTTTTAAAAAGAGGGCCAGAGCAGTTAACTAAATAAAATAAAAACAGATTGTTTTCTAAAATTACCACCTTAACCTACAGAAAGATATTTTAAATGAACTTAGAATTTCATTTGAAAAAAAATCTTTTGATCATTAACTATGTATTTTTTGAGGTACTGCATGAATTTCCCACATTGTCCCCAGATGATTAAAGAACAAGGATAGTGTGTATATAGATGTCCTTTTCACCACCAAAAGTGAAATGATACAACTAAATTGTGGTGAGGGGTTCCATTCTATTTCACTTAAAATCCTAATAGGTAGTCAGGTATTCAGGTATTTTCTCCCACAAATTATTACTTTAATCTAAGCAGAAGCCTTCATATTTAATCAAATTTTGTAAACAGATATATAATGGATTATGACTGACTCAAAGTTTTAAAAGTAAAATATGAAGGTATTCTTCTTGAGAAATACTATCATTCATGTAATCTGGTCAAGTGACATTGAAAAAGATAGTCCAAAATGACAGCACAGAGTGAATAACCAAGGATAGAAGCCAGTACTTACATACTAGAATCAAATCCTTACGTTTCTTAATAAGAAGGTATTTGAAAAATATACCTAGTTTATAGGATTTTAGGATTGTGTTTTCCATCCTTCTCGCAGATATTTATTCATGTGACTGAAGTTTTGTGGCTTTTCCAAGAATACAGGAAGCCAAATTCAATATTAAGATTCAACAAGTTTTAGAGCAATCTAGGTTTTAAATTGCACAAGTGTCCTATCACCTATAAATCAGTGGTTATTTTTGTATATCCAATTACCTTTATAGATCATATCAGAAGGAAGTGAAATCAACATTTTTCTATCTTCTAAGGACAAATATATTGTATGACTGTGGGTCATGGAACAGTGTCCAAAGAACAGCAGAAAGATATATGATGGATATGAACAGTCCATAAACAGATGTATATATGTGCATTATATCATAAACAAGGAATTTCAGAGGAAAATGGTATTAAATATGCCATCAAAAATATAATTTAGGGTGGGTGGTCAGAATGAATCATAATGGAAATCCATGGGTTTGTTGGTTTCCCTAAAATGTCAGACTGACTAAAAGGAGGCCCAAACATGTTAGGTAGATCTCTAGAGGACATCTTATAAAGGATTCAGACAAGAGTTAAACACTGGGCAGGTATGGTGCATTATTATCTATATCCTATGTGGTGAGTGCTATATAGTGGTAAAATTACAGATCTGTTTGAGTGTTCTAAATATAGACAAATAAAAAAATGAAAGGGCAAAAAAGGACTGATAACATGACAATTTTTATAAATGATATAGAGAAAGAAGAATAAGGGAAGAGATACATTCATAAGAACAAAAAAAATAATCAAAATCTGGTCACATAGTATATACTTCTCTTAATCTGTGTAATCTATGAACAGTGTCCAGAATTGGGCATGTATGTTTCTATGTATGTGCCACCATTATTCAAGGTGGAAATTTTATATCTAGGCCCTATTGACTTAAAACTTTTAAAGTCATTCACAACTGGATTTATGAGAAATGCATGATTATTGAATAATTGCATATTAAAGATATAGAATGATTTCTTTTATTTCCATTTTTAAAAAGTCCACAAGACATTGGAAATCCCACTTTAATTACAAGTGATGATTAGCACTGTGACTGGGATCAGGCTATATAGACTCTGTACTCCTCTAGAGCAATCACTCATGATTTTGGAGACTCATAGAATATCAGGAATGTCTTAGAAGAGATAAATCTCATAGACATATGGCCTGCTTGCCACCTGAGACAGAAGGACTATATCTTCCATTTTAACTCTCATAAAACATGTTTGGGGACTCAGACATTTTTGATAAATAAATCTTGGTTACTGAAAGTTCAATCTTGTTCTGTTGACTCTGAAGTTATTTCAGGCCATATGCCACTGCCAATATTTCTACAATAAATGACTTGAAGAAGGATGGGGCTGGGGTGAATTTCATGATTTTTGAAAAATTAATTTCCCCTTTAGACAATTACTTTTTTCATATTAGGTGTCATTTTCATGGCTAGGAAGTAATCTAAAATTTTAAAATGGAAAATAAAGCATTTTTAAATTAAAACATTTTTCAGGTGAAAATGTTAAATGCGGCATTGAAGAAAAATCAAGAAATTAATAGCTAAGTATAGAAATAAGGTAATGAACAAGTATGCAATAGGCTAAAAAGGATTTATTCCAAGCATGATCATATTTTTCAGAGTAACTTGTGTCGAAGTAGCTTGGGGGGAGCTAGGTTACTTGTCTTGGAATCAGAAAGACAAGAATTCTAATTCTATTTCTAATTCTTACAAGTGTTGTGACTTTGTGTAAGTCATTTGCCTCAAGTGTGACACCCCCTCCCTGATCTTATCTACTAAATTATATATCTAATTCTATCTCTTTTATTACAAGTTTCCACACTGAGAGACTCCATTGTGAATTTAGAGAAATTACAAATATTTTAGACCTTATATATGAATAGTGGATGGCTTTTAAGCATGTACTCAAAGTTGTATCAAATAAATTTCCCAGATCAGAGTTCCAAAACTTTGTTAGCATCTCTACAACACTCTAATTATGTGTTGGTTAAGAAAATTATGGCTTCACTCCACCTGGGAATCATTGGTTTTTGCCTAAATTACTTCCCTGGCGTAGTTTTGGTATCAACCATTGGGGCCACCAGAATTTCATGTGCTCTAAAAGTGTTTAATTTGACTGCCTACTCTGGTAAATATCAACATTTAGATATCACCTTTTCCTCATTGCTCTACCATTTCCAGCAGAATAATATAAAGTTTTTTTGTTTTTTTAAGATACACTCAGGGTTTCACCAAAAACACAGATTCCCATGGAAACCAAATGTGAAGGAAATAAAGAGGAAAGGCAGAATCTACTAAATTTCCTTTAGACCCGCTGTCTGATTTTCATTAGACCTGTCATGATTTCTGTTAAGTATCGTCCCTTTAGGGCCACTATTTATTTCCCTAGCACAGTGAAAGTATTGCCAATATGAACTCTTTTTGCCCTCTTTCCTGGAATAGTTTGTACTTAATGATATATCTTCCATTCAGAAATTCAAAGCACTTTGTTAATATTATATTCCATCAAGGATTACCCATGGTTTACAAATGAAGAAAGTGAGAAACTGAGCTTTGGTGAGTCAGCCTGAGTTACTTTGAACTGTGGGGGATGCTAAAAATGATCTCCACAAATTAATGACACCAGAAACATTTCTTTTCCCTGAATAGAGGAGTTACGAAATTAAAAAAGAAAAATCATAATAGTTTGCCAAAGAAAGGGGTTTGAGTAAAGATTTAGAAATTGAACCGCAAATTGCCTAACTTTGGAATTTCAATTTTAATTTCTTGGAAACTGTTTACTGCTGTAAAAAGAATATGACAGTTAACTGCCCTCAGTGGCAATATTTCAGCTAGATTTAATGGGGCAATTTACAAATGTCATTTCAGATCCAAGTTGGACAATAAAAAATTGCAGGAAAGTGATTATTTTATGAGATTAAATCCCCAAACATCAAATAGAATTTAGCTGTGCATCTTTTACCAGTTTAAATCTTCAGACTAATACCTGGAATTTTCATGTGCTCCTTCAAATGCAATTTTCACTAAAGTTCTATTCCATTGTATCCTTTTGATATGAATGTGATCCCAGGTTCTATAAGTCTATGGCAGTGGCAGCAAGGTAGCTCCAAGGATAGAGCTCTAGCCCTGGAGAAAGGAGGTTCTGGATGCAAATGTTACCTCAGACCAGCTGAGAATCCATGTGTGACCCTGGGCAAGTTACTTAACCCTGTTGGTCTAGCCCTTACTGCTCTTCTGCCTTGTAACTGATATTTAGTATCAATTTAAAACAGAAGGGAAGAATAAACATTAGGTTTACAGATAGTCAACAAGGTGTGTAAGGAATAGTTTCTCTATAAAAGACTATGGCAGCAATATGGAATTTCTGCCAGGTCTTACAAACTGAAAATGCTGTCAATATGAACCCAAAGACAACGGATGTAACTAAAGGCAAGAATCTGAATATCTATTGGACTAAGAGCAACCTAGCAAAGTTAAGAATAGTTAGAAAGCTTTTGTGGGCAGCTAGGTGGCTCAGTGGATAGTGAAATGGTTAAAATAAGAAAAACTCTACCCCGCTGATCCTTTTTTAAAAAACTTTATTAAATAGAAAACAACCCGAGTCCTGCCCCACTCCCCAAATAACTTATTCCTAGCTACTCTGAATCTCCTCTGATTCAAAGTTCCCTCCTAGTGGCGTGATTGGCTCTTATATAGACAAAAACCCATGCCCAGAAGTAGGGGATGTGGCATCCCCTAGCACAGGATTGGTCCACTCAGGACCAATCCCATAACAAGGAAATAGGGGCGTGGTCCCTCCACCCCCACGCCCCCAGCACAGGATTGATCCATTTAAGACCAATCGCACGCCAGGAAATGAGGGGGAGGGACCCCTGGGGCACTCTGGGGAATGTAGTTTTCCCAGCCACAACCTTCAAAACCCACAACAGCATACTGAGCTTGGAATAAGGAAGAATCATCTTTATGAGTTCAAATCCTGTCTCAGACTCGTAATAGCTATGTGAACCTGGGTAAGTCACTTAACTTTGTTTACCTCAGTTCCTCATCTGTAAAATGAGCTGGAGAAAATAGCAAAGAAAATCCCAAGAAAGGAGTTACAAAGAGTCAGATATAAGTGAAACAATTAAACAAGAAAGATAATATTTTTTAGATGTGTGAGCCTAGCGACAGTTGTACCTTCTCTAGCCGACAGTTCCCTCCCCTATAAAATAGGGATAATAAGAGCACCTGTGGTCTAGCGTTGTTATGAAGATCAAATAAGATAAAGCATAAATCACTTTGCAATTTTAAGGGGCCAAATAAATATATTATCATAGCAAATCACAGTGACTTTTTTAGCTATGTAGGGGTTGGTAGCCACATTATTGGAGGTTTTATTTATATATATTACATATTATATATGTATATATGCATATATACATGTATGGAAATATGTGATATATATTTAATACTTAGTATATATTTCTTAGAATATATCATATATGTGTGATATCTGTACACATATATAGTGAAATGTATATGTAAATATATGCATATATATATATATCATGAGGGAAGCAAGCTTCTAGAAACTTGGATTTCTTTTAGTGTGTCAAATGTATTTAAAACAATTTGGAGTAAGTAGAATTGATTTTATAAGGAATTCAAATTCATGCATGGCCACCACAAGAACATAATTCAAATTGTTTGATTAGGTTTCAAATAATTTCAATTAGACGAGCATTTATCAAGTGTCTACTATATACTAGACCTTGACATTAAACCTGTCCTTAGATTGTATTGAAGGAATAGATTTAAAAATGTGTCTCTACACCGATAAGCATGCACAGAATATATACAGATTAAACCTAACATCATTTGAGACCAAAGTAGAACACTAGATCTGGGGAGGTTAGAAATGGCTTTCAGTAAGAGGTCACACCAAGCGTAATATGCTTAGAAGGAAACCTGGGATTCATTGAGATGGAGGTAAGGAGGTAAGAATATTTAAGGCGGGGGCTCAATCTGAGCCCAAAGTCCCAGAGCCTCATATTGCAGAAAAGGAAACTGAGGCCGGGAGATGTCAAGTGATTTGCCCAAGAGTACATAGGAAGCAAAGTAATGGTGCCTCTTGCTTGGAACTCAGATCATCTAGCTCTAAAGTCAGGGGTCTCTTTTATTCTTCCCACTCTATCATCACACAAAGATAAATCACATGGATCTTCCATATCTTATTTCAATAGATGAAATGAAATGACTTTCACAAGTATCTAAAATTTCATTCCCTCCAAAAAAGGTGAATATAACACAAATGTATACATAGCATTCCCTGAAGCTTTAATAGTTGAAGTTTTAAAGTGCACTAAGCCCTTTTGAACACTGTATAAAATTCATTTGAAAGGCATTCTTCGTCATTTCATATAGTCTAACACTAGGAGGAGAAAATGAAAGATCTATTCCCCAGAAAAAGAATTTAATCATTTCTTAATATGAGAGAGAAACAGTGAGATAGACAGGTAAGAGAGAGAGGTGAAGATTTTTGGATATACATATAGGCCAGCCGGTGTTTTAATTTCACTCCATTTCCTAGTAATGACATTCTCCATTATAGCAAATGATTAGCATTTGTAATTTACAGTATTACATAGAGATGGGACTAGACCTTTGAGAGGTTCAGTGACTTGTCCACTGTAACACAGCCAGCATGAATCAGAGGTCTGAGATGAGTCCTGGTCTTCCTTCCTCTAACTATGTTTTCCATCATTCTTCTGTCTATTAATAATCTCTGAGCCCTCTCTTTTTTTTCTGCCAAAAAAAAAAAAAGAACTAAAAGTAGAAGCTGATCTTTTTTTATCCACTCACTGAACTCTAATATAGTGCTTTAAGGTTAATAGGAGACAGGTTTGTTCATGCTTTGTATAATCCTTTCTAATCATTTTTGATATGTTTGTGATTCTAAAATTAAATGCAAGTATTTACCAAATTGGAAGCCAAAGAGAAAACATCTGCCTGTTTGTTGATAAACTTACAAAACTGCTTTCAAATGCATCCAGTCAGACTTCCTGGAAACATCTCTGCCAAATCTTCAGCAGAACTTCCCTGTCTATGACAAATTCAAAATAAGAAAAAAAAAGATTTCTTTCATTCCTTCACTAAATGTTGAAACTGAAATGGACATAATTTAAGAACTGTATTAATTAGGGAGGCTTTGGAAGATAAATGGAAGCAAGCTCTTCTTCAGATGGATCCATAGCAATTAGCCTGAAGATTATTGTGAGAGTAATTGCCCAGGTGAAAAAAGGCATATATGCAACATTGGCTGTGATTTCCCCTTCAGCTATAGAACAATAAAGATTTTTCCCCCAAACACTATCTGATATATTATTTCCAGTTCTGAAACTATGTTATCATTTAAGGGGACAGTTCATTGCAATCACTCAATCCACAAGCATTTATTAAGTGCTGACGATGTATCTGGCATTGTTTCAGGAGCTGGGGGATAGAAAGACAATTATAAAAGAGTCCCTGCCCCAATTTATCCCTCAGTTGCTCATCCTGTAGGACTTTTGCCCACATCCCTCACTCAGTTTGCCATGGGGTTCTACACAATGTGTTAAATGTGTCTCTTGATATTTGGGGGATAGAAATGAAGCCAGGGAGTTTGTCCCCCAGCTATCACTCACTGGATACATGATCAATTTTTTTCTTTATTCCTTTCATATGTTACTTCCATGATACCCTATAAACCATTTCTCATATGGAATTCTGAACTATGATGATCTACTTTATACCCATTTCTTTATCTAAAAAGAAGAATCACAGTTTACTCAGAAGAATGCTATATTTTAATTATATCCTCATATAAATAATATCCATTTACAAAATACCTTTCAGTCATTTGAAATCAAGGTGCTAGCTAAATCAAAGGCCCAATGGGCACCTATCTTAATGTCAAGAATTTTTTTTGGATTAATTTTTCAGGGGCTATAAATTGCTTGCAACCCTTCAAATAAGTATTTAGTTGTCTATGTTTTTAGCATTGTAGCAGATATCGATGAAGGTTAAGATATGCATAGCTCTAACTAATACTTTCCTTCCACATCTAGTCTCTACTGGATTAAATCTTTAAAAAATGAAACAAAGATTAAATTAAGAAGAGCAAGATGGAACAACTCAGCAAAAGGGGGAGATTTTTATTCAAGGCAAGGGCTTCCTGAGTGGGTATAATGATAATGAAAAAGGGAGAAGACAGAGAATATTATTTGCAGAAGTCAGATGAATGGCTTTGCTAACCAAGATTGTGTCACACATGGAACTAAACAGAAAAGGTTCCAAAGAATGTGAGGAAAGGATTTAAGGAGACTCAGAGAGTTTGGAGGGGGGCAACATTCCTGTCTCTTCTGGAGAAGCACTTCCTGCCTTGGATTAATAGACTTTCTGTTGGAAGCCATTTGCCTTGATCCTGAGATTTCTCCTCTCAACCATCCTGTCTCTGAGGAAGAGATCACATCCACCCAGATTTCTCCTGTTCCCACTGACCTGGTTCCTGTGTTCCAGTGCCTAATAGATTTCATCAATATTGAAAAGAGGCTAACCTGAACCGAGAGAGCTGTCTGTCTGAACCTGAAGTCTAGTCATATTGTGAACTCATCATCTACTTCGCCCCTATCTACTCTAACTGAACTATAAACTCTTTCACCAAAAATATTGGGGGGCCTGTAATCAGGAAGTTAGATAGGAATTTGGGGTTCAAGGCAGTCAGTGTAGACTAAGGAGTCTCAAGACCAGAAGACAGATCCGCGAGAATCTCACAAATTGGAGGGAAGAGAAATAGAAATTTACTGTTTAGGGAAACCCAATCTCTGGCCCTCCTTCCTTTCACTGGTAATAAACACATATACTTTTTTATAAAAAACCAACAGCAGTCAGATTGCATTTCAACAATCAGGTGATGAGGCCTCCCAGACTGGCCCACAGCCTGTTACAAACAAAGCAACGTATTTTCCTGGACTACTATCAATCTAGGACAAGTCATTTGCTTATTTCAATAAGAAATCTCTGATCTCAGAACAGTTAATGTCAGGAATTTTTAACTGAGGGTTCTGAAGTCCTCTCTTGGCACACTTTACCAATGAGTTCCAATCTTCTTGAAAGAAAGATGTGGAACAGTGAGAAAATTACAACTATTAATGCCCCATTTATTAAGATGTCTAAGTATCTTCTCAACCCTAAGGATGGAAAACATGCTTCAACACCCTCTTTTTTTTTTATCAATTATTCTAACCTAATACACTGCTTTAAGAACATGGAATCAGATAGACAGATTGACTTTCACAACATATCATAAATTTCCTTTAAGTAGTTTGGAAGGGATAATATTTCATCATCCATCTCTGGCATCATATAGAGACAACTAATGTTTCAGTTGTTTCATGGGTGCCAAGTAGGTATGTTCACATGACTTATGCCACTAAGGTATGAAATCCAATTGCTTTATGCTGGTTCAAAATGGATGCAGTACAAATGCATAACAAAAAAACAAACAAAAAAATAAGATATAGGAAAGTTGCAGAAAAATCCCTGCCCAGTTAAGGTTATATTTAAGTGGAACCCAGTGAACTTGTTTTAACACTCTTATTTGTGCTTTTTGTATTAACATTTGGAAAACTCCAGGGTATTTCTAAGACAAAAAAGAAAATGTAATATTGGCTGATTGAGTTATACTACTCAGCCTTGAACAATTCCATCTGCACTCATGCTGAGTTCCATATTGACTGCTCCTCTCCTCTGGCTTTTTATTGAATAAATAATATCTGTGGATCAGAGTCCTTGCACTAGAGTCCTTTTCCCTCTGGCCTCATCATGGTCTTGAAAGAGAGAAATAACAGATTTCTCTAAAACACTAACATGAAGATTGAATGAAGAAAGCAGAGATAACCATGATCCCATCTTCTATATCTTTTACATGTTTTCTGCAGTCTCATCATGAATCATTATTAAACTTAGATGCAAGGAGAGTCAAAGATGTTACCTAATTTCTTGGTATACTTTCTAATTTAAAAACTACCTGAAGGAAAAATGGGAAGAGGAAGAAATAAGCATCTATATAGTGTTTACTACATTCTAGAAACTGTGCTGTGTTTCCTAAAAATCTCTTTTGATCTTCGCATGTCCTATAAAGTAGGTATTATTACCCATTTTACACTTTAGAAAATTGAAACAAGCAGAAGTTAAGTGACTTGCCCATGGTCATACAACTAACAAGTGTCTGAGGTTAGATTTAACTCAGATTCTCCTAATTCCAGGCATGGCTCTATATATCACAAGAACTTCTGCCCCTGCAAATTGAACCTGAAAACAAATACTATTAAGCATCACTATTTTTTCCAATCAGAATTAAAGCCCAGAATACTGAAATTTACCAGTTTGCCATGAGAACATTTTAGAAATGGACAGGTCACTCCAGCAAAGCTGACATTTTGTATTCCATATGACCAATTCCATTCAATTAAAAAAATAATCTATTAAACACTTATTATATACAACGAAGTTTAATATGTAACGGGATGAGCAAAAGCAACAATGAAATGGTTCCTAACCTCAGAAAGCTTCCATTCTACTGGAGAAATTCCATTAAAATATATATATTGGAAATTTGGAAATGGAATTTCTTCATATATGTATATAATGGAATTTCTATGTTTGTGAAAGGATATTTACAGATCCAGATTTGTTTTGTTTTCCCCCTTCTGGAAGAGCTATTACCCCAAGAAAGCTCATCAAATATCTAGGCTTGAAACAAGAGCTTTCTGTCATATCAGCCATACTGCAGCCCTGAGGCAAATCAAAGTAAATGTAATTAGACATTATTATTACCATCTTATGATATCCTTTCTTTATGTCCTCTGGCTTTAGTGCTGAAGGCATTTTTTTTCCCTAACGACTATCAATGAAAAAGATTCCTGGCCAGCAGAAAATACTGGAATGTGATTTATTTGTTGAAAAGAAACCTTTTCTTTTCCTCTTCCTTTCCTGCAATGTTCATCTCCTTTTGTTCTTGATTCCATTCCTTACAAGCTCTTTCTATAGTTAGATTCCCAATGCACCATTTCTTCCATTTCCTTACAGAATATCCAGAGTTTCCATGGGGCAATTTGAAAACTCCTCTGTGGCTGTGTTTCAGAACAGAACAATCTGCCACTGAACTAACTAATGACTGTTATAATACAGAGGAACAAAGGGAGGTAAGAAACATAATGAGTTACAGTGGGATAACACATTTATCCCCGCTAGTAAGGAAATGAGCCATACGGGGGAGAGTTAAAAAGATCTAGCTTTTGTATAGTTATGTGTTATATCACTCTACACACGTTTTAATTTAAACTTTCTTTTTCCTAAGAAAATTACTTCCAGTTTTTAGTCTCTTAGAAAGCTACTCACCCATCACTTCCCCATCCATGTAACCAAAACAAATATATCTATAGTCATCTATAGAAATCTATAGATATCTGTGATTTAATATATATATGCCTGCATTTTCCCTTTTCAATTTTCTTCAGTACAATTTGCCTTTAAGTATTTCATAATTTTCTAACTCTACGATTTGCCCTTTTCATGAATGTTAAGGGTAAGCACTTGCAAAAATTGTACACTTGGGGAAGTGTTTATACATTTTTAAAGCAAATCCAAAAAGAAAGAAAAGCACTTGTTGCTATAAATAGCATTTCTGTTCCTATTACAGCTTCAGAAACAAAAGCTAGAAACAGGTTCTTTTTTTCCCCTTCTAGCCAAGAAAGGTTTCTAAGTTTCTCACATTTCTTTAATACCCACCATGAGTCACAAAACTGTTCTTGTGCATGCCCATTTAGTCTGGGTAAGACCCAGAGACCTAAGAATCATGAGATGAATCTCACATGGTAAAGAAGAGACTTAATCACAAGGTAAAGGACGACAGTTTGGTTCAAGGGAGAGGGAGTTACCAAATAGCCAGGCATTACATACTTTGCTCAAAGTAAAAATGAAAAATGTTATGTTCATATCTAGGCTACAGCCCTCTGTTCTAGATTTGCAAAGGCACTAAAAAGGAAACTCGTTTTTTTACGATCATTGATTCAAGACTTTCTGACATTCAGAATTATTGCCAAATTTATTACAAGATATCAGCGGGGCAAACTCAAATAAGGCCTAGACAGTGAGCACTCTTGCACTCATTTAATATTTATTACCTGTCTCAAATATACTTTGTTCATCACTTAATGCATTATGCTAAAATGTAGGTTCCTGTTACAGAATGCATTAATCTCACACAGTAGAAACATGTAAATAAATAGGAAATTTACATAAAGTCTTAGTAAGCTGATTCTAGTTAAACAGCCTATTAATATAGCAATACAATGTTTACTAGGTCCACATATTGGTGAGTTGGTTATTAAGGGGCTATAGCTTTGTTTTTAGTCATTTGAACTTTCATATAGGAATTTCTAGATATAGTTTTGTTTGGTTTGTTTGGGTAGCACATTCTTGCTGTAGAAACCTCCTCCACCAATGCAAATAGACCAATGTTGTACAACTTGCTAGATTTAGTGTTTCTTGGAGACACTGAAGGATTAAGTAACTTACCCATGATCATCCAGATAACATATGTACACAACTTGTGTCAAGGTCTTTATTACTCTAAGTAGATTCTATCCATTATGCTACATGGCTCTCATTTGCCACAAGTTTGATTCAGATTAGAGTATGGATCTGGGATTTCTTTGTTAGAGGAAACTCATGGCTGAGGAAAATTCTTCTACTAATGTAGGTCATCACCTTCTCAGAAACTTATAGTTTAAAAGTTGTTACCTAGAATAACTGAGAAGTTAAGTGACCAGTCAGGGTGACACAACTCATTTGTGACAAAAGTTAAACTTGTATTCAGGTCCTCTTGACTTTAAAGATGAGTTTTTCTCCACTATACTCTGCATTACCTCTCATTTGTTTAAATGATTTGATATATCATGCAAGAGTTTTGAGAAGGATTTAGAGGAGGAAGGATGATTTTTTGACTGATAAAGAAATAGTGTCATTAATTTTTTTCATTAAGATCTACTTCGAGTCTCTTTGAAATGGGCTTGCTTTATGACTTTTCTTAGGGTTTAAACTTCTGCCTAAAAGATGATGATGATGATGTCAGTTACAATGTTTATATCACCTTAAAGTTCAAATGTTTTCCTTGCCTTAGCCAGATGATAAGTAACATTAAAATAAAATTACTTCTTAGATGAAACCCTTTGGTCCTAATATTTCAAAATGCTCCATATTTGCCCAACTGCTTTGTTATAACTGTAACATCCATGATTCTGTGATGCAGCTTGGAAAGATGCAAATGGAAAAACATAATGGCGATTTGTGCAGGATCTGAGAGCAGTCAACAGCTTTGTTAAGAAGGGACATGCAGTGGTGCCCAGTCCAGCCAACATCATAGCTGAGATTCCAAACAATGCAGTATGGTTCACAGTCGTGGACTTGTGCTGTGCCTATTTTACAGTGCCCCTGCATGAGTCCAGTCAGAAGATTTTTGCATTCTCCTGGAAAGGAAAATAGTTCTGTTGGACAAGCATTCCACAAGGGTTCTCAGAAAGTGCAAATATCTTTTGCCAGATCCTACAGAGAGACTTTGAATCAATCATTTTCAATGAGAGTAAACTAGTGCATTATGTTGATATTTTGCTTGTGTCACCAAATGCTTGAGTGTGTCAAAGGGACAGTAAATAACTGATACAAGAGCTATGCAAAAGAGGACATAAGGTCTCAAAAGCTGAATTGCAATGGGTTATACCTAAGGTAGAATACCTCAGTTTTTTGTTGGAAAAAGTTTCAAGAAGGATTTCCCAAAGAAGAGTTGCAGATATACAGAAGCTGTGCATGCCTAAGACCAAGAAGAAGCTCTATGAAATTTTAGGAATCACGGGTTACTGTAGGCAGTGGATTCCCGGATATAGTCTGATCTCAAAACCTCTGATAGACTTGACTAGGAACACTGTCTCAGAACCTTTGAAACTTACATGGGAGTACAAGCATGCAAATGAGAAACTTAAAACAGCTGTCTTGACAAGTCCTACACTTGGAATCCCTGACCATGTAAAACCATTTCACCTGTTTGTGCATGAGGACAAGGGAATTTCTAGTGCTGTATTAATGCAAATTCTTGGAGATCAGTTTAGACCTATTGCCTACTATAGCTCCCAATTAGATGCCATGGCTCGTGGGATGCCACCATGTATGAGAACAATTGCAGCTGTTGCCCTGATGGTGAAAAAATCTTCAGATCTGGTTTTGGGATGCAGGATTATGCTGTATTCACCTCACCAAATAGATACCATCTTGAAAAACAGCAACCTGAAAGCTTTTACATCTCAGCGCTTGTCCCAATATCAAATTGTGTTGCTGGGCAATGAAAACCTGACTTTTCATCGTTGCAAGGAGATCAACCCAGCCACACTAATGCCAGACTTACCATTAGAAGGAGAACCCATCCATAGTTGTGCAGATACCTTGGAAATAGTGCAGGAAACTAGAGAAGTCCTAACTGATATTCCTTTGTTCAAACCTGACCTGACACTGTTTTCTGATGGTTCGGAATATGAATTAGATGGAGAAAGATTTATAGGTGCAGCTGTGGTGACTCAAGATGAGACTTTATGGTATGCAGCTCTACCAAAGTCCATGAGTGCTCAAGTTGCCAAAATTCCTAATCTCACCAGGGCTCTTCAGATTGCCAAAGATAAGAGAATTAATATTTATAAAGACAGCAAGTATGCTTTCAATGTGGTTCATTGCACAGCTCAAATCTGGAGATACTGTGGCTTTTTAGCATCTGGTGGGAAAGAAATAGCCTATGGGAGCATAATAAACCAACTCCTGGAAGCTGTCTAGTTGCCTAAAGAAGTTGTGGTGATGCATTGCCGTTCACATCAAAAGGGTACAGATTGTGTGTCTCTAGGAAAATACAGGGCTGACATAACAGCTAGATATGGAGCCCAATTTGGTCCCATTCATGTGCTAAACTTCTCCTTGGTGGATGAAGCAGATCTCAAACAAGCATACTCCCCAAGGGAAGTGAAGCACTGGAAATCTTGGGGCCAAATAAGTAAGCAGCATATGGTTTTCAAGTACAGACAAACCAAGTCTTCCAAGATCTTTGTATAATACCCTATGCAATGAATTGCATGCAAAAGGGCATTATGGCACTCAAGCATTAACTGACAGTATCAGATGGCACTGGACCTCTCCTGGAATTTCTACATGTGCAATAAGAATATGCCAGAAATGCAAAGTCTATTTGCAGTTCAATCAAGGGATGACCAGAATTAAAGGACTTGGTGGGAGACAACTTGCCCATAACCCATTTGAGTGCTTGCAAATCAATTATATATCCATGCCAAATTGTCAGGGTACAAATATGCCCTAGTCATCATTGATAGGTTGACTGGATGGCCAGAAGTGTTCCCAGCAAAGAAGAACAATGCTGCCTTTGTAGTGAAAACACTTGTGAGAGAGATAATCCCAAGATTTTCTATACCAGCCAGAATTGACTCAGACCATGGATCACACTTTTCTCAAAACATACTTCATGATATTTACAAAACCTTAGGAATAAAAAGGAGCCTCCATAGTGTTTACTACCCTCAGTCATCAGGACAAATTGAAAATTGCAACAAAATTTAAAACATTGATTAGAAAAGTGTCTTCGGAAAGCCATAGGAAATGGGTACAAGCACTCCCCATTGTTCTTTTTTATTTGAGAAGTCAACCCAGTGGTGACACCCATTTATCACCATTTTAACTTTTATATGGCCATGCCCCTTGGCATTCTTCATCACAGAAATCAGCTCACTTGTCACACCTTGGAGCTGAATGCCAGCTGTCTAGGTACATAACAGCTTTAAAGAAAAGACTGGATGAATTGCACAAATTTGGTCTTCTAACTCAGAGAGTTCTGTTGGACTTTAATTTACATCAACTTAAACCGGGAGAAATGGTCTATATAAGAAACTTTTCAAGAAAATCCATTCTGGACCCTAAATGGGTTGGGCCTCAACAAATTTTAATCACAAGCCCTATGAGTGTCAAAGTTGAGAACAGAGATCCCTGGTTTCACATCATGCATATGAATCCTGTAAAAGAACATGCTGTAAATGAAAAACACCATGAAACACTACCTGATTTAGATCAACATCAAACAAATACACAAATAGATCCACAGCATGCAGAATGTACAGTTGAGGAAGAATGAACTACTTAGAATAAAAAAAACTGGACTTTTTTCTTTTGCAACAGAAAATTAGGTAACACAACACAATTACATGACAACAACTACTGTTCCTGTTTAAGAAAGTGACAATTCCACCATCTGGCAAGATGTTAGACAACAGGCAAGTATGTATGAGGTACAGAAGAAAAAATGAAGTACACAAAAGCTACAAGCTGCAGTGATCCACAGCATAGGTGGCACAAAGGAAAGGACACTTCCAAGTGAACTGTAATCTTTATTAAATACTATGCAGGAAGAGGACTGGAAAGAAGGAGTAATGTAAGGTTATAATATTGATTACACAATTAGACAATACACAAATGGGACATCACATAGTAGGTTGCATGCCAGATCACACATGGCTACGTAGGAAGAATTGTGATTCTCCAGTGTTGGCAGAAGATCCAGGCAGTAGAGGTAAGTATATGCATGCACCAACACATATATTAGTACATTGGACACAATACAAAACTGATTTTCCACTTCTTGACATGGACCTTATGTAGATAAATGAAAGACTCTCTCTCTCTCTCTCTCTCTCTCTCTCTCTCTCTCTCTCTCTATCTCTCTCTCTCTCTCTCTCTCTCTCTCTCTCTCTCTTGCAA